>NC_087444.1:18578017-18882413 GCF_036321535.1 Camelus dromedarius
TGTGTGATCTTTATGTCTCTCTTTGCTAAGCACATTCTCATTTTCTTGCTCAAAGGCAGATCTAGTTTCTAATGGAAACATTTTTTGTTCCTTATCTTTCCTTGACAAGGGATAAGATTTGTTATTTTTGTAAGAAATGAGATGCAGGAAAAAAAAACACGTAACACTTCACTCTCGTCCCCATCCCCCCCGCCCCGCCCCGCCCCCAGTCCAGTAAGGGGATACCACTTAAGACAGGAGTCTTAACGGGGAGAAGGCGATACCAGGCGCTTGTATGTTACCTTAATCACCTTACTAGCAATGTGTGGCTTTAAGAATTTTAGACATTTTCAGTCTTAGTCTGCAAATTGGCGTTTCAGATTTACCAAGATAAAAACCCACCTGTGTCTACTGAATGTGTATGTGCTCAGTGTGGCTTTAGATTCCGTCCCTGGGGCTGAACTTTGCTGGCCCTGACAGGACGGGGGAAGCCCATGAATTAAGTGAGCAGCTGGTCCAGGTCACAGTGGCCTGGCCTCCGACCAGCTTAAGGCTCTAAGTCCTCTCAGAACTTGTTTCCAGCTTCTCCCCTTTAGGGTGAGAGAGAAAGTGGGAAGGGTTAGGTCCAGCCAGTCTCGGCTCATCTGGACGCTCTGTCACTGCGCAGTTTTTGTTAGCTCCCAGGAGGTGATACTGCTGTCACTGCTCAGCTAAAATCCCAGCCCCAGGAAGAAGAACCCCATTTAAGTAGTTCTGGTCATCCATCGTCCTCCACTTGAGGGGCTCAGCTTGACTCAGCTTGACTGCCCGTAGCCAGGCAAGCACAGTACTGTGTGTTTTATTCAGCATTATTATGCAAAACGCCACTGGTTAGGATGGTTTGTTTTAGGATAGGAAGTGAAATTGCCTCTCAGTGACAGGAATGACCCAAGCCTGCTTCCTATTTCGATTTTCTTTTTGTTTTTTAAACTGATGGATGGTGCAGCATGTCTACATGGTTGTTTGTTGCTAAACTTTATATAATGTGTGGTTTTGATTCAGCTTGAAAAATAATCTCACTACATGTAGCAGTACATTTTATGTACATTATATGTAATGTTAGTATTTCTGCTTTGAATTCTTGATATTGCAATGGAATTCCAACTTTATTAAATGTATTTGATATGCTAGTTATTGTGTGCGATTTAAACTTTTTTTGCTTTCTCCCTTTTCTGGTTGTGCGCTTCTTTTACAACAAGCCTCTAGAAACAGTTTCTGAGAATTACTGAACCCTGTTTGTAATGCAGATGTACTTAGGGAGTATGTAAAATAATCATTTTAACAAAAGAAATAGATATTTAAAATTTAATACTAACTACGGGAAAAGGGTCCATTGTGTAAAACATAGTTTATCTTTGGATTCAATGTTTGTCTTTGGTTTTACAAAGTAGCTTGTATTTTCAGTATTTTCTACATAATATGGTAAAATGTAGAGCAATTGCAATGCATCAATAAAAATGGGTAAATTTTCTGATTCATGTGGCTGTGTTTGACTTCTTTTATAGGGGGACAAAGGGAGTGGCTAAACACATTGCATCTGAACATCAGTAGTGTTAGAGACAAAGTCTTTCTTCATACAAATCTCCACAGCAGAATAGGAGTGAGTAGGGAACACTTCCCAAGAATGGAGTGTCAGGGCCCTATGAAAGAGGCAGAAACTTCGGACACAAGCTAATTAAAATCTGCTTCCTAACGTGATCCACCAGATATCTCAAGAGCAGAATGAGAATAAGAACAACCACAAGGAGATGCTGTTTTCCCTTCCTTTCAAACTGCACTGTTAGAAGCATTTTTTTTTGAAGAGGAGATTTTTGATCAGATTTCTCTTGATTAAAGTGAGTAAAATTTCTCATGATGAAGAATTAGAGATTTGTCTACATTCATCACTGCAGGTCTCTGAATAATCACTATGTTCATTTGACTTCTTTTGATGCATGTGTTTCAGGACAGGTGTACCTTAACAGTGGTCATTGTTCATTTTGGGCTCCTGCAGTCATCATTGGGATATAGAAATGAGGAACATTTAGAAACACCCTTTTGGACCATAACCAAGAGAAATTATCACTAACCCCTTCTCCCCAGACAATAGGGAGGTCAGAATACATTTTATTTTGGTTTAGACTGCAACATACATTTCAAATTTTTTTTCTTTAAATGAGTGTAAAATTAGTGTGAGCTCAGTGACTACTTCCCAGTTTTGGTAAGAATATACCTAGAAGCTTTGGGGCAAAGGAAGACTATATATAAAAAGGCTCTGTTGTCAGTCTCGCTTCCAGATAATCAAGAATTAATTTACTAGTTTCTCAATCACCTGTTTTGGGTTTTTTTGTTTGTTTGTTTGATAGTTTAATCTCAGCTACATTCTCTTTCTTAGGTTAAATCACAGAGAGATTGGGGTAGCCCCATAAGTAATCGGATAGTCCACGGGGAAAGCTGCATTGTAATCACAAAAACCCCTGTAAATTCAATCTGCTTGGCTTACTTCGTGGAAAATTTTCCACAGGAGGTGAAGTCTAAGCCTTGGTTTCCCTGTAAATCCTGAGGTGATACCAGGTGCTTGGCACAAGATGGCGCCAATGAGCTGTAGAAGAAGGTGGTACAGCCTTGCCCAGTGTGGCCCTTTTTCCCACCTCTTCCCCTCAAACCTCATCCCCTCTGTTTCCAGCCACCACTAAAGGCAGAAACCAGTCCATGCTGTTATTTTTGGGAGAGGGAAGGATTCATGAAGCCTGTTTCTTAAGTCAGCACTGGAGGCATTCTAAAACAGGAATAGAGTTTGCTGCGTCTTCTCTGGGGCCTCTGCCTCCCCCTGCTAACTCCTTTTCCTGGATGACTGCCCAGAAGGCCTTTGCCCTAGGGTTCCCAGTCTCCTACCCCTCCTGAGTGGCCTGCAGCCTAGGCGGGAGGTGGTTAAGCTTCTGGCTGCTCTGCAATAGGGCCATCTGTGTTTGATCAATCCGAGCGAGCGGAAAGGAGGGGGTGGGGGCCGTAAAGACTGTGAGAGCATTCCAGAGTAGTGAGAGAGACCCGGAGATCCAGAAAGAGAGAAGGCACCGCCCCCACCCCGCCTCCAAAGCTAGCCCGCCGGCTTGAGTGGAAGAGGCCGTCTGCACACGACTACACACTCGGTCTCCCCTGGCCCCACTCTCCGGCTGCCATGGGGCCCCGCACTCCTCTCCTCATCTTGTTCCTTTTGTCATGGTTGGGACCCCTTCAAGGACAGCAGCACCACCTGGTGGAGTACATGGAACGCCGACTAGCTGCCTTGGAGGTAAGTGACTCCTTTCTTTTCTGGCCCAGCCTGGAAGGATTCCACATCTGTTGATTTATCCAGTTTGTCAGTG
Source organism: Camelus dromedarius (assembly GCF_036321535.1). Lineage (NCBI taxonomy): Eukaryota > Metazoa > Chordata > Mammalia > Artiodactyla > Camelidae > Camelus > Camelus dromedarius. The sequence continues at coordinate 18,581,380 of NC_087444.1, forward strand.
GGTGAATGCCAAGTTAGGGCTCTGTAAAGACCTACAGAAAACTCCATCTTTTAATAAGAGGATCCTCAAAGTTGCAAGCCCTCCTCTTTTCCCCACACACAAAGAGCAATTCCAGAGCAGATAGACCCTTTTGCATTTTACCTCCAGGATTAGATGGGCTGAGGGAACAGAGTGGCCATGAGAGCTGGAATTGTGGGGCTGCATCTCAGGATGAGCTAATGATTCTGCTAAAGTTGGAAATTCTCAGAATATCTGCAACTCTCTGCCTTTTTAAGTTTGAAGTCTGTAGCATCTTAATTCCCAAGAGGAAGACTGTATAACGGAGCAGAGACCCTTTCTCACCCTCCTGCACTTAGACGGCCCTAGAAGCCCAGATGACTCAGTGGCATTGCTCACAGAGACAGTCTGCAGGACTCCAAGTCGGGATGGAGGCCTAGGTGAATCTTAGCCGGGCTCTTTGCACATTTAGCACCTCTGAACATTTGGTTTCTTTTCCGTGGGGTTGAAGGGGATGTTGATGCCTGGCTGAGTTTGTGCTTTTTGCCATTCCTGACTCCCTGGTTGGGCCTCTCCCTGGCCGGGAGTTGTAACCCTCCAGCCCTCCCTCCTGCTGCCCCATCCCTTCAGGAACGGCTGGCCCAGTGCCAGGACCAGAGTAGTCGGCACGCTGCTGAGCTGCGGGACTTCAAGAACAAGATGCTGCCGCTGCTGGAGGTGGCCGAGAAGGAGCGGGAGGCGCTCAGAACTGAGGCAGACACCATCTCGGGGAGAGTGGACCGTCTGGAGCGGGAAGTGGACTATCTGGAGACCCAGAACCCAGCCCTCCCCTGTGTAGAGGTTGACGAGAAGGTGACCGGAAGTCCCGGGACCAAAGGCAAGGGCAGAAGGAATGAGAAGTATGATATGGTGACAGGTAAGCAATCTGAACCGACCCCTGACACTCTCAGTACCTGTATATTTCCTTGGTTCTTTCTTTTTTTCTCCCTATCCCAGTCCATTTGGCTCTGTCTTCTGGAATCTGTCTTAGGGAAATCTCTATAATAACAGGTTTGTTAAGGAGAGTTTCTGAGGACCCACGCACCTTTTCCCTAATCCCGGTAAGAATAGAGGCAGCCACTGGGCAAATGCTGGCTCTTCTCCAAATGGCGCCCCCTGGGGAGTTCCTGCACTGAGCATCTAACTCTTGCCTGTGTTTCCTTGTCTTATGCTCTTCTCCTTTCCCACCAGACTGTGGCTACACCATCTCCCAGGTGAGATCGATGAAGATCCTGAAGCGTTTCGGTGGGCCTGTGGGCCTGTGGACAAAGGACCCATTGGGGCCTGCCGAGAAGATCTACGTGTTAGATGGGACCCAGAACGACACAGCCTTCGTCTTCCCAAGGCTGCGTGACTTCACCCTGGCCATGGCTGCCCGGAAAGCTTCCCGAGTCCGGGTGCCCTTCCCCTGGGTAGGCACGGGCCAGCTGGTATATGGCGGCTTTCTATATTATGCCCGGAGGCCTCCTGGAAGACCTGGAGGGGGCGATGAGTTGGAGAACACTTTGCAGCTCATCAAATTCCACTTGGCCAACCGCACGGTGGTGGACAGTTCCGTATTCCCCGCAGAGGGTTTGATCCCCCCGTACGGGCTGACGGCAGACACGTACATAGACCTGGCGGCTGACGAGGAGGGCCTTTGGGCTGTCTATGCCACTCGGGAGGATGACAGGCACTTGTGTCTGGCCAAGTTAGACCCACAGACACTGGACACAGAGCAGCAGTGGGACACACCGTGTCCCAGAGAGAATGCTGAGGCTGCCTTTGTCATCTGTGGGACCCTATATGTCGTCTATAACACTCGCCCCGCCAGTCGGGCCCGCATCCAGTGCTCCTTTGATGCCAGTGGCACCCTGACCCCCGAGAGGGCAGCGCTCCCTTATTTCCCCCGCCGATATGGTGCCCATGCCAGCCTCCGCTATAACCCCCGAGAGCGCCAGCTCTATGCCTGGGATGATGGCTACCAGATTGTCTATAAGCTGGAGATGAGGAAGAAGGAGGAAGAAGTTTGAGGGAGGCAGCTAGTTCAGTCTCTTTCACCTCCATACAGTTATATCCCTACTAAATTTCCCGCTCCTCCTCTTTCTCCCTATCCCAGTCCATTTGGCTCTGTCTTCTGGAATCTGTCTCCGAATGTGGGCAAGTTGTGATTCAAATCTCACATTTTTAGCCAATTGAAGCCAAATTCTCATTGCCCTTTCTTTTCATATGGGACTCCAGAGCTTGAAGAATCCTTTTAGACCTAAGAGAAAGCCCTAAAGGTTCACTCGTTCCCTCCCGCTCCCACGTCAAGGAATTTCAGGCCAGTCGGAGATGACCCAGACCCAGAGCTCTGACACTCGTGTGGGGGCAACCCCACGGATGAGGCAGCAGAGTATTTCTTGCCTCAGTGCAAGTCAGGGGAGAGAGGGCTAGGAGGAGACTTTCAACTCTGCCCTCCACCTCTTCCCACTCCAGTACCCTAAAGAATGGGACTCATTTTGTATTGCAGCCTTTTGCATTAAAAGGAAAATCCACTTTTCCTGGCCTGTGTTTGTTTGGGGTAGCCCTCCGATCGGGTTTCCTCCCATGATCCTCCATTTTCTTCTCTGCCCCATCCGCACTCCTTCAGCCACATTAGGGACTTGGCTGGGCTCCCTTGCTGAGGGAAAGGGGACTTCTCTAGGTACAGATTTGACTGGGAGGCGCCTGGAGAAGCGGCAGAATCCCGCCACTTCAGGAGGTTGGGTGAAAAAAGCCTCCGTCCATACCCACCTTCGTCCACGGCAGCCCTCCCAGAACCACCAGTGGCACTGTGCCTCTGGCCGCAAGACTGGAGCCCAGGGGCAGAGCTTCTAATTCCAATTCTCTGAGGTTTTGAACCAGAAAATGGATTTTAGTCACATTTAGTCTAATGTGGAAACCAGAGTCCTGAAGGCATGTGTGTTCAGTAAGAACTAAGTCTCACCTCTGGGATGGACTCTGCCTCCAACGCTGAACCCCGCTTCTGTCTCCAGCACCCGGCTGTCTCCAGTGCCAGGTTGCACAATAATGCTTGGTCAGAACCACTCTGATTTTCCTCCTGCCACGGCGCCTGCAGTTGGGGCGAGGAGGAGGGGCAGTGACCATGGCCCAGATGTTACTCTTACCAGTTTCCCAGCACATCCCTCTCTCCACCCTCCTCACCCCCACCTACCGACCCCAGTCCTGGAACCTGGTCCGGGAGGCCTGGAAATTTAACCCTTTCCTGCCTAGTTCTTTGGCCTCTGGTCTGGAATTGCAGAAGGCCACCCGGAGAAGGGAAAAGGGACAGGAGGAAGTGACCCGGGTTTTAGACTCCAGTCTCTAGGAATCTGCAGAGATCTGTACTGGCCCCACTCCAGCCTCTTCTTCCTTGTGTCCAGCACTCAGAAGCGAGGCTGTCTGATGGACGAGATCCACTGCTTTGACAGTGAAGTTGACCTCAGGCAGCCCTGGGAGTCCTCTTGGTTATTTACCTCACGGTGGGGAGGAAGTGTAACGAGCAGGACCCTATGGTCCTTCCTGGGACCGACTCCTCCCCCATACCCTCTCTGAAGGACCTAGATAATGGTATGTGGTGCACATTTCCTGAGTTGTTTTACAGATGCTAGAATCCTTACCCAATGGAAGATGTTAGTTACTTGATCACGAGCCCCCAGACCTATGGGCACCTAAGATTGATCATATTAACCCCTGTGACATGCCCTGTTACCTCAACAGCAACCAATCAGATAATTGTGCACAGCTGACCACAGGCCCGGGGCTCCCCTCTCTCAACTGGCTTTTGAAAATACTCAGCTGAAACCCTTCAGGGAGTTCAGGGTATTTGAAACAGGACCACCTGTCCTCTTTGCTTGGCCCTGCACTCAACCTTCCTATGCTCCAAACTCTGATGTGTCGGTTTGTTTGGCCTCACTGTGTGTTGGGTGCATGAACTTGCATCCGGTAACAAAAGGCCCAGGTCTTCTCTCCCAAGTCCGTCCCTGTCCTGTCCCTGCTCCCTAGAAGAGGGGATCCGTCAGGGCCTGTGATCCTCCATTTGTCATCTCTTGTCTCCCCCAGCAGAGCTGCTCCTGACGTAGGTTGGTGAGGAAGGGGAAAGAAAGGCAGTGAAGCACCTCACAAAGGCCCTATTGTAGGGAGCGGGGCGGGTGGGGGCTCACTCCCATTCAGTTCTCTCTAATGTGGGGCTGGCAGCAGTAATCACCGCCTGTCAGCCCACGGAGGGGTCTGCCCACGGAACATCTGGTTCCCACAGCTCACAGTGCACAAGGAGGGTGTGGAGGAGGGAGGGAGTTCTCAGCGGAGGCCTGGAGAAAGGGGTCCAGGCCCAGGAGGGCGCGTGTGCGCATGTGCGTGTGCACGTGGTGGGGCGCTCGTCTCCTTCCTAGTGTGACACTGTGTGTCACTGTCTGATCTTGAGCTGCTAGAGGGTGGGGCCGTGTCTGTAGAGTATCCTGACACAGCACCAAACAGCAGAAGCAGCTTTTTGACAACCCTGAGGAAGGAGTAACTCAGAGAGGCCCCGTGTAAGTGGCATCATCATGAGGAGCGAGTACTAACACTGGGTCCCTGCACCCCACAACGTGTGTGCCTGTCTTTGTGGCATCTTTCTTTGCCTGGTTCCTCAATGAGAGAGGGGGAAAAGCAGATTGTGTGTGTGTGCGCACCTGCCTCAGATTTCTTTGGAAAAGTTCACTCAGACTTCTCTGAAAGGGCAGAAATCTCTGGGGCCTTGTCACTTATTACTTATTGCTTTTTCTCTTTTTGGCTCCTGGACAACAGCTAGAGCTATCTTGGAAGCATTTTACAAGGTGAGTGGAATTGTGTGGGTAGATCCAGCCAAGTGTCCAGATTCATTAAACGAAATTCTCTGTTGCTCAAGGAGAGAGCCTCGGGGGCTGTATCCTACCGTCAAAAAGCAGCCCCACTGCCCCTTCTCAGACCCTCCATAACACATCACTTAGCAGAAATGGGTTATGAACTCTGGTTGGGGTTGAACAAGAGACAGTGGAGAGCAGAGGCCCTAATGGGGGAAAGAGGGGCTAAAAGTCTAAAGAGAATTTCCACGTCTGCTCCCAAGACTTGGCCCTACGACAATCAACAGCTGGGGATGGAGATGCAGGAAGAGCCTCAGGAAGCAGGAGAGGGGACGGCTGTCTGCCAGACCCTTGGTCCAGATGTCACCTCTCCATCCCAAGGCAGGGTTGCGAGGGCTCCCTTTACCCCTACTCTGCCCTGAGAGTTTCCCACCCTAACCTCCAAGCTCTCTTCCTGGTTCTCAATATCTTCTCCTCCCTGCTGCTGGTCTTTGTGTCTGCCTGCTGGAGAAACCAACGCATTTGTCTTGTCATTTTCATCAGGGAACCTGAGCCAATGTTGTCTGAGCCCTGGATGGTGGGGAGGGAGGGAGAGAGAGGGCAGATATATAAGGAATGAAGTTGTTGATTCAGCTGTCATCGCTTCCTCTGGGATCAGGCTCTGAGCTAAACAGGAACCAGCGCCCTTTCTCTCTTCCTCCTCCTCCAGGCTCAGAGTTTCTGGATCCCTTCTCAATCCCTCTCCTTGGATAGGCGCCCCCTTCCCTGCGGCTCCTGGAGCATCTCTTCCACTGCTCCCCATTTTACTACCTGGTTTAAGTCAAAACATGCCCATTTTGAGAATTGAGACTCTCTTGGTATTTCTCCCAGCCAGCAGCCAGGTCTCTCTGGGACCTGGGGTCCAGCCTCTCTCTGGCTGCCTCGGCAGTGTTGTCTCAGCTCCAGGAGGGCTCTTCTGTTCCTTCAGCCAGAGAGCAGAGGTCGTGCTTCTGCCCTTTGTCCCTCTCAGCAGCTGCAGCCTCTCCTCTGCCCCTGCAGCCTGACGCTTCCTCCTTTGCCACCCCGGCCACCAGGGCTGGTAAGCTCTCCTCTGCCTGTTCCTTAACTTCAGCTCGTACCATGCAGAGCTTAAAAGATTAAATCTTTATTTATGGATTTAATAACTCCAGAGAAGAATTATAAATGTGGAAACCAATGTATTACTTTGAAGGGCAGAATGAGAAATTAAAAACAAAGACCTCTCAGCACCTTCTCTCCAGGACACAGGGCTTCTGACAATGTCTGGAGTTGGACATATATCTGGGGTCTCTCCGGCCCCCCAAACTCCACCTTCTCTGAGAACAGACACCCTTACTTCCCATCCATAGCTGTGGATTCTCTCTCCTGGGGATTGAGACGTGTGGATCGGAGACGTTAGGTCTGAGAAAGCATCTGGAAGCATCTTCTGCCCTGCTATGGAGAGACAGTGAGAGCCAGACTGCAGGATAAAGGGCGAGGAGACACCAGGCAGAAGCAGAGACAGGAGTGCGAGGGCTGATGGGGCCAGTGCGCATGTCCCTCCTGTGGTCACAGTGCGTTGCTAGCCCTTGGGTTCTACAAAATGCCTAAATCCTTAAAATAAATACTCCTTTTCCTTGTTTGCTTTCCTTTTTTTGCTCAAGTTTGTATGAGTGTCTTTCTGTTTCCTCCAAGTCAAATACAACTCCTCATCTTTACCTTACCTTCCAACCAAAAATATCACCCCATCCCCTGGACTGTGGGGCACATGGCCTTGAGCTTTTAGTAGGTTCCTCCCTGCACACGACCCAGAGGACCCACCAGAATCAGGAAGAATCCGGGCAGGCCTGTCCTGAATCACTCTACCGCGGCTCCGCATGCCATCCCTCCTCCTCGCAGACGGCCTGCTCAGTGACCCTCTCCCGTTCTGGTCCCTCGTGGTGTGTGGTTTCTTCCTTCATCATAGCTTGTAGCACAGTGTTCTCTGAGACAACATGACACATTAGAGAAAAAACTTTATAGTCTGTCAAGCTTGGAGTTGGAGCAGAGCTCTTGTGTCGGAGTCTGGCTCTGCTATTTACTGCTCTGATGCCTCAAGCAAGTTACTTGCTACATTAACTATAAGATAACAATAATACTATTTGCCCAATACGATTGTTGCTGCGAGGATTAGAGACAATTTATGCCAACTCTTTCGCAGTGCAGGTGCAGACAATCAGAAGGTAGCTCGGGTAGGGGGAGGTATAGCTCAAGCGGTAGAATGCATGCTTAGCGTACATGAGGTCCTGGGTTCAATCTCTGGTACCTCCTCTAAAAATAAATAACCTAATTACCTTTCCCTGGCAAAAAAAAAAAAAAAAAAAAAAAAAAGTAGCTCTGAAACCCCACTTTGTTCCTTTGGAAGGCTTTTCTGACCTCTCCCACCCAGCAGGGCCAGGGGTCTTTCCTCTGGGCCCTGACTTACCCTGTGCAAATCCCAGTTGGAGCCGGTACCACAATGTGTTGTCTTGCTCATCTTTGTGGTCCCAGGGCCTAACACAGAGCCTGGCTCAGAGATGGGGCTCAGTTCATACTTGAGTTCGTGCTCCCCCATTAGACTGGGAACCCTTGGAATTCTGGGCGGATTTGTCTCCTAACTTAGGACCTAACTCAGGAGTGGTCCGTGGCCAGCAAGCTGGACATGTTCTTTGTGGCATTTTTCAGTTCAAATGGACAAAGATGAACTACAGATAATAGAAAGCAGTCTGCTTTCAACTGCAGAACGTGCTGGCCTTCCCACAGTGAAGATTTCCAGCTCCTACATCTAAGGGAAAAGTCTCAAAGTAGGCCAGCACAGCTAAGCCCCGTGGCCACGGGGGAGGAAGGCAATAAAATTACCAAAGGCAGTGGGAAGGCCTTTGCTGTTCAGCAGCTGGTTCACAGCGGGGGTTCCGGAGTAACTAAGCCTGCTCCCAGCCCGGCCCTGCCACTTGCTGGCAAGATCCTTCACCTCCATAAGCCTCAGCTCTTTTCATCTAGAAAATGTAGAAGATGCCAATTCACAGATTGTGGTGAGAATTAAATGAAGTAATCCCCGTAAAGCAGTAAACCTGGTGCCTGGCACGTAGTAGGTGCTCAGTAAGTCTTACTATTGTTATTGTTAAAGTTAATAGCATCTTGACTGCAGGAGTCTTTTCAGATTAAAAACTGCTCATGCCTTTCATATCCTTGGATCTTGACGACAATTCCATGAGATAGGCAGGTCTCAGGAAGCGGATGATACAGAGACTAAAAGATTTGTCCAAGGTGTCACAGCTCGTAAAAGTGTAGTGGGGCCAGAACCTAGGCTTGAGGGCTGTGTGGAGGCGCAGAAAGAGCCGGGGCTCTGAACCCAAGCTGTGTTCAAGCCCTTGCTTGGCCACTTGTTAACCGTGTAATCCTGGGTGAGTCAATTCTTTGAGCTTCAGGGAAGATTACCTACCCGAAGACTTGTGAAGGGTGGACGGACTAGCGTTTATAAAATCTCTAGCAGAACATCAGGAACAATGAAGGTGCTTCATACACGCCCATCCCCAGGGCTGTGCTTCTCGATGTCTCATATTGGACCAGAGGCTGCCAACCACCTCTGCTTGGTGATCGCCATATGTCTCGATCCGGTGGTTCTTAGCTGCCTTCTGTCTCCATTTGTACATTGTCTGCAGGCAGACGTGACACCTGTTTGCCACCATAGTCCGTACATTCTCAGCCACAGAGGGCTTGACAGGTGTCCTGTGCCAGCCACGCGAGAAGAAAGCAGGGTGTGGGAAAGCATCCCCCATCTTTTCTCTGCGATTGCAACAACTCTGCCAACAACGACGTGTGTGTTTAGTTTTTCAGTTTTCTTTCTTTTCTTTTTCAAATAAGTGCTCCCAAGGTGTCTTTTCCGTCCTACCACATTTTCACTCTCCAAGAGATTTTAGTTTTTCAGACATGTGCCTTGGAGCAGTCACTATTGACGTTTTTGATTTATCTTGCTGTTGATTTTGACAGATCCTTCAATGCCATTTTGGTTGCGCTTGTTCTTACAGGTTATTTATGACTGTCCAACGGCACATGAGTTTGGTTTTGCAGCTGCCGAGTGTTGTATTCCTGGCCTGTAAATTGATGTGCTTGTCAAATGCATGAGCTGTTCTCCATCTACTCGACTCGCCCTTTGGAGGAAGGATGAGAGTGTGGAAAGAGCACAGGGGTGGGAGTAAGAAGACCTTCCGATTTTTGTGGCTGGTTTCAGTGTGGAGTGTCCTGGCTCTGCTTCTCATGGACTGTGTGACCTGGAGTCAGACGCTAACCTCTCCGAGTCTCAGTTTGTCATTTGCCTAACAGGCTTCTGTTACCTGGATTACCATCTCACAGGACTATTGAGACTCAAGTCCTAATGCATAAAGCTTTTAGGACCTCCAGAAAGGAATCTTAGGAATCATTGAGTTTGACTCCTTCATTTTATAATGGAAGCAGTTGAAGTCCAGAGAGCCTTTTGAGGGCAGGGACCATGCCTTATCCATCTTTCCATCCTGGGGGTCCAGACAGAGTCAGGCACATACTGGGTGTCCAGTGAATGTTGTGAAAATGAGTTGAGTAATCAGCTCGCGGTGACATATTTATGATTTAACCTCTGATGACTCAGGGTTATTATCAACATCAATTACTGCACCATGTTGCTATGCCCTGATGCCTTCAGAACCAATTATGCTGTGTAGGATGTGCCCATCAGGCTTTTCCTCTCTCCTCCCTCACTGTCACCTGTCATTCTCCCTGTACCCATTGGATCCACTCTGAGAAATCTCCATCACTGTTTCTAACTGGCTGTCCACTCTAGGCTGGGATGGAACAAGAGTTAAAGGGCTTTGAAAGGTGTAAAGTTGGCATACATGCCAGCTACCTTAACTGGAGTCACCAGGAGTGTGTCTGAGCACTGAAAGAGTAGAAAACTAACACGATGGCTACTGAGTTGTTCAGGCCTGTACTTCTAGCGAAACTGATCTTATGACTCATACGCCCCACTCCCTGGGTATTCTTTTCTTAGAATAACATCCTTTCACCCTAGAGATCTTTTTATTTTATTTTTTTAATGGAGGTACTGGGGATTGAACCCAGGACCTCATCTATGCTAGACATGCACTCTACCATGGAGCTACACCCTCCCCCTTACCCTAGAGGTCTTCAAAGAAGGTCATGAACTGAGAATCTCAAGAAAATGGGCAGACCTTCCTAAATACCTCCATAACAAGGGCAAGTTCTTATCAAGATGAAAGGGATGTAGCCCCACACACTCTGATTGTTATCACCCTCCTGTTCCCAATTGTCTATAAAACCCCAGGACCTTTACCCCAAGAGGGGCTCACAGTCTTTAAGGCATCAGCCCACAGTGACTCCCTTTGCCCGGCAAAGCAATAAAGCTGTTCTCTTCTATTCTCCCCAGACTGTCTCCATTTCTATTTCCGCCGTGGGCACGGAGGCTGGGATTTCGGCAACAGTCCTCCACGGACGAGAAGCAAAGCCTATTTTCAGCCATACGAAGCGTAAACTACCATCTGGTCTAGGCCCCTCATGTCACACAGGTATTTTCTACCTCACTGTACCCTTCCAGCGCCTTCTAGCACGGTGTGACCTGTTCACTCAGCGACTTGCGAAGCAGGTACGTGTTTCATGCTGGCAGTGGCTGAGAATGCAGTGGTTTCTACCCCTTGGAATCTCTACCCAGTGACCTGGATTCTTAAGCATTTTTCCTCCCCACACAGGGGAGGTAAACACAGAGACATGGATTTCTCCTCTCATTCCTGATTATGACAGAGAAATTCCCTTCTCCTCCTCTTTCTGTCCTTTCCAGTCCTCTAACCCTGTTTGAGGTGAAATACTTTTTACTGCTACACATTGTTTAGATACCTAGGGGAGGCTTCAAAGATCTTTGATCAGGCAACTCAGGCTGGCCGTTCTCTTTCTCTGTGTACATCCCCTGCTGGACCAGTGCCTGCTTCACCTACACCCTACTTACCCGACTGACCTTCCTACGTACTTGCCCCCACCCCAGCTGGTGATTGTTCTTATCAAAGGGGCTGTGAAGGGTGGGCCCTTCTGCTAGTTTCCCTGGTAACTAACGAGCCAACCTGACATCAATTTCCCCCATAGCTGGTAACCTCCTCCTCCCCCCAGCAGGGGAGCTAAGACAACCACCATGTCCTGCCTGCAGTCTGCTGCACACGGTAGTGGGGTCACTCCAGGACCTCACTTCAGACATGTAAGGCCCCCATATTCATTCAATCATTGATGTCTCTGTCGCTGACCCTGGGCTCTTTCTTTGGTCTTGAAGCTGGGCGAGTACAGGCCTTGTAGGCCTGCGAGGTGCAGCCCAACAATGTAAAATGTAAACTAGAAACACTAGCTTAATAATTAAGGAGGGAAGGGAGGACGTAAGGGGAAATGGTGGTTTTATCATTGGATTTTATTTATTTATTTAATCTACAATTTCTTTTCTTTTCTTCTTTTTTAATATTTTATTGAAGGATAGTTGATTTACAATGTTTGTTTCAGGTGTACAGCAAAGCGACTCAGTTATATGTACATATATATTTTCTTTTCAGATTCTTTTCCATTATACATTATTACAAGAAGTTGAATATAGTTTCCTGTGCTATAGAGTAGGTCCTTGTTGTCCATCTATTTTATATATAGTAATGTATATCTGTTAATCCCAAATTCCTAATTTATCCCTCCCCTGCCCTTTCCCTTTTGGTAACCATAGTTTGTTTTCTATGTCCTTGAGTCTGTCTTGGGTTTGTAAATAGAATTTGTATTCTTTTTTTTTTAGATTTCACATATAAGTGATATCATATGATATTTGTCTTTCTCTGTCTGACTTACTTCACTCAATACAACAATGTCTAGGTCCGTCCATGTTGCTGCAAATGGCATTACTTCATTCTTTTTTATGGCTGAGTATTATTCCATTGTGTGTTGTGTGTGATATATATATATATATATATACCACAGCTTCTTTATCCAGTCACCTGTTGATGGACATTTAGGTTGCTTCCATGTCTTGGCTATTGTACATAGAGCTGTTATGAACATTGGGTTGCATGTGTCTTTTTGAATTAGAGTTTTCACCAGACGTATGCCCGGGAGCAGGATTCTGGATCCTATGGTAAGTCTGTTTTTAGTTTTTTAAGGAACCTCCATACTGTTTTCCATAATGGCTGCACCAAATTACATTCCCACCAACAGTGTAGGAAGGTTCCTTTTTCTCCACACCCTCTCCAGCATTTATTATCTGTACTTTTTAATAATGGCCATTCTGACTGTTGTGTGGTGATACCTCATTGTAGTTTTGATTTGCATTTCTCTAGTATCACTGGATTTTTAAAATATATTTTTGCTGAAGTATATTCAGTTTACAATGTTGTGTTAATTATCACTGGATTTTAAAGTGAGGTAGGAGTAATCTCATTGAAACCAAACTTCAGTATTCATTTGCATTTGCAGACAAGTCTAGTAAATTACACACAAATTATCAGCCACAAATTGAGATTTGTGTTGTGTGGGTTTTTTATTTCATTTTTTTAAATGGAGGTACTGGAGATTGAACCCAGGACCTCGTGCATACTAAGCACATGCTCTCCACTAAGCTATACCCCCAGCCCCTGTTCTGTGGGTTTTTAATGAGGGCAAGTGAGGCAGCTCAACACTCTTGCAGATTCATGGTCTGGAAAGGATCAACCTGGCTTATCTCTCCCTGAGGTCAGTGCGGTAGCAGGGCATGGACCAGACACCTGAGTTGCTATCATTCAGCTCTTTTCTGCCTGTGTGATCTCAGTCTCCTCATGTGTAAGATAGCAATAATATTAATCTCTCCCTCACAGGGGTGCGATGACTGAAATGAGATAATGTACAGGAGAGTGTTTTGTAAATCGAAAAGCTATACCGAAGCCAGCTGCTCACATTACTCAGTTAGGACTCAGCATAGAGCATCTCATATCTGTGCTAGGTTTCGGGCAGCCAAGGACAAGGACAGGCCGTGGAGCCCACCTGGCAAGAAGGAGCAAAGGGACGCTGTTCAAGATGAAAAGTCATCATTAGGAAAGCTGATTGCTACAAACAAGAGGAACTTGTAGGTATCTGAGATTCAAAAAGGAGACACGACATCTGTGTGACCTGGATGCTGGTACAGAATTGAACCACTGTGACTGGTCTTCCCCAGGCAGAAAATGCAAAGTCAAAGATGGGGTTCAGCCTGCAAAGTCAGGACACCACCAAGTGTAGAGGAGGCCCAACGCCTAGGTTGTGGAGCAGGAAGGAGATCTGGGGGCGAGACACATGTCATGTCCGAGTTGGGAAAGTTCACCGAGAGACACTGAAATCTGAATGGAGCCCATGAGAGAGGCAGCCTCTGTGGGAACACTCCAATGTCAAAAAGCCAACTGGGACAGACAATTGATTAATGAGAAATATGATGGATACTGATGAAGCATTTTCTATGTACTATGTGCTCCTTCACAATAGTAAGACAGATGTGGACGTGTCTCACGGCTCATGGACTGGCGATTCAAAGAGATGAGTAAATAGGAACCACGTTGCAGTATGGTCGGGCCTGTGTGATAGGGAGACCTTCTACCTCAGCCTTGCCTGCAGTGGGGGGTGGGTCCCACTCCAGATGGTCCTCTGGATGGCTGGAGGGACACCCACGAGGGCCCCCTGCACACCATTGCCACGGCTGTCGTCATCACTCTGCTGGACCACTGCAGGGGGCTCCCAACTGACCTTGCCCCAGGGTCTTTCCTGGCTTCTGCACACGTGTCACCATGTCTCACTGTATGTCATTGTTTTTTAATTTTTTCATTTGAAATATAGCTGAATTACAATGCTGTGTTAATTTCTGGTACACAGCATAGTTACTTAGTTATATATATATATATTTCTTTTCATATTTCTTTTCATTATAGATGTCATTGTTTGTTAAAGGACCCATCTCCACAGACCAGACTGCAAAACTGTCCCTTTTTATGGGGAACCAGCCCGTCGAGTGCTGGGACAATGACTTCCTTTCTACAGCTTTCTTTCTATAGCTCCGGCTCAATGGATGTTTCAGGAGAACAGGAAGAGGAAAAGGCAGGAAGGCCCATGGGGACAAAGGAGGGTCCTCGCTGTCCAGGGCCATCCTTGCCTTCCGAGCACGTTCCCCACCATCTGGGAGGCGAGTGCCCTGGTGCTAAGAGTTTGCAGAAGTGAAAGCTGTCCTGAAAGCAGTGGCTGCCCCCGTGAGACGCTTGCAGCCAGAGAGCCAGAACCCAGGCCAGCTCTTCTCTTCTGCCCACAGCTTTCTCTGCAAGTCTCCTGGGAACAGGACCTTGTTGCCAGCTTCCATCCCCTGGAGCCAGCCTCACTCGATTCCCCCTGGGAATTCACTTTTGCCTTGGGCTGCGGTCTCTGCAGGGCACTCACCCCCAGCCCGCCACTCACAGAACTAATAAACTGCAGCACTATTGACTGAGTCTTTTGCCCCCACCATACGTGGCATGAATACGGTGGTCTCAACCCTCAAAACAATGCTCCCAACACACTTAATGAGAGCCAGATTCTGTGCTGCAGGCTGAGAAGACATGTAATGGCTTCTGTGCCTCAGAAGCTGACAACTCAGCTGCAGTGGGGGAACCAGGAGGTGGTTAAGGGTTGGACAAGATAAGGATAAGAGAGGCATGTGCTTCCCGCTACTGCCCACTGCCCAAGGAGTTAAAGAGAAGTGCCTTCACTACTATATATAACATAGATAAACAACAAGGACCTAGTGTATAGCACAGGGAACTATGTTCAATTTCTTGCAAAAAAATAGAATGGAAAAGAATCTGAAAAAATACATATGTATGTATATGTATAACTGAATTGATTTGCTGTACACTTAAAACTAACATTGTAAATCAACTACACTTTAATAAAAAAAATACAATTGAGAGAATATGAATACAAAAAAAAAAAATACAGAAGAGAGAGAGAGAAGTACCTGAACAGAAGGGAACTTCATGAGAATTCCAAGGAAGAAAGCGGTCACACTCCAAATAGGGGGATTTGAAGAGGCGTCTTAAATGGTAGCATTTGACAAGAGGGTACAGTGCAGTGGTAGTTTGTGCTGAGCATGCGTGAAGTCCTGAGTTCAATCCCCAGTACCTCCATTAAAATCCCCCCCCAATTTTTTTAATTAAAAAAAAAATAAAATGGTAGCATTTGAAGTAGCCTTAGGACTGAGAAGTGTTTCAGGAGGAGGGATGGGCCGAAGCCAAGGTGTGAAGGTGGTTAGGTACCAGTATAGTCAGGAAAGAGCTACTAGGTTAGTCTGATGAGAATATAAATTCCCTCTATCATATTCAGAGAAGTAAGTCAGAGAAAGACAAATATCATATGATCTCACTTATATGTAGAATCTAAAAAAAAGTGATACAGACTCATGGACATAGAAAACAAACTGGTTACCAAAGGGGTAAGGGCAGGGGAGGGATAAATTAGGAATTTGGGATTAACAGACACACACTACTATATATAAAATAGATGAACAAGGACCTACTGCATAGCACAGGGAACTATATTCAATCTCTTGTAATAATGTATAATGGAAAAGAAACTGAAAAGAAAAAATACATATGTATACGAATAACTGAGTTGCTTTGCTGTACACCTGAAACTAACATTGTAAATCAACTACACTTCAATAAAAAAAAAAAAAAAAAAAAAAAAGAATATAAATTGCTTCAAGGGGTTCATAGGGAAATAAAAGCCAAAAAATCCCAGTCGGGCCATGTTGCTGAGGGAGCTCTTCTGAGTCAAAGCAAACATGCTGAAGCTGTATGTGTAATTGCCGTCATTGAGCTAACAGTACAACACCACCGCAGATTTGGATTGCTAGCTCTGTGTTACAGATGAGGAAACTGAGGTTTACATGCATAATTTGTCCAAGGTCACACACCTAGAAAGCAGGAGAGCCAGAACTTGTACCAAACTCTGTCTGGCTCTCCTACCAAAGGTCATGCCCTTGACCCCGTCACTGTACTGGCAGCATGGGAGTCGGTGAGCTTGTCGGGGTAGAAAGCATCAGTGGTTCAAGGCAGCATCAGTGGTTCAAGGCAGCATCAGTGAACACTCAGGGGCGGGGAGACTGAAGAGGAGCCAGTGAGGGAGAGAGACTGAGTAGCACCAGGAAAAGTCCCCATCTCTCAATCCGAGAGAGGAGGGAGGACCAAGAAGGAGGAGGCAGCAAGGACTCAAAACACTCAGAGGGGTCGGGAAGATGAGGGAAAGGGCTGGAGGGGGCTGGAGGGCACCTGCTCAGAGCAGTGCAAGTCAGTGAGGGGAGGGGAGGCAGGGAGACAAGGCTACTCACTGAAGACACCTGGTGCTCAGGGGGTGGGCAGGAGGCGGAAGAGAAGGAAAGGCAGGGTTGAGGGAAGGTTTTTTTTTTTAATATATTTTTAATTATGAAATAGTTTGAATGTACAGAAAATAATATGATTGACAACCATAAATCACCACTCAGACTTAAAATGTTAACATTCCTGAAGCTTGCTGTAGATCTTTCTCTCTTTTAAAAATAAGCTCACAGATTCAGCTAAACCCTCCCCTCCCTCACCTCTCCTCCCTCCCTTCTCACAGATAATTACCGTCCTTAAGTATCAGTCCCTTGTATTAAAAAAATATTTATTGCACCTATCTGTACTAACGCAGCTTGTAGAATCATTTTGTATGTTTTAAAATTCACCTAAAAGGTATCTTCTATGAATACATTCATGCAGCCTTTTTAAACCCCAGCATTATTCTGGAGACTGCCCAGGACAATAGCAGAGCTCTGGGTCCTTCGTTTTAACTCCCACTGTATCAATAAGCCACGTCCTTCCCCGACTGCCACAGTTTCCATTTCTCACAATTAGAAGCAGTGCTGGGGGAGCATCCTTGCTCAGGCCTCCTTGTGCCCACGTGGGACGGTCCACGACAGACCCTGGAAGTGGGGGAAGTGGCTCTGTCCTCAGTTTCACTGGACACGGGGACTCCCCAGAGTGAGGGCGCCGCTCCCTTCCTGCTTCTCCTCAGTGTTTCCAGAGGGGAGAAGGTAGGAGTCTGGGCAGAGGCTGACAGTGTGACAGAGGAATGAAACCAGCCGATTTAGGATGAGGACGGACATAGGGGATGAGAAGGGTCAAGGCTTCTCAGAGAAGAGCAAGGGGGCGAGACACTGAGTGAAACAGAGACTTGGCATTAGAAGAATCCCAGTCTTGTTGGGAAGGAGGCCTGCTGAGGGGGAGGGGCTGGGAAGGAGGAAGGGGGAACAGCTGCCGAAGGGAATATGGCACGTAGCCAGCAAGAGATGCCCAGATACGGAGAAGCAGTGTGGGCCAGCGAGTCTGCAGCGGGCCACAGCGGGTCTCCTCATGGCCAGCATCTCCTCCTCCTCCTCCTGGACCATATTTGCCTACTGGTAACAGCTAGCAGCCCCTCACTTTTTTGGAGCCCTTCCTATGTGCACTTGACAGGCATCTTCCCATTTTACACCCACCTTTCGTTGCATGATAGTCTTAAAGCAAAAGGACTTCTGGGGTTGGGCTGATCTAAGGTTTATATTAGTAGGTGCTATGTGGTGTGACTGCCCTCAAAGACGCTACTCCTTTGGCCGAATAAATAGGAGCACAGCATTAGCAGGAGAGGAGGGGAAACAGTCCGGTCGCTCTGCTGTGGTCAGGCCGGAGAAGCAGTGTTCTCTGCCGTCCTAGGTGAAGACGATAATTAGAACTGCTACTATTTGCTGGGCACCTACTGTGTGCTAGGCTCCTGAGAGATGCTCTGTATGCATTCTTTTCCATCCCAACAACAACCCTGAAAAGTTGATATTACCTCCATTTCACAGGCAAGAAAGTTGAGCCTCCAAGAGGCTGTCATGGGCCAAGCTCACTGGGAACTGGTGTATTTAACACCCACTGAAGAGAAGACCTATGGGAAGTAAGAGCACTGTCTTCAAGTATCAGAAAGGGCATCGTAACAGTTTTTTTATCCAGCCCCGAAGTGCAGATCCAAGCTCTCAAGAGAGGTAAGTTGCACAGAGAGGGTGTTCCACTCAGCACAGGGAAGAGCGTCAGCCCTGCGCCAGGAGGTTGTGTGCTGCTGTTGCAGGTAGTGAGCTCCCTCCTCCTGAAGGTGTTCAACCAAAGGCTGGATGAATGTTGGGTGGGGCCTTACGGAGGGTGCAAGTGTTAGAGAAGTGGAACCAGATGCCCCTCACAGTATTTTCTAACATCCAAACTTTATTTCAGGTTCCAGCAAGATAGAAAGGAGGAAAAAACCAGAGGGAGGAAGTTCAAAAGCCTTAGAACTGCTGGCCACAGGGCAAAGCTCCACATGCTGCATTTTAGGGAACGAGAGGGGCTATTGTGGCCATTGGGGTGAGGGGTAGAAAGGGGGCCCTGCCCCACGCACCCCTGCCCCAGCCTCAGGTGAAGTCTCCTGGAGAAGTTAGACAGAAGACAAAAGTTTAGTGCGTACGTTTCTGCCTCTATTTTTCTCAAGCTCTGGCCCAGGCAGGCAGGTGTCTGGCTGTGGCTTGAATCCGATTTGTTTGCATTTCTGCAGCAGGAGGCCGCTGTGACTGGCTGCAGAGGGAGAGATTTGCTTCGCACGTAATTGAATCTAAGGGTTAGTTAATGCGTTTGCTCCCCCTGTCCCCAACCTCCCTCCCACCCCACCCCCGCCAGCCCACCGAGGAGAATCAGCATACTTCCTCCAGCCTCGCCTTAGCTGGGTCATTAGCAGGGATGCTGCTCTGCGCGCCTTGTTAGATTCATGGGATCACAACTCAGGGGTGATTTACTGCAGCTCCTGATATTAAAAACCTCTGTGTGAGCCATGTGGAATGAGTAATGCTCTGCAGTGACTTTGTTAAAAGAATTTCCTCTCTGCTCTCAAAAGAAGGGACTGGCAAAAAAAAAAAAAAAAAAAAAAATGGGGGTGGGGACTTGGACCAGAAATAAAACCATAAACCTGTACAGATCAGGGTTCTTGATGACTCTGGAGAGAAAACAATCAGAAATCACTTTAAAAAAAAAATCCCACATTCTATTCTCAGTAGGGACTGTCATTAATTTCAGGGTAGAAGATGGCTTGGCATCTTTCTGGTATTCTTAAAATAGAATAAATAAGCAGTTACCTTCAAACCAAAAAAAAAAAAAAAAAAAAAAAAAAGGAGGTGATGAGCCAGGGTTTAAGTCATCTTGGCTGGCTTCTGATTTGCGTGTCAGTGATGAAGTACACCTCTGTTCCAGGGGTTGACTGCTGGGGAGCTGGACTCATGAGGAATGAAAATCCGTTCAGCAACAGGTGAGGCGGCAGTGGGACCGCCTGCCAGCTCCCCAGGGCTTGTTGCCTCTCAGCTGCTGGGACACAGTATCCTGCTCCAGGCCAACGACCAGGGCCAGCTTCCCAGGCACGTGACTGGGGCAGCCCCACAGGGCCCCGTACTTAGAAGGGCCCCACACTGGCTTTAGTGCTCTGCTGTTACTGTCTCGAAATTCTTAATTTTTGGAAAAGGAGCCCTGGCTTTCATTTTGCCTGGAGCCCTGCAAATTATGTCCCTGACCAACCGACCAGTGATTCTTTTACTGATCATCACCTGCCCTGTGTTCATCTGCCCTTTCTAACGCTGGCCTTTCTCAGAGGACAAAGTAATAAGAAGTTTACTCTACAGGTATGTGTATTAGCTCAAAGCGTGTGTCTGTCTTTCACAAAGATGGTCAATTTATTGCTTTTTACCACACTGAATTTAAAATACTAGATGTTCATTGTGGAAACGTTGAAAAGTACAAAGAAGAAAAAAAATCATCCATGAGCTCAGCGCACGACCACATATTTTTCCAGTCCTCTTTTGTACATGTTTTGGTTTTCCTCTATCTTTACATCATCAGAAATATGCTGAAATAATGTTTTGGAAAATGCCTTTTAAAAATTCCTGATACAGCACGGGCTTTTCCTATAAACTTAAAGATTTTATAGTATTCTAGGGTACAAAGATACCATCATTTACTCAGTCCCTTATTGTTGGGTCATTTTATGTTTATTATAAATAACACTCCAAAGAAAACACTTACAGATATAAACAAAACAAAGCAGATTCCTTTCTTGGGACAGTTCCTAGAAATCAGACTTAGTAAGACCTTTGGCACACATCGCCAAATAAGACTCAGGAAAACTGTTCCAATTTCCATTGGGGAAGGCAGGAAGGAGGGGATTGGAGGAGGAGTAGAAAATGACAGAAGATAAGGGAGCTCTGCTTGGGCCTCTGGGCTCTGGGTCAACAGTTGAGTTTTTCTTTTAAGTTTGGACTTTGGCATCCACTACAGTGATTTGGAACAGTGCTTGTTTTCCACTGGTCCGAAACCTTTCCAGGAGGTGACTGGTCCTGGCATCTTCTGCCTCTACCAGCGCTGTCACAGGTGCTCTGACAGCTGCGGGGAAGGGGGTCTCTCAGGAGCTGTGTCACTTTGGTTGTTATAGTCCTAGGGCCCTGGCTGTCCCTGCCCCTGGAAACATTTTAGGGTGCGAGGCTTGGCTTTCTGTCTGTCTGTCTCTTTCCAAAGTCTCCTGGTGGGAGGGAAATAACATTCCGAGCAAGATGGCCTCTTCTGATGAGCAGAGAGAGCTTCCTAGAGGCCGCCACAGATTCATTCCAAATGTAAATGATCTCTGTTTGCATTCGCCAGTGAGCCTGCCAGTTGCTGTCTTGATCATTTAGACTTGTATTTAGGCTTTGGGGAGGAGGAATGGTGCGCGGTTGGTCTGTTTCCTACTGAGGGCTCTGTCTGTCTGACTGGGGGAAGCTGCCACATGCTGCTGGTGGGGAGGGAGCTCGAGATCTCTTAGAAATGCGAGTTGAGAATCTCTAGATGCTTCCACTGTGGGTCTATGGCCAGGGTGATTCCCTGGAAATGACTTCTGCCGAGAGGTGAGGAGTGTGTTCTGGGCAGCATGGGGTTGAGAAGTGGCAGTTAGAGACCAGCTGTGCAGCAGACCCCAAAGGCTCCTCAGCCGTGCAGGGCTTGGGGGCCAGGAAGGAGCGAGGACAGGGGTCCATCTTGATACTGAGTTGCTGTGGTTCTTCTCTGCTTGGATGACCCTCTCTTGCCCAGGTGATTTTTCCATCTGCTGCAGACAAAAAAAAAATCTGAGTTACATTGTTTTCCCTGAACTTCTTTCTGCCTCTGCCCACAGTCCGTCTCCCCTCAGTCTTGTGCAAGGCGCTGCTGGCTGGCTCCGGGGCTCTGGTGGGAGGTTACTCACACCCCCGGGCTGGACCCCACCAGGATGGAGTCGCCAGGGACAGACCGCTGGCCTTTTGGCTCCTCGTCCCTAGTCTCTTGCTTCCCCACAAGGGAAGAACAGAAGGCTCTGGGTTTGAAGACCGAGGCAATGAATGTCCTCTAGAGGGAACCACACTGCCAGCCCTGGAAGTGCCCCCCACCCCCAACCCCACCTTCCTCTGCCTTTGGTTCTGCCCCAGGTCAACCTAGCAAACAAAGGTTTCTCTGTTTGGGTCTGTGGACATCGTCTGAGCTTCTGCAAGTTCTCCAAGAATTGCCTGAATGTTGACTTTTCAACCCTATGGTCAGCTTTACAAAAGTTCTTACACATTTATCAAGACAAAACTTATTTTTAGGTCAGTGGTTTTGCACATGTGTTCTAAGGGATCCCATGAAAAAATTTCTTCCTGAAAGGGGGCTGAATGAACTTCACACAAAGCTGAGGAATTCTGCCCAGGGCCTCCCATGATCACAGCTGCCTTTGTTGAGCCCTTGATCAGTGGCAACCTCTGCTCATTTAACTCCATCAATAGTCTATGAAATAGGCATCATCTGCCTCAACCCCATTTTCCAAAAAAGGAGGAAAAAAAGAGGTAAAATGGCTGGATGAGGCTGTACAGGCCCGGAAGCCAAGAATCCAATGCCAGTCTGATCCCAAAGCCCATGCTCTTAATTCTGTTAGCATCATTCCAGGTGATGTGAGGATGAGGGTGGAGTGTGGTTACACGAGTTAATTCCAATGTTCCTGGACAATTAGTTTATAACCCAGGAGGGGATATAACACCTGTACACACATAACTAATGAAGGTTGGACTGTGATCGCTGCTGAAAATCAAATGCAAGTAAGTGCTTAAGAGCAGAGGAGAGATTAATTCTAGCATAATGGGTTGGGATTTAAGAGGGGAGCAAAGAGATCATTCATTTTTAAACTAAAACTTAATTGAGCGGCTACTACGTGCAAGGAATTTTGCCTAGAGCTAGACATACTGAGATGAAGAAGACACGGTCCAGTCTTCAGAGCACTCTCCAGGGCAGACAGGTGAATGAATGGACAATAAGAAAACAATGCACAAGGTGGGAACCTCCTGGACCCTCCCCATCCCCAGGCTAGTTAGAGAAGCGTGTGAGCAGTGGGAAGAGTTGGAAGGGAAAGGGGATAAACGCTGCTAGCAGAGAGAGTCTCTGGAAAAAAGATGGGGTAAGAGGCGGGGCCCTCACTGGACTTAGAACGGGTTTCACCTTGTTGAGGGCTGGGCTTTCTCCTCGGACAGTGACTGTAGGAAGATGAGAGAGGTGGGTCTAAGCCCAAATCACAGAGTTTTAGAGCCTCAATGAGGAAATTGACATTTTCTGGCAACAGTGGGGACCTGTTGAAGGTGTTAAGAATGGGGATGATGAGTCTTAGAAAGCCAACTCTGGCAGCACTGACAGGTGAGGCAGATGAGTCAGGGAGGCCAGACAGGAGGTTATTGCAGTGATGTGGGTGAGAGATGGGGCATCTCAGTTAAGGCTTCTCATTGCACTCAGAGTAAAGATCAAAGTCATTACAATGAACAATCAGCCACTGCCCCCTCCCTCTAGGCTGACCTGTTATCTCTGTGACTGCATCTCTCAACCAGTCTTTCCTGGCTTAGCCACATTGACCAATAGCTGATCCTTGAATGTCCCTATTACACTGACCTCAGGGCCTTGGCACTTACTCTTCCTCTCTCTCCAGGTGGTTCACTTCTTATCTCCTCAAGCCTTTGCTTAAAGTCTCCTTTTCAAAAAAGCCTTCCTAGTCAGTTTATTTAAAATAGTACTCCCACTCTCTATTCCCTGTCTCACTTAAATGTTTGTTTCCATCCACCACACTATATCTTTTAGTTATCTGTTTATTTTCTGTCTCCTTCTGGGAGAATGGAAGTTCTTGAGGGCAGGGTCTGTTTTGATCACTGCTAGTATTTACTGCAGTGACTGGCAAAGAGTAGGTAGGTATCAGTAAGTGTTTGCTAAAGAGTGAATTATTGAGTTCATGAATGAAGGAAAATTCATGAAGGCAGGGGTAGTAGCAGTGAAGTTGAGAAAAGGGGAGAAATGGTGAGAAATTTAGGAGGGCTTTTCAATGGGACCTGGCATTGCTGGATGTGGGGTAAGGGAGAGAGAAGAATCAAGGGCAATTGTCAGGTGTCTGGCTCAGCACCGGGGTGGTGGAGGGCATTCAGACAGCTGGGAAAGCAGTTTTAAACTAATTTGGAGAACCCCTGAAGGTTTCCTGTAAGCACTACAGAGGCCATTGAAGGGAGGAAGGGGAACGCTCCGACCAGAGAAAATCTGCATTTCTCCATTTTGCTTTTGGTTTTCTTGGTTTGGGTTAATTTTTAAATCACAAGATCAGAAATTATAATAAAGGACAGGTCCTGCGTTCTTTTTATCTTCTGGATATTAGGCTAAGCAGTCATTAAAACCCGGATTATCTCATGTTTTCTTCACATCTTAATTAGGGTGACACTTGTCTTATCGTTCTCTTTCTACAGACCAGGAAACTGAGGCAGGAGAGAGAATAAATGTTCACACAGCTAGTTAGTCAAGAGCAGCGTGACTCCTGAATCCAAGGTTTAAAGAAAAACAGACAACTGTGTAGACTGATGCAGAACCAAGTATCACCTTTACTAACGCGTAAACTCTCATATCTAGAGCAAAATGGGATTGTTAAAGTCCTTCCTGTTAGGAGATTTGCCCCTGGGACACACGCCCACACGGCCCAAAGGCAAACTGAGCGGTTTGCTGGTGTCTCAGGGCCTGGAGAAGGGGGCGGAAGGACCACGCCCACCAGGCTTCTCCCCGCCCACCCACCAATCAGGAATGGGGGGCGGGGTCCGGCCGGCGTTTCTGCTCAGGTAGGTCCCTTCCAAGATAAGGATCAGCAAGCAATGGGAAGCCGTGTTTGCATGAGGGTGAGCTCCCTTGTGAAACCAGGCGCCAGAAGGAGAGAGTTCCTAAAATGGCGAGCAGTCGTCTAAAACCAGGAAAAAACAACTTCTGGGAGAGAAACATTGACCAGTTTTTGAAGATCTAAAACAAGGAAGCTAAACCAGGGTCAAGAAGGCAAAATCATTAAAAAGAAATTGGTCTGGTGGGGACTGTGGGGAGCCTGTGCCCCATCTGAAGGGCAGCAGCTGCCCTGATCTAGCCAATTCTTGCCACCAGGGAACGTGGGCTCAGGGTTACTTCATGTTCCAATTTTTTTTTTTTTTTTAAGCTAGAAGTCTTTATATTTGTGTAACATTCTCTGACCTTTAAATATTGCCAAAATGCCTCAAAACACTCTGCGGTCCAAACCAATAACCATAGAGGGCCACAACTGGCTTGCATGCCCTGATTTGTGTCCTCTGACAAGTATTCTTAACCTCTTTGGGCCTTGAGAATCTGATGAAAACTGTGGTCTTTCCCTTAGTGGGGAAAAATGCCTGAACAAACACACAAAATCATGGATGTCCTTTATGGGCGTCTCTGTGCCCCTGTAATTATCCTATTCTAAAGGGACACTTTGTAGAGGCAAAAGTGACAAAGGCTTCCTGCAAACAGACCTGAAGTCTCGGAAGAAACAAGCTGACACAGTGGATGACATGGATGACACAGTGACCTGGATGGTGTGTGTCTTGTATCTGAACCAGATAGTGGAATTTGTTGGGGTCAATACGTCCACATCTGTGCACCCTGTTAGCCGTACTCTGTACCCACCTTTCCTCCTCAGTCTTGTTTAAGTCTCTTCTGGGCCAGTAAGTAAAGATCAGGAAGGTTGACCTGGGGAGCAGGGAAGGGTCTGGGAGGCCGGGACGCTGGTCTGGAGGAGGCAGAAGAGCAGGTGTGGAGAGAGTGAAGGAGCCTTGGTGGACAGGGGGCTTTTGAGCTGGAAATTGAAGGTTGACAGAACTTTAAAAGAGGGGATGAATCATGTTTCTGCTCTTGGGCAAAAGGAAGGATGTGGATTTAAGGTTGGAATGCCCTAAATACCAAGGCTGTCTGCATCAAGGGCAGGTATTCCATGCAAGAGGCTCTCCTTCCAGCCAAGCATGTGTCCCAGGCAGGCTCCTGAACTTTCACAGGTGGATGACAGCCCATCTCCAGCTCAGCCTGTTAAAGAATGTGGATCTGCCCTTAATTGGTCGCAGGGAGGATCCGAACTCCATGTACTTGTCAGAAAGCATAAAGTTGAGTTTCTAGCAGCTCAACATTTACCAAAAGCTTGGTGGCAAAAAATAGCATCAATGGAGGCAAGAAACATACTTCCCACCATTCCTCTAGATTCCCTGTCTTACTCATGGATAAGTCAGACTCACAGAAATCTTTAGAGAGTTGAGTGCCAGAACGTATCATTTTGGCCTCTGGTTGGCTACTCTTTAGAAGAGGGCTTCTCTGCTCTGCCACTGGCCTAATGATGTTATCATAAGAATGTCAAGGATTGCACAACATGGTAAATCAAGTATACTTCAATTTGAAAAAAAGAATGTTAGTGATGAGGTTCACTTTATTAGGCAAGTTTCTGCTTTTTGAATGCACGCATAGCAGCCTTCAATAATCTTTGCCTCTGGGTAATTTATGACCGTGTACTCATTGCCTCCATGGGGTAGGAGGATGAGCTGTGTGTCCAATAGGATGTACATGAAATGACAGAATGTGGCTTCTGAAGCTAGGTCATAAGGTACTGCGACTTCCACTGTGTTCTTTCTCATCCTGCCTGCTCTGGGGGAAGTTGGTTGCTTGTCTCGAGGACACCCAGGCAGCCCTATGGAGAGTTCTGTGTGGTGAGGAACTGAGGCCTCCTGCCTGCAGCCAGCCATAGCCTGCCAGCCCTGTGAATGAACCCTCTTGGAAGAGGGTCTCTGGCCCCAACTTCTATAAGCTGTTTTGTTGTTATCGTTGCAGACTTTCATGTCTCTAAATGACAAGCTTAAACTGCTCCTTCCTGATTTTTCTGTTTCAGGCATTATTCATTTCCCACTTTTTCATTTTTATAGTGAGAAATACAATTACCCCCAAACTTGGCAGATTAAAATGTTAAATGTTATTATCTCTCACAATCACTTTCTTCTTCTCCTCTCAATATCTTATAGCATAAATTTGACCAACATTTATATTGATATTTCAGGATTACATGATTATAATCACGAGTACTATTCGTAGCAGAGCTATTCGTTTTTCTTTCTTACCCTGTTTTATTTTCTTTAATGCTGCGGATAATTATTATCTTGTCTTTATGCTTAATTTCCATGTATTTATCATTATTTCATGCTGAACATTCCTCTAATTGTCTAAACTCTTCAGTTCTATCAGGTATTCCATCAGTTTCCTGGAGACAGCTCCTGGAACGTTCTGGTGTTCTCTAACGGCTAATTCCTGCGATTCTCCTTTACTCTCATCCTGGAGGTTCCCTTTGCCCTGCTTTTATTTGAATTCCCTTTTTCTTATATTTTAATACATCTGTTTTTATTTATAAAGCACAGTGAATTGCATACCTCCTCTTTTTCCTCTTTACATTGGCTGCCAGGAGGCTCAAAACTCAATCTATAACCATTTCAAATAGGATATACATTCTTTTCAAGTGCACATGGAACATTTTCCAGGATCGTTCATGTACTTGGGCACAAAATAAACCTCAACAATTTTAAGAAGATAGAAATTATCTCAAGCATCTTTACTGACCACAATGCCATGAAACTGGAAATCAACAACAGAGAAACAAAGGAGAAAAAAAGGAAAGCATGGAGATTAAACAATATGTTATTGAAAAAACAATGGATCAATGAGGAAATCAAAGCTGAAATTAAAAAATACCTTGAGACAAATGATAATGAAAGCACAACCACTCAAAACCTACGGGACACAGCAAAGGCAGTGCTAAGAGGAAAGTTTATAGTGATACAGGCCTTCCTCAAAAAAGAAGAACAATCTCAAATAAACAATTTAACCCACCACCTGAATGAATTAGAAAAAGAAGAACAAAAAGCCCCAAAAAGCAGCAGAAGGAAGGAAATAATAAAGATCAGAGAGCAATTAAGTACAATAGAGATTAACAAGACCATAGAAAAAATCAACCAAACCAAAAGCTGGTTTTTTGAAAAAGTAAATAAAATCGACAAACCTCTGGCCAAACTCACAAAGAAGAAAAAAGAGAGAGCACAAATTAGCAAAATAAGAAAGGAAAATGGAGAAATTACAACAAACAAAATAGAAATACAGAATATCATACGAGAATATTATGAAAAACTATATGGAACCAAACTGGATAACCTAGAGGAGATGGACAAGTTTCTGGAAACATACTGTCCACCAAAACTGAATCAAGAAGAATCTGAACACTTGAACAATCCGATCACTAGAAAGGAAATAGAAATAGCAATTAAAAACCTCCCTACAAATAAAAGTCCAGGACCGGACGGCTTCACCGGGGAATTCTACCAAACATACAAAGAAGAACTCATACCAGTCCTTCTCAAACTCTTCCAGACGATTGAAAAGGAGGGAATACTCCCAAACTCATTCTATGAAGCCACCATCACCCTGATACCAAAACCAGGCAAAGATACTACAAAAAAAAGAATTATAGGCCAATGTCACTGATGAACATAGACGCCAAAATCCCCACCAAAATTTTAGCAAATAGAATCCAACAACACATAAAAAAGATTATACATCATGACCAAGTGGGGTTCATCCCAGGGACACAAGGCTGGTTCAACATACGCAAATCAACCAGTGTAATACATCACATCAAGAAGAGAAAGGACAAAAACCACATGATCATCTCAATCGATGCAGAAAAAGCATTTGATAAAATTCAACACCCATTTATGATAAAAACTCTCGCCAAAGTGGGTATAGAGGGAACATATCTCAACATAATAAAAGCTATATATGACAAACCTACAGCCAGCATAGTACTCAACAGTGAAAAACTCAAAAGCTTCCCACTAAAATCTGGGACAAGACAAGGATGTCCACTATCACCACTCCTATTCAACATAGTCCTGGAAGTCCTAGCCACAGCACTCAGGCAAGAGAAAGAAATAAAAGGGATCCAAATTGGAAAAGAAGAGGTAAAAGTGTCATTATATGCTGATGACATGTTACTATATATAGAAAACCCTAAAAGGTCCACACAAAAGCTACTAGAGCTGATTGAAGAATTCAGCAAGGTAGCAGGTTACAAAATTAATGTTCAAAAATCAGTTGCATTTCTTTACACTAACGATAAATCAACAGAAGAAGAAAGTAAAGAAACAATCCCCTTTAAAATAGCACCCAAAGCAATAAAATATCTGGGAATAAATCTAACCAAGGAGGTGAGAGAATTATACACAGAAAACTATAAACCATTGATGAAGGAAATTAAAGAAGACTTTAAAAAATGGAAAGATATTCCATGCTCTTGGATTGGAAGAATCAATATTGTTAAAATGGTCACACTGGCCAAGGCAATCTACAGATTTAATGCAATCCCTATCCAATTACCCAGGACATATTTCACAGAACTAGAAAAAATCATAATAAAATTCATATGGAACCATCAAAGACCTAGAATTGGCAAAGCATTACTGAAGAGAAAGAAAGAGGCTGGAGGAATAACTCTCCCAGACTTCAGACAATACTATAGAGCTACAGTCATCAAGACAGCATGGTATTGGTACCAAAACAGACATATAGACCAATGCAACAGAATAGAGAGCCCAGAAATGAACCCACAAACTTTTGGTCAACTCATCTTTGACAAAGGAGGCAAGAATATACATTGGAATAAAGACAGTCTCTTCAGCAAATGGTGTTGGGAAAACTGGACAGCAGCATGTAAAACAATGAAGCTAGAACACTCCCTTACACCATATACAAAAATCAACTCAAAATGGATTAAAGACTTAAACATAAGACAAGATACAATAAACCTCCTAGAGGAAAACATAGGCAAAACATTATCTGACATACATTTCAAAAATTTTCTCCTAGAAGAAATAAAAGCAAGAATAAACAAATGGGACCTAATGAAACCTACAAGCTTCTGCACAGCAAAGGAAACCAGAAATAAAACAAGAAGAAAACCTACGGAATGGGAGAAAATTTTTGCAAGTGAAACCGACAAAGGCTTGATCTCCAGAATATATAAGCAGCTCATACGACTCAATAAGAAAAAAATAAACAACCCAATCCAAAAATGGGCAGAAGACCTAAACAAGCAATTCTCCAAGGAAGACATACAAATGATCAAAAAGCACATGAAAAAATGCTCAATATCACTAATTATCAGAGAAATGCAAATCAAAACTACAATGAGGTATCACCTCCCACCAGTCAGAATGGCCGTCATTCAAAAATCCACAAATGACAAATGCTGGAGAGGCTGTGGAGAAAGGGGAACCCTCCTACACTGCTGGTGGGAATGCAGTTTGGTGCAGCCACTATGGAAAACAGTGTGGAGATTCCTCAAAAGACTAGGAATAGACTTACCATATGACCCAGGAATCCCACTCCTGGGCTTGTATCCAGAAGGAAATCTACTTCAGGATGACACCTGCACCCCAATGTTCATAGCAGCACTATTTACAATAGCCAAAACATGGAAACAGCCTAAATGTCCATCAACAGGTGACTGGATAAAGAAGATGTGGTAAATTTATACAATGGAATACTACTCAGCCATAAAAACCGACAACATAATGCCATTTGCAGCAACATGGATGCTTCTGGAGAATGTCATTCTAAGTGAAGTAAGCCAGAAAGAGAAAGAAAAATACCATATGAGATCGCTCATATGTGGAACCTAAAAAACAAAAACAAAAACAAACAAACAAAAACAAAGCGTAAATAAAGGACAGAAATAGACTCACAGACAGAGAATACAGACTTGTGGTTACCAGGGGGGTGGAGGGTGGGAAGGGATAGACTGGGATTTCAAAATTGTAGAATAGACTACACTGTATAGCACAGGGAAATATACACAAAATGTTATGATAACTCACAGAGAAAAAAATGTGACAATGAGTGTGTATATGTCCATGAATAACTGAAAAATTGTGCTGAACACTGGAATTTGACACAACATTGTAAAATGATTATAAATCAATAAAAAATGTTAAAAAAAAAGTTTACAGAAACTTAAGGAATATATTTTTGTCATTTTCACCTCACCTTTGAGTTTACCCTGTTTCTTCTAACTTTGCTTTGCCTTCTGATTCATGATTTAATTAAAAAATCTTGTTAGATTCAACATGTCTTTGTTAACCACCTCAAATCCCTTTACCCAAGACAGACAAAAGCTAGAGTGTCAAAGTATTGAATACGAGGCAAAACTCTGGAGGAGGAGCCTAGTTTTAGAAGCCAGCAATTAAAGCATCCCAAAAGCTAAAGAAGCAGGGGTAGTTAAACTCTGAGAGGTGGACCCGGAGTTGGGAGGTGGGAAAGTGAGACAGGTTCAAACAGAGGAGAAGTCAGGACAGTTTCCCCATAAATTAGTGAGGATTCTCGGCCTGCCTATGGTTCAGTGGAGACACTGAGCTGGGGATTATGAGGGATGTTGATGCCTCTGTAGGTCCCATTACAGGCTGATTCCTTTCCCATCCCACTTCTGTTGGATCCTGTCTCCCGGACCTCCTTCCTGCTTCTCAGGCACCTCCGAGTTCTTGCCGTTGTTGGAGGAAGTTGAGGAAAGAGGAAACGAGGAAGGGATGAAATGAAGTGAAACAAACTTTAGAGTAATCTCATTAACAGATACCAGTTTTATTTTACAGGAGGCAGAAAGCTGTGTACAAGGGGTTATTTTAGGAAAGCTGGAAAATTCACTGCATCCAGGGGAAGCAGTGTCCCTTCTTCAATCCATGTGAACACTTTCTGTTGTGCCCTTGAACTCTGCTCTCATCACCTCCTCCAGGATCCCCGACTATCAATTTTTCCTTCTCTCCTGTATCTCCAATCTCTGCCTCTCCCCAAACCGTTCCTCTGTAGGTACTCAAGTTGTTCTCATCCTTTAAAAATTCCTCCCTTGATTCCCTCTAGTCACAATTCTATTTCCCTCTTTCCCTTCCCAGCCAGATTTCTTGAAAAGGTTTTCTGCACCTGACACCTAATTTCTCTGTTTCTCAGTCCACTTCCTAATGTTACTGTGGCCTTTTGGTAGCTGTACTCATCTCAGTCTTGATGTTTTTTTGACACTTTTGCATTATTTGTTGATCCCTTGAAATCTCCCTCCTCCCTGACTTCCATGACTGTCTTTTAATCTCTTCTCCTTTGCGCTCTTCTTCACTTCTTTCTGCAGTTTCCAATCTCCCTACCCATCCCTTAAATGAATGGTACACTCTTGGCCCTCTTCTCTCTTCACCTCTAAGTTCTCCCTGATGTGTCATCTTCTCCGGTGTCTTCACATCTCAGTGCTGCCAAGGATAGATGTTTTCAATCCAGGACCCTCTCCCAAGTTGCATACCTGCCTGTGTAAGCACCTCCTGCAACTTAAACTCAATCTCTCCCAAACTGAATTCAATGTCTTGCCCAAGCCTACCTCATTCTGGATTTTCTATTCTGGAGAAGGGCACAGTCAGCGTTTTCGACAAGAAACCTGGAACTTAGGCAGTGGGCATGGGGATGGAGACAGACCAAGGGCATGAGATGGGGAGGGGGGTAGAATCCAGGATCACACTGATTGGTGTCTGCCTGGATGTGGGGTAGAGAAGCGGGGAGCGGCATCAGAGATGATTGGTCTCTTTTCTCCATCCCATGGCCACTGCCTTTGTTTAGGCTCCCAATGTTCCCACAACCTCCTAAATGGTCTCCACACCCTCAAGCTTCTCTCCTAGAACCCAGTCTCCACCTTGTGTCCAGGGTAGTTATTAAAATGCATGTCTGGGTGTGATGTTCTCCTGCGTAAAGTCACACTGTCTCCCACGAGTTTAGGGAAAACCCAGATTCTCTATCTTGGTCTTACAGGATCTCCGGAGCAGGGTCCTGTTTGCATCTCCAGCCTTAGCTCTCTGGGGTCCTGCCCTTGTGCAGTCTGTGCTAGCCTGTCCTGAGCTGTTCCCTCCTTTAAGCCTCATTGCCACTTAACTTGCTGTTTCCTGTGGCTGAAGTCTTTGTCGCCACCTTCTTCACCACATTAAGGCTGAGCACCCTCCCCAGCCTTCCCTGTCCTAGCCTCCCCCCTCGGCACAGGCTGGGTAAGCTCCCCCTGGATTCCCACGTCCTCGCCTCTACCAGACCCCCTCAACGTATCTTGTAATCATTTGTTTCCTTTTCTGTAAACAAGGGTTTTTTTACAAGCTTGATTTTTTAAGTCAGGGCCCAGCACAGTTCGGCCTGTTGGAGATGTTTAACCAATGTTAACTGAATGAATGAACAAATAAATGAAAGCCTACATTGCAGGAGAAAGATTTGCCAATACTCCTCTCTTACTTCACAAAGTCGATGGTTAATAATAACAAACATTTTTTTCTTGAATTTTAGGTGATGGGATTGGATTAATCTACCTATCAACTTATGAAATACAATCACTATTGGTCCATGCAAACCCCCCGCTATTTATTTATTTATTTATTTATTTATTTATTTATTTATTTATTTATTTATTTATTTATTTATTTATTTATTTATTTATTCGTTCATTCATTCATGTATTTTTTTCCCCATTCCTTAGTCCTATTTCTTTTCTAGTCTGTTTAATGCTGAAACTTTGAAAAATGTGTGTGATTGCTTTGTGAGCATGTTTTTACGTCACCTGACTGGTACTGTGTTACAGAGCTCAGTATGTTTCTTGTATATTGTCTATGCAGGCCCATGTGTTTAAGCTCCAACCATGCTGCTATGTGTACATCTAGCTTGTTGCTTTTAACTGCTTCATTGTTCTCCTAAAAATAAACAGTTAAACAGATTTCTTTTTTTAGGTTCCCATCCCATGATTTTTCAGGTTTGTTTTGGTTTTGTTTTTTAATTTGATCCCCGAATCAGCAACATAAGTCAGGAGAAATATTAATATCTCCATTTTACTGAGGAGATAACTCAGAGGTTAAATGAGCGGTTGTGAGTCACAGCATTTCTGTGGCAGACCCGAAGGGAGTTCTCTGTCTTCTAACACCAAGTTCAGTGTGTGGTCAAGGAGCAGACTCCATTCCTGGCCTGGGTGTGGCCGTTGCTGTATCTAAGGATGTGGTAGATCTGAGCTTGCCCTGAAGTGGTGAGGGGCTGCAGGGTCCGGGGCAAACCTCATCAAATGTCTTCCAACACCAGCATTCCTGCCTCCTCAAAGTCAAGTTAGAAGAAGTGACTGGGGGTGGGGAGTGGTACAGCGTGTGCTTAGCATGTATGACGTTGTGGGTTCAATCCCTGATACCGCCATTAAAATAAATGAAGAAATTAAAAAGGAAGGAGTGACTGGGGAGCCAGGAGTGGAGGGAGGGAAGAGGACACTGTATAAAGGCATCAGTTTTGGGGGTGTTGGAATCCACATCGGCCGGGGTTGTGGGGTGATGGCTGATTGTGTATAACAAACACTTGCTTCTCCTTTCTTCAGTAACTTCCCTGAGCTGTGGCAGAGTCACTAGCAGGAAAGTGGCCCCCATCCCCACAGAGCCCAGTCCCCTGGAATCCACCCCATCTGCTCACCATAGTCCCTCCTTGTCTCGGGTGCAGGTGTCCTCTCTGCACGTTCCGAAAAGAGACACCTGTGCTTGTTTTCTAATTAAAACTATATAGGACTATAAATGCCAGGTGAACCCTTGGTAGATCCTCCCCATGAGGGAGTTTCCAGGGGCTCAGGCTGCTGCCTTTCACCCTGTGCTCTTCCTGTTGCTGGAAAAATACATGATTATTGTTACAACTATATATGCTTATTTAATATATACTATATATTATTCATTATAAATATGTATTATTTATTGAAATTAGATATATTTCTACGTACAGATATATAAAGATATAGACATAATAATACATATCTATATGTAGATATATATAAAGATATATAATATTATGAAGATATAATATTTGTGATTAATCACAAATACACTGTTTACAAAGCATCTATTACCTCATTTAATACTCACATCTCTAGTACATGTTGTTCCCACTATCCCATTTTCAGATATGAGAAAATTGAGGCTCAGAGAGACTAAATAACTTCCCCAAGGTCACACAGCAAAAAAGTAGCACAACTGGGAACTCAGATCTCGATCTTCTGATCACAGATGCTATGGCTCATGCACAACACCCTATCAAGGGCAGATGTCCAATTTTCTCCAGGAGAATTCCAGGTTGGTGCCTGAGACTCAGCATGAAGATGATATTATAAAAGGAAATGGCTCACATCTCACCAGTGAGTACCCTACCTGGGGCAACACTGTCATCCATCATTTAGCAACTCTGCCCTGAGCACTGCTGGGTGTGCAGCCAGCCCTCAGGTCTCCTTCTGTCTTCAGAGTAACAGAGTCATCTCCCAGTGAATCATAGGTGACTAATAAAAACGCATGCCCTCCTGGGCTCCCTGGTTAGCATTTTCCCAAACCAGGGGTTGGGGGCGGGGGTGGAGTTACTGCACCATCTAAAGAAAGCAGAAAAGAAGGACAAAAGGAATGGAAGGGGAGAAAGAGAGAAAAAGACTGGAGGGAGGGAAAGAAAGAAGGCAGGAAAAAAGGAGGGAATTGTTTGCCTATGTTTCTCAAGGAAAACCGGTAAACTTCCTGAGTCTAACAAATTTACATTTGCTTGCGTTTTATAAAGTGCTTGCAGGTATGTGACCCTATGAACCTCATCAAGAACTTGCGTTTTAAGTAAAATATTATTATTTAAAAAATATTTATAAACAAGGAAGTTGAGATTCTTGGAGGTTAGAGATCATTTAACCTTAGGAGTAGCCTAGAACAGGAAAGACCCTAAGTTGAAGCCGGGTAGACCTGGATTCGAATCCAGACTAACTATGAATTATAAGCATGGTCTTTGTCACATTCCTTGGCACCTCTGAACTTTGGTTTCCTCTTCTGGAAAACCGAAGGCAGTGACAGCACCAATTCCTCAGGGTTATTCTGAGGATTAAATATGACATTGCATGGAACAAGAGCTCAACAGATGCTAGCTATCTTATTTCTACTGATTCTGTATGTTTGCCATTATTACTACTATTACTGAAGTATCAGGCAGTATTAGTACTTATAATGGTATACACTCAGTAAGTGTTAGTTACCTGTACGACCCCATGTCCTCACTTCCCTGAGGTGTCATGGCTATTTCTTGTTGGAGGCAGGCTGACCATGGCTTTGACTTTACTACCAGTGCTCATCCGTGACATCTTGTTGCCCACCTCTCTTTTTATTTCTTTTTTTTTTTTAACTGAAGTATAGTCGGCTTACAAGGTTGTGCCAATTTCTGGTGTACAGCATAGTGATTCAGTCATACATATACATACCTATATTTGTTTTCATATTCTTTTAAATTATAGGTTACTACAAGATACTGAATATAGTTCTATGTGCTAGACAGTAGAAACTTGTTGTTTATCTATTTTATATATAGTAGTTAGTATCTGCAAATCCTGAACTTCCAATTTATCCCCTTCCACCCTTTTTCCCCTTGGTAACCATAAATTTGTTTTCTATGTCTGTGAGTCTGTTTCTGTTTTGTAAATATGTTCATTTGTGCCTTTTCTTTTTTCAGATTCCACATATGAGTGATATCATGTGGTATTTTTCTTTCTCTTTCTGGCTTACTTCACTTAGAATGACAATCTCTAGGTCCATCCATGTTGCTGCAAATGGCATTCTTTTATTCTTTTTTATGGCTGACTGGTATTCCATTTTATAAGTATACCACAGCTTCTTTATCCAGTCATCTGTTTATGGATACTTAGGTTGTTTCCATGTCATGGCTATTGTAAATAGTGCTGCTATGAACATTGGGGTGCATGTATCTTTTTGAATTAGAGTTCCCTCCAGATATATGCCCAGGAGTGGGATTGCTGGATCACACAGTAAGTCTACTTTTAGTTTTTTGAGGAATCTCCATACTGTTTTCCATAATGGCTGCATCAAATCACATTCCCACCAACATTGTGGGATGGTTCCCTTTTCTCCACAGCTTCTCCAGCATTTATCATTTGTGGACTTTTGAATGATGGCCATTCTGACTGGTGTGAGGGCCCACCTCTCTTTTTAACACTTTTAAAATGTAACTAGATTGTTACTATATATCCATGACATTCTTATTTCTAAAAGGATATTCAGATATCATTAGATCAATTCTTCAAAATATCCAATTATTCTCTGCAGCTTGGGAAGGACGTGTGTGTGTGTGTGTGTGTGTGTGTGTGTGTGTGTGATGTACATCACAGCCTAGCATCATGATGTTTCCTCTAATTATTTTTAAGTTTCAGTAGACAATCAATTCTGTACAAACAATAAACTAGGAAGCCTGAAAATAATGGGCAGAGTTGAATGTTGATATTCATCTTAAAGCGAAGTTAATCAACACATAATCATCTTTGTGCTGCATGGTGATTAGGTAGAAATGAAAGCTATTTGTGTAGATGAAAATAGTAATATTTTGTGCAATCAAACAAAGCACTCGCAGGGGCGTTGAGGGGAAAGCAGCAGTACTGAATGTGGGTGGGTAATGCAGTTAGAGTTCCCAGTGTCTCTAACTTGCTTGAGGAAAGGATTGGCTACTTGGTCCCTAAGATGCTCATTACAATGCCTGGCAGTCATAATTGCTCAATCCTGTTCGCTCCTCCTCTTCCATGTCTATTTCCTCCCCTTTACTTCCCTCTTCCCATGATTATTATTGTTATTATTATTTCTTAGCCTTAACTAACATGGTCTCAGGATCACTACCTTAGTTCCCAGTGTTTGAGAATAAATAATTAATTGTGAGCTAGGGGTTTGAAGACCCTTGTTCAGACATTCAAAAAGAAGGAAAAAAACTACTTGGGAAAAAAATTGCTTTAGGATTCTTTAAAAAGTTCCAATAACAAATAATACATCCTCAGATGAAAAAGCAATAAATGAAGAGTTAGATTATAGTCATTTTTAACATTCCAAGGTTGCTGGAGTTAAACAGAACAGCAACAAATGAAAATGTGGCTCTCTATCTGTGCAGGGTAATAATACAGTGTAGGTATTTTGATATTATTGGGGATTGTACACTGTATTAGAGATTGCTGCCTAGCTCTCAGTGACTGTTGGTTCGAGAATCCTCCCTGCCTCGCCCCATCTACGTGTGGGATGGTTTCCCAGTATGTGTTAGTGTATGACCACTTGGCTGGAACTAGATTGGATCAGGAGTGGGTACTTGACTTGGCTGAGCCAATTGGACTTTCTCCTGGGAAACTGGAGCTGTGATTCAGGGACACTGGGTTCCTGTGTGTGGCTTGAACTGAGAACATATGAACTTGAGATCTGAATGACGGCTCTTAGGTAGAGAAAAGCAAAAAAGAAAAAGAAAAAAAAAAAAACGATCTGCTGAGAAAGAAAGAGAGAGAAGAATCAAACAGAGGTATGGAGAGAAGCAGAGATGGGTGTCTGTGTGATCCTAAAGTAAAAGAAAAACAGAAAATGGCTGATTTGGTTCCCGAGGGCTTTCTAGCTCTTGGTGTAGATCTGTCCTGAGACCCACATCCTCTCCCTAATCTTGGGTTCTGTGAGATACTCTTGTATCCATCTGATCCGTTTTTCTATTTTGTTTCCTATTTTGTTTGAATGGGTTTTTGTTATTTGCAACCAAAAGAACCTTACAAAACACATTGCTTAGTCAGACTGGTTTCCCAACACATTTTACCAAAGAAAGAGGAATTTGAACCATTTTGTTGAGAAAGATATTGCCCAAAATAGACATGGCTGCTTCCTTCTTAGAGGCTAATGCCAAGCACACTTAACTTGCTTTAAATCACTTTCCTCCTTCTCCTTCCTGGCCTGGAGTAATTAGGGAGAATGGGAAGGGATGAATATGGTGACGGTGGGGCAGGGACAGGATACAGACAGCTGTGCTGGAGACTTTGCTTCCTGTGTGATGTGTTCTCAGAAGACCAGTAACCACCCAGGACTCATCATCTAAA
This sequence comes from Camelus dromedarius, assembly GCF_036321535.1. Lineage (NCBI taxonomy): Eukaryota > Metazoa > Chordata > Mammalia > Artiodactyla > Camelidae > Camelus > Camelus dromedarius. The sequence goes on from NC_087444.1 coordinate 18,619,623, forward strand.
GCTCAGCGTTTCACTCATTGGACTCGGCTAACTGCAGACTTTTCAAGGTCTCAAGGAACCTGCTGCCACAGTTCTAGCTACTGGCTGTGCCTACCTGTTCCCCCATCGCCCCCTCCCCCACTGCCCCCTCCCCCACCGCTCCCTCCCCCACCTGGTGTATTTGGAGTTAAGAACAGCTTTCAGAGGGACTTTAAAGTCAACGAAAAACAAAACAAATACAGAGTACTAAGGGGGATGGAGAAATCAATTTCCAAGAAATACAAGTCCACTTCCATTTATTACAAATAGATGTGGTGCATTGGAGAAGAGCACCAAATATGGACTTAATTAAAAAAAAAAAAGTCCTTAGTGTTGTTCTATGTCCCCTGTGACAGAAAAACTCATTTTCCCGAGCAGTTTGGAGTGGTAAGAGATGCCGAATGACTGGCAAGGGTCTCCAAATGTGTTCTCTGTGTTGGAAGTAATTGAAAATTCAGAAAATATTTACACATGTGAGTTTAGTTAAAACAGAAATGTCCCAAGTTTGGGGCAGGTCAAGCCTATCTGTGTGTGGAGGATGAATCTGTCTCACTGAATAAAGACTTCTTCAGGGAACACGTTGAAGACAACTTTCTGAGTCGCATCGATGCACACTTGTGATGGATTTCTGAATGTGAAATCCTGGCACCAGGCAGAAAGTTCTCTATTTGAGAAGATCAGAAATTCTAGAAGTTTCTCCGGTCATCCAGCCAGCAAGCATTTGGTGGATGCGTGCTTAGGCCACAACACTGAACTGGGAGCAGCAAGAGACATAAGCGAGGCAAGCACAGCACAGATCCCACTTTGAGACGCTTTAACGTCTCATTCACGCATTCAGGCAATGTTTGCGAAGCATCTGTTACGGGCCAGACATTCCAGGCATCTGAATAAAGCAGTGACCCGAGCAGATGAGGTCCCCGCTCCCATGGAGTTTAATTTCTAATAGAGAGGGACAAAAAACAAACAAGAAAGTTAATGAAAAATACATACATATGCTAATTTTCTGAGACTAAAGGAAATGAAACAGGGTAATGGGATGGAGTGGGGTTGGACAAAGAGATTCTTTTATTTGTTTTTTTACTTGATGGAGATACTGAGAATTGACCCCAGGACCTTGTGCATGCTAAGCATGTGCTCTACCACTGAGCTGTACCCAACTCCGTCTTTAAAGGGATTCTTTTAAATATGGTGATCAGGGACAGCCTCCGGGGCCTGAATAATGAGGAGGAAGCAGCCAACTGAAGCTTGGGGAGAGCACTGAGGTGGAGAAAACAACAAAGTCAACGACTATTTGAGGACAGAAACAGCAGCCCAGCCTGAGAGCAGTAGTTGAAGGGGCTACAGAGAAGCCAAAGGCGGGGTCATCTGAGCCTTGCAGACCACGGAAAAGAGTTGGATTTTATTCCAAGTGTAATGAGAAGCCTTTGGAGGGTTTTAATCAGGAGAGTAATGCTATACCATTTGTTTTAAAGTGCGAAAGACCATTTTGTGGAGAGGGGATCCCGGGAGAACAGGAGAGGACCGCCGGGAGACTAGTTTGGCTAGAGCAGTAAGCTCGAGGGGGGATGGTGGGGGCTGGGGCTGCATGCCGGCTGTGGGTACAGTGAGATGAGATTGGATTTCATGTAGAACCTGAGGGGACAGGACTTGCCGGAGGGGCCTGTGTTGGCCATGAGTGGAGGGATTGAGCATTTTGGCCTGAGCAAATACACAGAGCCCCAGCTGAGACTGGAGATTAGTGGGAAGGAGATGTTTCAGTGGGAAACTCAAGAAGAGGTTTGGAGGGGAGAATGATGAATACCATTTTGTACATGTTACATTCGAGGTCCTTTATTATACAGCTTTTTTGGGGGGGACAAACATCAGAAACAGGCAAAACAACTCAAGTATTACTGAAGCCTGGTATCCAGAAGAGGCCTGGAATATATGAAATCTCCTTAACACTTAAGATCCTACAACAAAGGATCTTCAAAGCTCCAAGCTATTTACCTAGATGATTGTGGGTATGTACTTAACTCCTAAAACCTTATGTTCCCCACTTGTAAAATGTGGATAAAAATAGCATCGACTTCATAAGGTTGCAGTGAAGATTAAAAGAGATTTTGCACATAGAATACTTAGCACAGCTTTGGAGCCTGGTTTATCTTTCAATAACTATTAGCTATTGGTGGTTGTAGTCATTTCCCAGGGCTGTGCAAACAAAGTACACCAACTGGGTGGCTTAACAGGACAGAAGTTATTGTCTCCCAGCTCTGGAGGCTAGAAGTCCAAGATCAAGGTAGCATCAGGGCTATGCTCCCTCTGAAACCTGTAGGGGGCGATCCTTCCTTGCCTCTTGTAGCTACTGGCATTGTGGGCAATCCTTGGCCCCTCCTTGGCTTGTAGATACATCACCTCAATATCTGCCTCTGTCGTCACTGGCTGGCTTGTCCCTGGGTGTCTCTGTGTCTTCACATGGTATTCCCTCTTTGGGTCTTTCTCTTTCTCTTATACGGACACCCTTACCCTTCTTCAGTACAATCTCACCTTAACTAACTACACCTGCAAAGACCTTACTTTCGAGTAAGGTTACATTCTGAGGTACTAAGGGTTAGGGAGAGGGACACAGTTGAGCCCATAATAATGGTCTTAATAACATCACCGATTAGTTACTTCCATTTCTTGATAGAGGGCCCTGCCAAACAGAAACACTTATGGCCAATTCTTTCAATTCATGTAATAGTCTTTGTCTCTAATAAAAACTTGATGATACGTGTCGTGGGGTTTGGCAGACCAGTGCACAGGCAGTAGAAGAGTTTCCCAAGGATAAAGGATGAACATAGAAAGGGAGTTTATTAGCTATGCTCCATAGACAAGAGTGGGCCACACAGACGAGAGGGGCCTGTGTGAGCCCTGAGGCTTAGTTGCCGAGGTCTCTCATTGGGGAGGGTTACCTCAGGTACCGAGGGGTCACATGGTGCCTGATCGGCTTGTGCACAAGTCTCTGATTGGTTGATGTTGACCTAACAGGGAAGGGAGGGGGTCTTGAAAGGGTCATGCTATGTGGCTGGCTGGGGGCTGGAGGTCAGGCTTCTGGGCATTGTACAGATGATCATTATCTCAGCTAAGGCGGGTATGTATTAGAAAAGGAATGTTCTTTGTTATTTTTAAAGGGCAGCAGCTGGGCACCTGAGGGACCTTGGAGCAGAGGGGCTTTGGAACAGGAATCTGCCAGTTACCTGTGGACCCCACAGTATGTGGTTGGCCTTTTATCAGAAAGAGCTTTGAGGTGATCTAACTATACTTAGAGTCATGAAATTTTCAGAGTTTGAAGTGACCGGGAATAACTTAGTCCAACTCCTTCATTTTGACTGAGGAAACCAAGACCTAGCAATGGGATGGAATTTGGCAGAGGGCACATATCTGGACAGCAGCCAAGCCAACTCTAGGAAGCTTGTTTTCTCCCTTGTAAGATAATGTTTCTCCCATTATACTTATTTGATCCTGCAGCCAAATAGCAATTGAATTTCACTGCCTTCACCCCTTCCTAATCAAGTCTCCCCTTCCAATCATCTACCCAAAGTCCAAACCTATCTCCAAGAGGAAACATCATATGGGAAGATCCAGGACTCAGGACAGGGAAAAGATACCTCTGTCCCTCTTCAGCTGGATTCAGAATATTTATTTTTCACTTCCTGTTTGACTCTGGGGAGGCTAAGCAGCAACTGAGAAGTTGTAAAACACAAAACTCTAAACAAATGTAATGAGTTACCATGACTTCATCTATAGTTCCTACAACCTGGGGACGATGTTCCTTCAAGTAACTCATTCTTTAAAAAGCAATTCTAGTGTAATAAAATGAGTTGGAGTTAGAATTTTTACCTTTAGAGTAAAGTGAAGGCTTAAATGTTATATAAGTTAGGATGCTTTCAGCTGCAAGTAACCTAATCACTGAATAAGTGTGGCAGAAGCAGTAAGGGATTCATCTTACATAAAAAGAACATCAGAGTGAGGCAATTCAACTCAGTAGTTCAACAAGGTCAGGGGGGCTGCAGTGGCCTCTTGGGGATCCTACTGGTTTTTTCCTGTGGTCACAAGATGACTGCAGCAACTTCAAGTCTAACTGTATTAATCACGCCCTTCCATTTTCTGTATTTCTGATGCTTTGACCTCTTGGACACTTGCTGACCCCAGAACAACTGCTTCTTCTGGAGCTGGCTGATTTCCTAGAGATAGTAAACTGATGACCTGCAGACAGGCCTTTCATAGGCTAACCAATCAATTCAGGTCCCCTACCTCATCCCCAGCTACTTCCTTTATTAGGCTCTCACCCTCTCACCCAGGACCAGATACCAGGCAGCTAGGGATGTCCCCAGTGCCACAGAGCCAGCTGAAATTATTCAACTAGCCAATGCTAAGCCTGCTTACCCGACCTCACCTGCTCTGCCTATAGAAACTGCATGAAGACTCTTGCCCACAATTTCCCCTGCTCCATCTCCCTCTGGGCTCACCCTGATTCTTCCCTAGTGCTCCCACCCTTTCTCCAGTGATGTGGCATGCTCCCTTCTCTTAGAAGCTGTGAGTAACTAGCTTTTCAATGGCAATTGTCTCTGGGTCTGTTGGTGTTACCATACCTGAAAAATAATAAAACCCACATTTAAAAAACAGTAATATCCTTACAGGACAAGTTCAAAATGTGAAGGGACTGGGGAAGGGACATCTTCCTTGAGCACCTCGGGAGGGTGAGCATCAGAATTAAATCTGAGCGCTGAGGAAAGGCAGTAGGGGGCCTCGGCTGTTGGATAGGCAATCCACACTGTCACAAGCCCGAAGGGAATACAGGCAAGAGAAAAGATCAAAGTTGGGTTGGACTAATCAAGGAAGGCTTTCTGGAGGGAATGAGCTTCTAGTGAGAGCTGGAAGTCCTAGAGGACTTTGGTGTGTGTGGAGTGTGGAGAGCAGGCAGTAGAGGCAAATTAGAAACCAGAAGTAGATGAGTTGCCCCTGGCCATGATGGTAAACAGACATACCTGGTGTGAGGTGAGAAGTAGCCTTGGCCACAGGCGTCTGTTTGAAGATCCTGGTCCTTCTTAACTTTAAATCACCTGCCTTTGGCATGGAGGAGGATAGCTCATCAAATGAACCAATCTGGCTGAAAGGAGCAGCCAGGTCCATGCCCACTCAGGAGTCCTGGTTAAAGATGCTCCAAGACGTCTGTGACAAGGAACAGTAGGTCATAAGATCTATTTCTGCCTCCTGTCTCTGACTCATGGGATGACTCAAGGTGAATCTCTACCCATCTCTGAGTCCCTGGGCCCGTCCAAGAGGAGCAGAAGACCACAGCCATATTTTCCTCTAGCAAGGTTGGCTCTCTCTGCAGGGGCCCTGTAAAGACTCCCAGACTGGCCTCTCTGCCCGCAGCTGACTCTCTTCAGCTTTTCCGGCTCTTTCTCCCCCTCCCACGTCCCCACTTTATTTTTCCTTTTCTTCTTTTCCAAATAGCACTGCTCCAAAGCATGTGTCCTGGGGACGGCTCTGCCTGTTGCCCCAGAGCTGCGGGGGCAGCCCTGCAATTGCCTCCTATTAGCGACTCCGTTTGCAGGATAAATAATGTGAACCCGAGGGCTGGCTCCTGTGGGCCCGGCAAATCCCCATTTTGCAGCGGGTCAGCTTCCATCCCGCTTGGGGGGCTTTTGAATGTTAATAGGCATTTTTCCCCGGGTGCCCTTCTTCTTTCTTTACAGAGCGCCAGTCTGGGCGGAACCTTCCCTTGGAATCCTACAGAGAGACTATTACTCTTTTCGTTGTTTTCCTTACAAATTGGTTTCTGGATTTAAGGGGTTTGGTTGCTGAGCAGACTTAGAAAATTGGGGCGGAGAGAGTGCCCATTATGGGCAGCTGGTTATCAGCAGCCTCCGGGAGTGTGGGGCTTGGGATGTAGGTGCAACTGACTCTTGGAGACTTCGGGGATGGGATGGGCCTTCTGTTCCCCGGCAGGAATCATGTTTGTTGTTGTTGTATGTTTGGGGAATTTATAGATCGTAGCACTAGAAGACAATAGACGGAGAACAGGGACCTCAGTGGGCATGTGGCTCAGCTTGGGGGGGAAGTTTGGAGTGAAGAGTCAGAACTGGGGGTTGAGTGTTACCTCAAGATTATCTTGTTAATGCCACTGGCAGAAAGGACAAAAATCCAGCAATGCCAAAATGTGGGGACAAGTGCACACAGGGTGGGTGGATAGGGACAAAGTTGAGAATCACAGTTCCAGGAGGACAGGGATGGGAGGGGGCAGGAGTCTGTCTGGGTCACAGGGTCTGTGGGAAAACGGATTGGAGCTGGTAACCTGAGTGAATCATCTTTGACTCCCTTGGTTTAAGATGTGTTAGTCATCTCGGCAGTGAGCTGGACCAAGAGAAGCCCTTCACTCTGGCAATGGTGGTGGCTGAGTGGGAGTTCCCACAGGGGGCTGGAGCTTCGAAATAGGAAGACAGAAGTGGATGGTGGGATAAGCAGAAAGAAAACCAGCTATTATTAAAAGAAATTTGGGGATCAGAGAAATTATAATGAGGTGATGGTGCAGGCAGAAGCCTTTTCAGTTAATGAAAGATTCTTTGTAATAAAAACCATGCCAGGAAGTGAGTGAATGGTCCTTTAGCATAATAAGGCCAGGGCAGTTACTTCCCAGAGTCGGGTCAAAGCTGTGTTAATGGGGAGAATATGTACTTTTTCTGTATTCCAGACTGAGGTCTTTGGAAGAAAATTAATTATTGCTGTGGCAAGGAGTGTTTGCTTTTAGGTCATTCAGGGAAAAGCAGGCTGCAGCATTGCTCATGGAGAGAAGCAGAAATGGAGTTAGAACACCCATAATCTGCCCGTCAGCCCTCCTCTAACACACACAGAAGTGTGTGCGTGGTTCTCAGGGGACCAGCAAAGCCTGGGGAGAGGAAGACCTTGCTGACATCCTCCCGAAAAAATAGAAGGCCAAGAAGAGAATAGACTGAGTCTGTCATCATCCTATGGGAGGGAAAGAATATCCCAACAGAGGAAAGGCTATAGAGAGGACAGTGGGGAGGGGGGAGTGGGACAAGGAAGAGAGTTAGGGAACAAGGAACATTCCATGGGGCCTTGCCTCCCCTTACGTGCAAATAATAGTAGCTCTCATTTATGTGAGGGTCTAGTCTGTTCTAAGCTCTTACATCCATGGTCTTGTTGCAGGAGAATGGGGCCCTAGAGGATGGTCATGTCCCAGGTCTCAGATGAGTCTGTTGCACAGGACACCAAGTGAGGGTCGCTGGCCTTGCACCTGTAAGAATTCAACAGTGACCCATAGTAAAGTGAAAGCAAGTTTATTTAGAGACACATTCCATAGACAGACTGCGGTCCTTCTCAGAAGGAAGAGCAGTCCTAGGATACAGGTTTGTCTGTTTTTTGGGGCTGGGTAATATATACTAACAAGTGGGAGGATTATTCCAACTATTTTAGGGAAGGAGTGGAGATTCCCAGGAATTGGGCCACTGCCCTCTTTTTGGCCTGTTACGATCAGCCTCAGAACTGTCGTGGTGCCTGTGAGTGTGCCATTTAGCATGCTAATGAATTACAGTGAGCCTGTAATGAGGCTCAAGGTCTACTGGAAGTCGAACCTTCTGCCATCTTGGGCCCAGCTGGTTCTAATGTTGCTGAAAAATCAGCCCCCGTCCCTGATGAGCCAAATAACTCAGAGACAGGGTCTTAGAACTTAGAAGAGACAACTTTATTACTTTGCCGGTCAGTGGGGACTCAGCAGGCTAGTGCCTTCAAAACTGTGAACCCACCTTGGGGATGGGGCGGGGTGATTATATAGCCATAGCTTAAACAATAAAGCATTGGTAACAATCAACAGAATTATTTTCTTCTCGTAAGACTCAGAGTGGCATCATGGTGTCCCCAGGTGACCAGTTCTACAGAAGCTAGTGGTTGTCCTCTTTCAAACTCTTCATCTTATCGGCGCCCAAGGCATGGTCTTCTTGGTAATTCAGGGTATTTTGTAAGGTTACAGTTCTGTGACCTTCTCCTTGGGAAACAACTCAGAAACCAAGTATGATTATTACTTTTGATCATTGGAACAAAGCAGAAACAGTAAAATTAATAGCTTTATTTTAACTATGGGCCTGGAGCTGTGAGTAGCAACTGGTCAGGTCAGTTGACCATTTTAAGGGCAAGCACAGAATAAGCAATCTGTTAGCCTAAGTGTGGCCATTTTATTAATCCTCCTTTATAACCAGTTTATGTTGTATCCTCTAAAGTTACATCATTCTTTTAAAGGTTGTGCCCTGCCCCTTACCCTCCTGTCTCACTCTCACTTAATCCCCACAACAATCCTAAGAGAAGGCATTATGTCTGTTTTATAGACGAGAAATCAAACGATTAAAATCTCACATGACTTCCCCAGGGTCCTTCCACCAGTGAGTGGTAGAAGCAGGATCCGTCTCAGGTAGTGTGAGTCTGGACTTCGGCTCTCAGACCCACCACTGAACAGGCATGAGGAGACAGAAGCAAAATGGCTGGAACCCCAGTGCTTGGGGTCTTTCCATTTTTGGATGCCTTTGGTAAAGAACCACTTCAACTGCCATCCGAAATGTGACTGTGCAGCCCAGCAAAGACCAGCCAGGCCATACTAGAAGAGGGAGGGCCCACATTCAGTGATCATCTGACACCCCCGGTAAAAGCTTTGATTACCCAGGCAGAGAGGATGACCAGGTGGCAGGTAACTCCCCTGCCACTTGGGGATGTGGAGTGACCTGTCGCATGGATTGCAGGGCTGGACCTAAGCCAGTGATGGTGATACCTGTCCACTTCATCAGAGACAGCTGTGATAGTGACCCAGGACAGCAGAGGCCACAGAAGAGCTGAGCCCACCTCGGCACCCGTTTGTCTGCTAAGTCAGCATTCTTCAGACAGCTGCTTGTGGCAGGAACAGGCCAGGGCCAAGGCAGGCCTTCCAGAGAGCAGAGCACAGACCTAGAGGAGTGGTGAGGGGCCTCTATTCATGCATTCATTCATTCATTCAATCAGAAATGTTCAGGGGGGAGAAGAGCTCAGTGGCAGAGGCATGCTTAGCATGCATGGGGTCCTGGGTTCAATTTTCCATTAAACAAACAACAAACAAACCTAATTACCTCTCCTACAAAAAAAAAAAAAAAATTAAAAAAGAAAAAGAAAAAAACAGAAATGTTCATTGAGCAAGTACCATGAGTCAGGCACTGTGGTATGTGGTAAAGATATTGGAACTGGTTTCGACCTTCAAGACAAACAAGCAAAATCCAACCAAGTGTGAAAAGTAGGAGGAAGCCAAGTGTGCTAGTGTTACCCACCCAAACTTGGGTCCTCCCACCTGCGCGCAGTAAAGCCCATCTATTAACACCAGGTTATAGTGAAGGAAAGTGCAGCATTTATTACAGGCTGCTAATGCAAGGAGTCCTGGACAGCTAATGCTCAAAAAGTCCAAACTCTGATGGGTTTTAGCAAAGCATTTCTAAAGGCAAGTTGAGGTGGGTTAGTCCCAGGCTATGTGATCAGCTTGTGCACAATTCTCTGGTTGGTTGATGGTGTGGTAACATGGCGGTGTCACAGGGGTTAAATTATCAATCCTTAGGTGCCAGTAGGTCTGAGGGCACATGATCATGGTCATCAAGTAGTTAATTTCTTCCATTTGGTGGGGGTTTTAACATCTGTAAACAACTCAGGGAATGTGCATGAGATACTATTATCTAGGTCCTTCAGAGAGGATACGGGGAGGGGTCTGTCCCAGGAAGGCCCCATAGGGTCCTGCTCAGTTACACTAGCTTGGGGCAGAGAGAGGTCAGGCATAGGCTCCCAGAAAAAGTGGTACTCACGCTGACACCTGAAAGTGAATAGAAGTGAGGCAGTTTGGTGTGTGCGTGGAGGGGTGGGCAGTGGCGGGGGAGCGGGGAGGCGGGGTGAACTTTCCAAGTGGAGCAAACAGCATGTAAAAGTTCTACAGATGAGACAGAACTTGGACCACCTAGTTTTTTCTGGTTGAAAGCTGATGTCAGGAGAGGTGAGCCAAAGCAATGTCACGGATGGCCTTGTAGACTTTGTCAAAGACTGTGGGTTTCATCCTTGGGTGATGAAGGGGTTTGAAGAGTCTCTGAATGGGAGCAGTGAGATCAGACCTGTACTTAGCAAGTCATTCCCGCTAAGGTGGGAGGGCAGTTTGGAGGGAGACTGGTTAGGGGGCTACTGAAGTTTCCCGAGCAGGAGATGATGGTGCTGTGATCCTCAGGTCTGTGTAGGACACCCCAAACCAGGGGAGAAATATCTGTAGGAGTGGTTTAGAGACAAGCCTTCCTTTCCCAGTGTCCAGGGATCAGGGCACAGTCCACAAGTGCTGGCATGGGCAGCTGCAGAGTTTACAAGCAGAAGAGCTCCTGCAGTGAGTGGGGAGATTTGGAAGAAGGTTCTGGAAGAGACCCAAACTTTCATCACATGTAGGAGAGGTGTCAAAACAGATATTCTTGGGCTAAAGTGAAGTAGCTTAGTCTGCCATCCAACCAGACAGGAAGTGCAGGTGAATCCCAAGGATGAGAATGGACTCCCCTGAGGGACCATCTAAGGGTGGGAGGGGGTCTGATAGCCATAGAACTAAGGGTGTGGTGGTTTCAGGGAATCCCAGGGATGAAAACCTCTATCAGTTCTTCATCCATCTTTCTGGTAACTTAAAATTCCCCTAGATTTGCCATTTAAAAATTCTGTTTGCTTTGCTTTTCTGTAGGAATTAGCAATAAAACCCTTAAAATGCAAAGGAATATTACTGATTTAGAGAAGGCTGGTGGGGTGAAATTGGGGAGACTGCATCCTACTGGGTGGGGGGAAGTCTGTGAAGGGGTGTCTGGCTGTAGATGGTGGTGGCTAGAAAAAAGAAAACAAATCAATTTGGGGGTCTGAGGAAGAGGGATTGTGTTTGTGTTCGAATACATCCACTAATTCTTTGACACAATTCCCTTCAAAAAGTGGAGTCTAACTCCTACAGCCTTGAATGTGGGCCAAACTGAGTAACTTGTATCTAATGCCTAGAATGTGGCAAAAGTGATGGTGTGTGATTTCCCAGGCTAGGTCAGAAAAGGCATTGCTTCTTCTGCCATGTTTTTTCTTGAAATTATTCACTCACGGAGAAGCCAACAGCCATGTCTTGAGGATACTCAAGTAGCCCTGAGGAGAAGCTCACTGATGGGTTACACCTTTGTGAGCCAGCTGCCTTGAAAGCAGATCCTCCACCCTCAGGCAAACCTGCAGGTGAGTTCAGGACCCTGGCTTTTAAGTCATCCAGCTGAGACCCAGAGATTATGGAGTGAAGTGGAGATAAGTCATTCCTGGTGTGCCTTGTCTGAATTTGTGAGATAATAATTGATTGTCGTTGTTTTAAGCCCCCCAGCCATGAGCTGATTTGTTATGCAGTGATAGATAATGAATACAGGGATGAAGATGGATCTGGCCTGAGACCAAGGTGGCTCTCACAGTTTAATTAAAGAGAGGACCTTTTGTTTCCTTACAGTGGACCTATCCACCTCAAAGCTTCATCTACTGATTCACTCACATACCTATACATTCATCCATCCATCTATCTGTCCATCCATCCATCCATCCATCCATCCATCCATCCATCCATCCATCCATTTATTCCTTCATCCTCCTGTCCATCTATCCATCCATCAACCTATCCATTCAAAAAACATTTAGAGTGGAAACTCCCCAAGACCAAGAACTCTCTCTGCCTTATTCATTTTCATGTCCCCAGGGTCTAGGACAGTGCCTGGCACACAGTTAGCACTCAATGTATATTTATTAAATGAAGATAATGAATTGCTTGTTCTTCTCCTCAGAGAGCCCTTAATGTCATGGTGGCAGACAAGAATATCATTAACCGGAACTCAAACAATCCTATTATAAAGTATGGGGTATTATAGAGGCCAGAGGAAAGGCTTGTGACTTGGGTTTTGAGGGGTTCAGTGGAGACAGGAGAGGCTCTGAAGCCTGAGCTGAGCTTTAAAGGATGAAAAGGACAGGCCAGAAAGTTGAGGCAGGGCCAGCATGAGAAAACGTGGAATATACAGAGGTGGCACAGTAGTGGGTGAAGGAACTTCTTAGGCCCTTTATTTGAAGGAGTGAGGGGTGGTCAGAAGACATAGGTGTGGGGAAGCCCCCTGACCTGGCTTCAGGAGCAGCAGGAACAACCTCTTCAGGGCAGTGCTGGGCCTTTCAGGAAACTCATCCCACCCACCACCACTGGTGGATTCTCACCCTTACTCACCTTTTCTCTACCTTTTCTTTTATTTTCTTATCATCTTGGTCTGCTCATAATTTTGGTCCTATTGTTGACATCGTTACCCTGCCACATGTACCTGATCACCCTTCAAGATTCAGTTTAATAATCATCTCTTTTATGATCAATTTTCCTGATCAACCTGCCCCCAGGGAAAACTGACCTATTCTTATGGCCTCATCTTTACCTGTCACGGTCAGTTTCAACACTCGCTGCCAACGGACTCATTCGTTTGGCTTCCTCCAGTTCAGAGTCCCCAGAGAGAGGACTTGATTGAGCGGTCATATCTAGTTACGGATTACTAGCCAGCTTAAAGCTTGGCTGCCCTTGGGACATGTTATGTAGCAAATGTTTGTGTCCTCTCAAAATGTGTATGTAGAAGCCCTTAACTCCAAATGTGGTGGCATTTGGAGGTGGGGTCTCTGGGAGGTAACTGGGTGGAGGTGAGGTCATGAGGCTGGGATCTCTATTAAGGGGTTAGTGTCCTTATAAGAAGAGACCAGAGCTCTCTCTCTCCACTATGTGAGGACACCGTGAAAAGGTGGCCATCTGTAAGCCAGGCAGAGAGTTCTCATTAGGAACTGAATCACCTGACACCTTGATCTTGGACTTCCTAGCGTCAAGGTGTATGAGAAATCTTCCTTCCTTCCTTCCTTTTTCTTTCTTTCTTTCTTTCTTTCTTTCTTTCTTTCTTTCTTTCTTTCTTTCTTCCTTCCTTCCTTCCTTCCTTCCTTCCTTCCCTCCCTCTCTCCTTCCTTCCTTCCTTCCTTCCTTTCTTTCTTTCTTTCTTTCTTTCTTTCTTTCTTTCTTTCTTTCTTTCTTTCTTTCTTTCTTTCTTTCTTTCTTTCTTTCTTTCTTTCTTTCTTTCTTTCTTTCTTTCTTTCCAATAAATAATGTAACCCCCTCAAAACACACACATCTCAAATCAGAAGGGTGGTAATGCACTTCCGTAAAAATACTTTCCAGAAATAACTTGGAAAATATTTGCTTGAGTAATTTAGCCTTTTTCTAAGTCTCTTCCTGTCCTGTTTTGTGATTAGCTGTGATGAACTCCACACATTTCAACACATAACTGTCCAACATTATCTGAAATGCCTCTGGAAAGGAGCCACTTCATTGAGAAGTGATGGTGCGTGTCTGTCCCTGCTTCCCTTAGGTGCCTGTCCTCACTGAGGGAGGAGTGGCAAGGCAGCAGAAGGGGCCTGTGAACGGACCCACTAAGCTTCTATTTTTTAAACCAGCCAATCTATGGTACTTTGTTATAAGAGCCCAAGTTGACTAAGACAGGATAGGTGCCTGTCCTTGGTCCAGTTGGCTGTGACACGGGGAGGCAGGCGGAGCAATGAGGGACAAATGAGGCCCCTATAGGCTGAATCTCCAGCGGAGTCTAGTGGCAGGAAAACTCCCTTTGGAGGTGCTGTGAGCTATCCGAGGACAGACGTCAGGTGAAAGGTTTTGGATCTCACAGCAGATGCTCTTGGTACCTCTGATCACATCCCCCTGGGCCACCTCTGACTTCAGTTGCTTCAGTGGTGGGAGGTTCTGTGCATCTCGCGTTCACGGCTCAGCGATGGGTTCCACCACAGGAGCCCTCCACCTGCCGCCTCTGAGTATCTCCGAGGCCACAGGAGCTGCTCCACTGCCGGAGGGATGGGTGGTTAGTACACTTTGGGCCAACTTCATGCAGTGGAGGGGCCAGAAGGGAGGTGGTTAAGTGTTCTAACCTCCTGTCTTTCAGGTGGATAACACTGAGACTCAGTAAGCATCTTGGGGTCTCTGTGAAACTAAGCCCTTCACCTTCAGCCATGGTGTCCCTATTGTACTGCACATTGGTTCGTTCCCTTTGTCTCTCTTCCTGCTCCCTCATTCCTTCTTTTGGACAATTTTATAAACTATTTGCACCCAAGACTCAATCTTTGGCTCTGTTCTCAGAGAACCCAACTGAGATTTATTCTGAAGGCAATAGGGAGCTCTTGAATCATGTTTTCCCCTCTGATAATAATCATGTAATGAACTCTAGGCACTCTGCTGGGCAGAGAGGATGCAGATATAATACATTTTTGTCCTTGAACTTAAGGAGCTTATAACCTCCCCTTCCTCCTGTAAATTTTCAGTGTTTTTTTTCCCTGTGATCTCCTGTGGCTCTCTCAGCAACCTTTCCAGGAAAGTAGTGCAAACATCATTATTTCCACCTTACAGAAAAAGCAAAAGGAGATACAGAAAGGTTAAAGCAGTTGACAAGGTCTCACAGCTAGTGAGTCGCCTTTTAAGCAATTAAAATCTTTGGCTGGGTGTATAAATGATCATAGTTACTCTGAGCAAATAACATGAAAAGCGACACATTTGCTGCAATTTAATTATTTGCTTGCCTTCATTATATTTTCTTTGTGTTCCCTGTTTCTCCTCAACTTTCCAAATATTGTACTGGCTTTTAATCAGTGCTTTACAATTTCTTCCGTGAAACTAGGTCAATGTACAACGTGTTAACATAACTTTCCTTTTACAGTTTAAACATTTTAGTAAAATTGAAACTTCAAAGGAAAAAAAAAAAAACTCTTGGACTGCCATCGCATAATTTTAAGCAGAACAACCCGATCAGATTTGCATTTTAGAAAGATGAATCTGAAGACAGGATGGAGGAGAGACTGGAAGGGCAGGATTCTACGTCTCCTCCCCCCGGTGGTTCTCTCCCTCTCCATGGCTTTAAATAACATCTTTATGCTGATGACTCATATCTTCAGCCCCAACTTCTTCTCTGAGTTCCAGATTGGCACATCCAGCCCCCTCTAACTGACATCTCTCCTTGGATGTCTCACAGGTGCTCAGACTTAACATGTCCACAATGAAACTCTTAGATTTCACTCTTCCCACAAACTGTCCATTTTCCAACATTTCCTGCCTTGGCTAGTGGCATTACCATAGCCCTAGCTGTTCAAGCCAGAAACCCAGAAGTCATCCGGATCTCTCCTTTCTCATCCTCTGAATCCAGTCAGTTAGCGACTCTGGCATTTATATATTTTCCAAATATGTCTCAGATCTGTTTGCTTCTCCCCATCCTGGCCACCATCATCTCTTGCCTGAACTGTGCTTGTAGCCTCCTAATAGTTCTCTCTCCTACTCTTCCAAATATTGAGACAGGGGTCAGGGGAAAGGGGAAGGTTTTCCTTCTCACTGGTTTCAGTGGCGTGGCACTTTCATTAGGTGAACAGTCCTGGCCTGTCTCAGTGATCTGGGTGGTGAGTTTAGGAAATGGAATAGCTTGCATGGCTTAGCTTTCTTTAAAAATAATCTGCATGCTTCAGAGTGGCTGTATTGGTTTTCTAACGCTGTATAACAAATTGTCACAAACTTAGCAGCTTAAAATATCACACATGTATTATGGCTGTCCAATCCATTTCCTTGCCTTTTAAAACATTTCAGATTTTCTCTCACTTGTAATACTGATGCCAACATGTTTGGGAGCCATCTTGGTGGAAGTCTTAGGTGGTCATTGGACATGATATATGGGTCAGAAATGCAGGACAGTCTGAGCTAGAGACAAAGACTTGGGAACCAGCAGTGTGTGGGTAGGAGTTGAAGCCAGTGAAGTGAATGGGCACCTAGGAAGATGTACACACTGACAGGAGAAAAAAGTGACAACATGGGTCTAAGGAGTGCCTGCATTTATGAGCTGGGCGAGTGAGAAGGGCCAGCCAGAGAGGGAGGAGGAAAACCTGTGGTCGGCAAGGCAGGTGGAGGCAATAGGGAGGTCAGGTGAGGAGAAAGTTTCAGGAGGAACAACAACCCAGATGCTGTAGAGATTTCCGGGAGGGTAAGAATGGAGAAGAGTCCATGTACTTAGCAGGTAGGAGGTTGCAAGAGATTTGGGCAAAGATAATTTCAGCGGAACGTGAGGGCAGAGAGTGAGGGGAGGAAGGCAGTGGAAGCAGTAGAGGAAGAATTCGTGCGCAAAAGGTTTGGCTGTGAAATGAGGGAGAGGGGATAGTAAGAGAGGCTCGTGGAGTTGTTTCTAGTCCCACACCTTTGTGGTTCGACTTTTTGGTACTCCCAGAGATAGTATGAGTTCCCTAATAATAGCTAATCATTTTTCTAATTACTCAAGTGGGTTCTGCTGCCTTTAATTAAGAATCCTTGATGAAATGGTGGGCTTGAGGAAAACAATGAGGGTCTGAAACAGTAATCGTGGAAGAAGGGAGAGGACGTTGAAAAAAATGTAACAGTGGAAGATATGTGAGCCTGGTTTGGTTTTGAAGGGACAGAGCCAATAGAGAGAGAGAGGAGGCTGTAGATGAAGGGTTCGGAAGACTGACTGGTGCAATGGTGCTCTGGAGGAGGGGGGGAAGGAGAGGTGGGGCCTCAGGTGGACGTGGCAGGGCTGGCCTTGGACAGGGAGGGGCGCCACTTTCACTGACCTAGAGGGAAGGTGGTGAAGATGGAAATAAAGGAAGGGAAGCTGCATTTGTGAGGAGGTGGAGGAAGTCAGCCCTGACTCCCTGTTGAGGAGGAAGCAAGATCGTTTGCTGGATCGTGAGAGAAAAGTGGTGACGTTGGGTGTGGAGTACACACTTGCCACGTTACGATTCCCTGGTTCCTTTTTTAAATTTCTTTTTTCCTTTGAAATAACTTCACACTCAGGAGAGTTGCAAGTACAGTTCGAAGAGCAGTTTTTCTGAATCATTTGGGAGGAAGTTGTCAGCATGGTGTCTCATCAGCCTCAAATCCTTTATTGTGTATTTTCTACGAAACAGAATATTCTCCCACATAATCACAACATGACCTTCAAAATAGAGAGACTCAGATACACTGCTACAGACCCTATTCAAGTTTCACTGATTGTTCTGATAGTGTTTATTTTAGTGAAAGGATTCAATTGAAGATTACATGTTGTGTTTTCTGTCATGTCTCTTCATTTAATCTGGAAGACTTTCCTAACTCTTTTCCTTGATTTTCATGATCTTAGCACTCTTGAAGATTACAGGCCAACTTCTTTGTTGACTGTTCTTCAACTGGGTTTGTCTGCTGTTTCTTCTTGATTGTATTTAGGTTGTGAACTTTTTGTACACGTACCGCAGGAGTGATGCTATGTTATTCTCATTATAGCCTTACCACGTGGCCTAGGGTTTCTGTTTGTTCCACTACAGATGGTGTTAACTTTGATCACTTAATTGAGATGATGGCTGCTGGTCCTCTCCACTAGAAAGTTAGGCCTTTTTCCTTTGCAATTAATATTTTGTGAGGAGGTACTTAGAGACTATGTAAATATCTCCTTCCTTATCAAACTGTAATTCAATTCATTCTTATTTATTTATATCAGTAGTGAAACCCTCATGGTTTTCTGTTTAATTCAAAGGTTATAATGTGTTGCTATGATGATTTTTTTCCCCTAGATTTTGTCATTGTGATTCCTTTAAACTGACTTCTGTGACTTTTTTCCTTCTTTTTTTGTGACACATCTCCATCATTCTTTGAGCACTTCCTTACTTTTTGGAAAAACAAGATGTTCCAGGCTCAGCTTATAGTTTCCCTGTTCCAGTTATGTGCTATGGACTCAATTGTGCCCCCAAATTTATATGTTGAAGCCCTAACCCTGAAGGTGACTTTATTTGGAGACAGGGTCTATGAGGAAGTAATTATGATTAAATAATTAGATCATTTATTGTTCTTATAAGAAGAGACACCAGAAGCTTCCTTCCTCTCTGCCATGTAAGGACACAGAGAGAAGGCAGCCTTTGGCAAATGAAGAAGAAAGACTTCAGCAGGAATGGAATCAGGCAGCACCTTGATCTTGGACTTCTAGACTCCAGAACTCTAATACATACATTTTTGTTGTTTAAGCCAACCAGCCTGTGATATTTTGTTATGGTAGCCCAGGCAGACTAAGATATCATGGAATTAGCTATTTCTCTAAGAAGCTCTGGTTCTTTTACTTGAGAATGGTACCTAGAACCCACCATCTTGGTGCTGCAGGTGCTCGTCACACTGGAGGCGTTGCTGTTCTCTCTGGAGACAGCTGGAGTATGCACGTGCATGATCACATGCACGTGTGTGTGTGTGCACATAGTTACGTATGTATTTAATTGTCTAATTATATTGAAACCCATGAATTCACACCAATACCTACACTTCAAGTTTCAAACCACAGTGTTGATTCTGGTTTTCTCCCTTTCCATATTTATAACTCCCATCTCCAACAGGGAGAAACCTAGCTCCATTATGCTTAATATTAATTTACTTATTTGCTCAGTATCCCTACATGTAGCCAGTCTCTTGCTGCTGTTCCCTCCTTGCTGAGTCACTGCAGCTGCCTCCTGTGTGGATGCCTCATCACCTTGCCTCGGCTCCAAACCTGCATATTGGTCCACCCCCATACCCAAACCCTCCTCGGTCCTTGAAAGCTCAAATACTCATGCTGGGATGTCCCTACCCCATGTGAATATCCTTCTCACTCCTCTCAGGCTCTGACACCCTGCCCCAGGTCACCTCTTCATACAAAATCCCCCTTTACCCTGCTCAGGTTTTGACACCTTGCACTGGGTTGTCCGCACATGCATGCCATCCTCATGTTTTTTGACTCTGACACTATCTTGCAGGGACATCTCCTTCCTTACCCTGCTCAGGGTCCACTGTCCTGTCTTCCCATCGTCCCTATCTGATGCTTTCCTCACCCCACTCAGGCCCTTATACTCTGCACTGGACACCCACCTCCTCCCTGGTGTAGACAACCTCACCTCAGTTAGGCTCTGACATCCCATTCTGAGACACCACAGCTACTTGCCCTTCCCTAGTGCAGACTAGGGAATCAAATTTGTTTGGCCCATCTAATGCTTTTAAACTGAATTGTTGCGGGTGGGGAAGGGAAGAGGAAGAGGGGTGGAAAGAAAAAGAGAAATCCCTTACCAACTTTTGGACACTTTTCTATCTTTGGGAAATTTGATACTGCCTCTTGAAGACAGAAGCCAGAAGTACAACCCCTTCTTTTAGCTTCCCTTGCAGCTCAGACACAGATACATGAATCTACCAGCTAGCTGAATCCTAGAGACTTTAGTTCAGGACTGAACCACAGGAGAAAGCAGAATCTACTTTTTTTTTTTTTTTTTTGGTAAGAGAGGTAGTGGAGGTTTCAGCTCTTAATGGATGAGGATGGTGGAACTTCCAGTATCCAGTCCTCTGCATCATCAGTGAGAGCTTGTGAGTGGCTGGGACAGTGGTGTCTAAATAGGAAGACCCTGAAGGATGTTTGGGGCATTGTCCCTAACTGTGGAGCTTCTGAGCCCACTCTCTGGCTCTTCTAGAGATTCTTTGAATTATCTAATATACTTTCATAACTTCCTTTTCTGTTTAAGCTAGTTGGTGTGGACTCTGTTATCTGCAACCAAGAATGCTGATTTTTGTCTCTTTTATATCCCTTGTGATGCATTATAAATATTTGTTGATACAGTAATTCTGCACAAGTTTTTCTTTCCCAAGGGCCTTCTATTTCTCTAGGTAATATAGTAAACAAATATTTACTAAGTCAAAGGAGTGTTTATTAATGAACAGGCTGCTTAGTCAAACAAACAGAATTTCTTTAGGTGATACTTTAATGTATCTAACACTACAGGATTTAAAGGCAGGATATAAGACACCACAGACACTGAAATTTTCTTAAAAAATATACCCCACTGCAGTGTTTTAAAATCAGGAGTATCTATAGATTAGTGAGGAGGTTTTTGTTTTTGTTTTCCAAATAACTGAGCTCCTTTCAGGGTAACTTGTATTTGGTAGGTCTAAGTTGGAGCCTAGGAAACTATGTTTTTTGAAAGCCCCCCAATTAATTTTGATTTACCATGGTGACAAGAACAACTGAAGGAATAGGTCCTGGCTTCAGTGCTGTCTATTTGATTGGGTGAAGAAAACAGACACTCGGGTAATCAGCAGAAAGTTAGGTAGGCCGTGGGGGTAGTGGGAAGAGTGCCAGGCTGAGAGCTGGGCCCAGGGGCTATGCAGTTAGGTCTAAATGTCATAAAGAGGGTCTAGTGTTAGCTTAGCAGCAGCGAACAACCCTCTAAGAACTTGGAATTAAGGTCGCCTCAGAGATAAACTTATGAAAACAACCTTCAGTGGTTGTGATTGTATGTCTGTGGAATAAACTAAGAGATTGTCTATAATGTGGGAATGAAGAATTTGGGAACACCCCAAAACTCCACTCAAGGGGTTATGGGAGGAATCCTAGGGAAGTAGGACTAAAATGTGATTGTAATTTAGTGGATAGTTATCAGTGATTAGGTTCTAATCATTGCATCTATTTTGAGAAAAATCTGTGTACACTGTAAAGGATCAGTCAGGTTCGAACATGGCTACCACTGGCCACTTTGGGTGGTCTCTGCACACGGTAAAACTTCCTAAAAATCCTTGCATCTCCCCACTATTATAGTAGCTATGCTTTGCAAAGCTCTCCTCACTCTCCTTCTAGAATCTTCCAACCCCTCTGGCTCCTTCATTTTTCTCTATTCTAATCCCCTTCTTCTTGCCTTCTGAGTCTCTCTCTCTCTCTCTTTTTTTTCCTGTTGCCATGTCTTTTGTAACAGACATCTGATTAGCTTTTCCTTTCTCCATTTCATCCATACTCTTAAAAAAAAAAGTGGAAGAATTTTCCCTAGAATACAGAGGGAAGGGGCAAGATTATAAATTCATTAATATTTTTGTCCCTATCGAAAATATAATGAATTATTAATTAAGGTTCTCTGGATTGAAGTAACCAAAACCAACTCAATCTAATTTAAGTCAAAAGGAGAACATGTCACACACAGTCATGGAATCAAAAGAGAAGTTGATTAACGAGGTTCCTGAAAAGGTAAGGAAAGGGCAGCTCTAGGGGCTTAATGTCAGATGTTTGTGGTCCTTCCTCCAGAAGAGAGGTCTCAATTTTTCACTGTAACTCATTTGAAGAGGAGCAAAACCCTTGAAACCTTTCAATGATCCCCAGTTTCTAGAGGATGAAAGTATTACATGATTTATCACTGTATTAGTGAAACTTTAAGGGGGAATATGCATGTATATGCACATATAGGGGCCTGATGATGTTAACTGAATTATAGTGCATAGTTTTAAAGTCTAATTATTGAAAAATGATAGATCTAAAAGATCACTCCACACCACAATCACAGTAAACTAATTATAAAGCTAAACAATCAAACCAAATTTACAGTAATTTATAATTAATGTAATTTATAAGTAATGATCAATATAATTAAGCTAGCAAAACCCACAGTCAATTCAAAACAACACTGATGAAGCCCTGACAATAAAGTGTCATTACCCCTGATTGCAGGAATTCCAGCTATCTCTGCGCCCGCGCTGTGAGAGCATCACGTCATTGCCAGCTTGGCCCAGCAGACAGCTTCCTCAGCAGAACATCAAATTAGAGTTCTCAGAACACTTTTAAAATAATCATTTTGTTTGTGGATCCTAAATTTTAGTAATCCACAATGACCCATTCCATAGCTTATTAGGTAACAGCCCCTTGTTATATATAAAAATTTATGGCATTGTGTAGAAATGTCATTTGCTCATAAGAATAGAAGCAAGGACTTGCATTTTGGGAGGGTTTGAGGCTCACTGAGGGAGTTCCCACAGTACTTTGGAGTCACTGCTCTGGAAATTTACTGTGATTTCCAGCAACTAACAGCTCCTCTTCTTCAGATCAAAATCTCCAAATCTCAAGGTGCAGATTCCAATTGGCCCAGCTTGAGCCAGGTGTCCACCCTGGACCAGTCATCCATGAGGTAGGAATGGGAGGAGAGGGAGCAGGACCTCTTAATGGAAAGACGATTTGTTTGTTAGGGCTGCCCTGTGGGTGTGGAGGGCCATTCCCACAGAAGAGGGGCTCCACAGATGACAGCATCCACTGATAACAACAACAACATGAAATACTGAGCTAGGGTCATAACACTTATACCATAGCCTGGACATCCAGAGGGAAGTGGAATCTTTGTCTCCAGCCTCTGAATAGCTGGAAGAAAAATCTACATTCAGTTCAATCTAGGCAACAACGTAAACAATACCTCTGGGAACTATTCAATCACTGTGTGTAAAAACGCTCAGTCTCCCAGTTTCTAGAGCCTTCTGTCCACTCACCCTTACCCCGAGGCCTCCTTGGAATCATGTGGTGGCATCCTTGATCTCCAGGGCTCTATCTCCTGTCTCTAGGCCCGGTCTCTGCTTGTACCCCTAAAGCCAGCAGCGAGGGGGATTTGTGATTTTGTCCTTCTCAGCCTGGTCAGGGCCCTACCTCACCCCCTGGCCAACTCAGGCTTTCTTTAGCATTCCTGACTGGGTGGAGGTCCCTCTGAGTTTCCGTTGTGTCCCTCATGTGGCTCGCCAACCTTGGTTGTCTTTTCATAGTCCTCTCTAGACCCTCATTCTGCCTCACATGACTACTTGATCCTCATCGTCTATGCTTTGCCCATCATGTCTCTGTGTCCTTAGTGCTTTTCACTTTCTGGGTGTTTCAGGTCAGTCCCAGCAGTGGAGTGTGTGGTGGGGTGTGTATGTGGTGGGGTGTGAGGAGTGTGTGATGTGTGTGTGATGTCTGTATGTATGTGTTGCGTGGTATGTGTGTGTGTGATGAGAGAGGGGAAGCTTTCTCCTTTGTCTCTTCCTCACCTCCTCTCCCCATAATCCCTCAGGACTGAAAGGAAAGGCTTCCATCACTTTCTCTATGTAACATCCCTCATCTACTACAGAGAGAGCTTCACGGCTTCACTGGCACTTTAAGAGCTTGTTCTTAATACAATGAAGAGGAAGATAAAGAAATTTGGAAAGTGATAGCCTATGTTTATTGAATACTCATTACGTTCCAGATACTTTCCACCTGCTGCTAAGTGTTACGGTGCTTGATATCTAAAATCCAATTTGTTTTATGTGTATTAGCTTATTAAATTCTTATAATGATCTTCTGAGGAAGGTACAATAGTTACTCCCATTTTACAGATAAGGAGACTAAGCCATAGAGAAATTCAGTAGCTTTCTTAACATCACACAACTGATAAATGGTAGAACCTGGATTTGAATCCAGACATTGGGCCTCTGAGTCTGTCATTTTAGCCAGATGTCAATTCTCACACTTTCAAGATAATAGCCTAGATCGAAAGATTAGTGTCTTGGTGAGAAATCTCATTTTAAATGTCTGTAGCAGAATATTAATTCTTTATTTCATTTTGTATTCTTCTGCAATGATTTAATCTCTCTCCAGGCAGATGGATGCTTGGGGCTAAGTAAAGGGAAGGTTATATCCTCTAAAAGGGAAAAGAGAATAATTTTAATAATTTTAATAATAATTTTTAAAATAATTGACTTCATCATCAAAAATAATTATGATAGAGAAGCATAGAAATAGGAATGTAACAGTGGCAAGTATGGATGATGCCCATCCAAACACTGTCTAGTGAAAGGAACTCTTGGCCAAGTAGACTTACTGCTAAGATCTTCTTGACAAGGCTGCTTCTGATGCCTTGAGAGGTCCTCAAGCTACTTAGCTGAGAGATATGTCCCAAAGTGATGAGATCTAGAACTGCTGGGGGTTCACTATTCACCGAGGGACTTTCTGGCCCTGCGGCCTCTCAAGTTTCTCGTCCACGGAGAGAAGAGGCCCTGACAAGGTTCACTCACATCTCTGGCCTGCTTTATAGTTACGTTTTGTATGGTAACTAAAGAGGTGGGTATCCTACCCTGGTGAGCTTGGGTAGCAAAATCTGGCCCTGGGAGAGAGCCCCTATTTGGTTCTGGAAAAATCAAATTTCTGAACCAAGAAGGCTGAGGATAAGACATGGAGGTTGATGAATTAACCAAGACCAGTGCCCTCTCCTGGGACTGACCTGGGTAGCCAGGCATTCCTTGGGGTCACCTTTTCTGTCTCTGTCTGAGTCTGAAGAGCCGAAGACAAAGGCTTACGTGTGAGATTTTCTTGGAGAGTGGAAACTAGAGAGCGTGAGCAAAAGTCAGAGGGCGCGCAGCAGGGACGGGGAGCGCTAATTCAAAGGCGTGTTGTCAAGTGGGCCACTTCCTGCTTGCCCGATTGTGCGGGACCTCCTGAGAAGCCCTACGACAGACATCTCAGAACTGTCTATCTGGAGGAAAGAAAGAGAAAGCATGTATCCATCAGTTCTCATCCGCTCTGGTTTTGTCCCTCCACCAACTGGCCAAAGGTTACCTCCCCAGCTCCTTCAGGGTCCCCTCCTTGTAGGCAGAGACATCCTACCTGAGGAGCAAGCGCTGCTGTGATAACGGCTACCAGGCTTAACAGCAGGAAGGTGGTCTCTGCCTAGGGAGGCCTGATTACTGCATCAGGAGAGACAGGGAAGACCAGGAGTGTCTGCAGAGATGTATAGGCAGTGCCTTCAAACCACCACAGCCAGCAGCGTGATCTCAGGTGGGTCATTTCAGCCCTCAGGGCTTTATTTCCCTTGTCTACGAGGTGGGGGGTAGGTGAAGGGAGATGGGGCAGTGAAATCAGTCATTGAGGCCCCTTTTGATTTTGACATTCCACATAGAACAAAACTTCCAAATGGGACCTGGGGGGAAAAGATGGGTCAGATACCAGACCAGCAGGAAGGAGCAGGCTTTGTGGGGAAGTCAGATGAAGGAAGTGTGGCTGAGGTAGAAGATGTGGAAAGGCTACTGTGATATGGGGATAAACAAAGTACAGTTTGTGTAGAAGAGGAGGTGATTTGGGGACTGAGCAGAGATGAGGCTTTGAAGGTGTATGGTGTGACAGAAAGAGTGGACAGGGGTCTGGGGTCAGATTCCAGCTCTAACTCTGACCCTGAGCAAGTCAAGTGCCAGGTCCCAGTTCTTCTTCTGTAAAGCAAAGGTGGCATTTCAGGGCTCTCAGAGGCTTGTTTACTCACAGCAGATTGGGCCAAAGTGGAGGAGCCTCGCTAGGTGAAATTAGCATCTGGCAGCTGACCCAGTTATGGGGTGAGTGTGACCTTTTTATCTCCCCAAAATAGGGAGTGGGTATCTTTACCGATATGACCGGCAACATCTAGTTCTGAAACCCCTAATGAGATAGCAAGGTTTCTACAGATAGGAGAGACCCCGAGGGGAAGCTGGACTGAGTAACAGCTGGCACCAGAGAGGTGAGTCTGGGATGAGTGGGGCTCAATATCTGGCTGGGGCCATCATCTGGGTGCCATTCTGCTGGGAAGAGGACTTCTTTATGCAAGCAAGACAGGCTTTAGTCTGTCCTTCATGTGCCTCCTGTGACAGCTGTGGTAACCAATCGCCAAAGATTCAGACTCCTTCCACAGTGCAGCAGTATTGTCAGGACGCAGCTGCCTAACGAGACACCACGAGCCTTAACCCATGTGTCTCCAACATCCTTGGGCCCATAGGATTAGCTCTGGCTGGAAGAACGGAAGTAGAAATGAAGAGTGTGATTTCCCAGCTGCAGAGACTGACTATCAGCCGTGCCTTCCCCCACTCCCGCCCCTTCCACCGCCGTCTTGGAGGCCGCCTGTCCAAGATGGCAGCATCGCCGCAGGGAAGGGGCCTAGATCCCCGAGTCACCGCTTGGAGGCCAGGTGCCCAGGAACGTTCTCATCGGACTTTGCATGAGCAGGAAATACACTTGTATTGTGTTAATCCAATTATATTTCAGGGTTGTTACCATGGCCATTAGCCTATCTTATCTAGTACAGCCATTCTAGAAACTTCCAATAAGCCCCAAAGCAGAAGCTCAGTTGTTTGAGTGTCTTCAACTTGAGGAACCTAAGGATGAGCCCACTGGGCAGTCTTGGATGGTATTTGTTTTAAAATATT
Source organism: Camelus dromedarius (assembly GCF_036321535.1). Lineage (NCBI taxonomy): Eukaryota > Metazoa > Chordata > Mammalia > Artiodactyla > Camelidae > Camelus > Camelus dromedarius. The sequence continues at coordinate 18,645,739 of NC_087444.1, forward strand.
TATGGGGTACTTACTATATGCCAGATCCTCTTTTCCGTCTGGGGAGTCAATGTCAGGATGACAAAGTCCACAGTCTTCTGAGGCTTACACATCAGCAGAGGGAGACAGATTACAAGCTGACACGCTTAAGTACATGACTTATAGGACCAAAGTGGTGGTGATCTTTTCCCGCAGTGCAAGTGTGGGCAGATCCCCTGATCTGTCCACTCCTAGGCTATAGACAATCCTTTGCTCAATTTCAGTTGTAAAAACAGCCTCAATTTAAAGATTTGATTGCCTGGTGCAAGATAATGATTAAATGCTCCAGTTTCACCCAAAGGTTGAATTAAAGCCTCGGAGTTTTGGCCTGTGGATGGCTTCCTGAGTCCAGAGGAAGGGATGTAGCCAGCTTCTCCTTGCTCTTATTTCATCTTCTTCCCCATCTCACCTACTCATCTCTTCGGGGCTAGCATTTTGCCTTTTTCAGGTGGGGACTGCATGTGTGAGGGGGAGAGGGTGTGTGTAGTAAGGGGGTGAGGCAGTTCTTACTGCCCTGGGAGAGTGTGTTCTTTGGGCCTGGCAGATACTTCAAGCTGACTCTTTCTTTGGAGATTCTAGTCACTGAAGTTCCTTTGGCCCAGGGAGATGCATCTTAATTGTGACACATTTCTTGGCTTTTCTTCCTTAGTCCCTAGAAACCTGGCCTTCTCTTCCAGCTTCTCATTGTTGGGATCACTGCTCTGGGGGCCCCCATCAGGCAGAACCCAAAATGACCCTTCTCTGATTTTCCTCACGTGATTCACATTGGTCCATAGGAAGTACTCTGGCATCTTGTATCCCAGCAGGCTCTGGAAGTGCAGACTGAACCCAGCACAGCACCCTCCAGTCTGTTTTCCCAGGCTAACCACTTTAGTTTTCTTAGGTGAGAATCAGGCATGAGTCCAATATCTCACCCTCCTCCTCCTCTCTTGCCAACCTGAGGAAACACACAGGAAGCTCTCTAAGTGGTCCTTCAGGCTCAAAGGAGGTGGAGCTCCCCATCTTAGCCCTCCCCCTTGGGTGGAAGGAGTTGGCTCTCTCAGGACAGCAACAATTCTGTCCAAAGAAATCCTCTATAAATCTCTCCTTCTTCATTTTCTTTTTTTTTTTCAAAAAATATATTTATTTTTATAAATTTATTGGGGGGGAATAATTAGATTTGTTTATTTATTTATGTTTAGAGGAGGTACTGGGGATTGAACCCAAGATCTTGTACATGCCAAGCATGTGCTCTACTACTTGAGCTATACCTACCCCTTCACCTCCTTCTTCATTTTCTTACCTCTTTTGTATATACATAATCTGGCTGAGAGCACCCACAATTATGGAAATGTGTTTGAACACTTCCTTTGTAGATTTTGTATATGGTTATATAGCTTTGAAATTTCATATCTATTGCCCTTGGTGTTTTGGTGGAAACTTTCTATTTTAATGTCCCGTTACACAGGTGAACAAACAAATTAACAAGATCGTTTCAGATAGGAATAAGCTGCATGGCATAATGAATATGGGGTGATGTGAAGAGCTCATTTAGAATGTGTGATCCAGGATAGCGTCCCTCTCTGAGGAGGTGGCCACCTGAACTGCGACCTGAAGGTCAAGGAGGCAGTTCTGCCAAGATCTGGGTGTGTGTGGTGAGGGAGGACACAGCATTTCAGGCAGTGGGAACAGCAAGCACAGAGTCCCAGGTGGGAGAGTTTGGTGTGTTCAAGGAAGGCCATTGGGGCAGCCAGTGATGAGAGAAGATTGGAGAGGCGGGCAGGGCCTGGACCATGCAGGGCCGTGGGCTTGGTGATGGTTTTAGATTTTATTCTAATGGCATGGGGAAATTGTTGGAGGGTTTTGAGCAGGAAATGACCTGATCTGGTTTATATTTGAAAGAGATCAATTAATGACACAGAGGGAAAGAAGAAGAGGGGATGATTATAGAATAAAAGAACCTTAAAGACAATGAAATACAATGTATAGACTGGCTTTGAATTCTTATTCAAACAAACAAATTGTGGAAAGAGAGCTATGAAATTTGAATACAGAATTGGCATCAGATGATGTTAAGTAATTCTTGTTTGTTTAAGTGAGTGTGCTAATGGCATGCTTCTTAGGTTAAAAGAAGTTCTGTGTTGGTTTGAGATGCACGAGGTGCAGGTGTTTATGGGTGATTTGCTTCGGCATAGTCCACAAACATGAAGACAGCAAAAATCTGGGCTTCATTCTACTGTGTTATCTACTTAGGTATCTTTTTTAAAAAATGCATATTAAAAGTCACAAAGAAAACAATTTGTCTGTTTTGTGGAGAACAAATTGCAGGGGGCAAGAGTGGAAGCGAAGAGACCAGTCAGGAGGCCTCTGCAGTAATCCAAAGAGAGGAGAGAGGCGATGGCGCCTTAGAGTAGGGTGGGAGGGGTGGGGGTAGACATGGAAATAAAGATAGAGCTTACTTTAGGGGTTGACCCAACAGAGCTTGCAGGCTGGGTGTGAGGGAAATGGTATCAACCCAGGGAAGACTAATAAGAATGACACTGGGGACAATGAGGGAGCCCGTTTTTCCACACCAGGGCTTGCATTCTCAAGCTAATCCCCACTAGATTGGGGATGGAGAAATGTGGAACTAAGGCTCTTGAAATTATTGATGTCACAGGTCAAGTTGATGTTCTTGGATATGCGGCTGGGCTGAGCCCAAGTTAGCAGCGCAACTGTGGGATGCTGGCAAAGGCAGGGGGAATGGAGGACCCGCTGGAAAGTTTGGAATAGTTGCAAATTCTGTAATTCTACAAGGTGGGCAATTGGAAGAAATCACTTCCCATTAGGAGCTGTAGTTCTAACCTTCAGGTAAAACCCTTGGTTTATCCTCTCCTGGAATAAATTGTTTTTTCCCCACACTAGGCCCTTCCATAGTACATTTCAGCAGTGAAAACCCAGAAGCACAGATCTTCAATTTCCTCTTGGTTAGATCAATTGTGCAAACATCCGCTTATCCACTAGAACCACTGTGTCAGCATTTAGGGAGCTTTAATTCAGCCGCGAGTACTGGTCCCAGCAAAGAAACTCCTGACTGCCTGTGATCTGCCCAGAGGCAAGCTATTTGTTGGTAGCTGTTTGTTTTCGGTGTCCCTCTTTTCTTTTTCCTTTCTGTACAACTGGTAAGACAAATGGAGATGTGCATCTGTCACTGTTTATCTATCAATGGCTTGGGTTTTCTGGATATAATCGTATTTAATGGAGCCAGGACCTCTTTTTCCCTGAGTTTTTTTCCTATGTGTAAAGCATTTTTGTTGTTGTTTTTGCTAAAGTGCTCTGATGTCCTAGCGCTAAAATACAAACACACACACACACACACACACACACACACACACACAGAATTCTCTTATTGATCATCAAGTGTGGAGGCTTCCATTATGGAAAACAGTATGGAGATGCCTCAAAAAACTAAAAAATAGACTTATCCTATGATCTAGAAATCCCACTCCTGGGCATATATTCAGAGGAAACTCTAATTCAGAAAGATACATGCACCCCAGTGTTCATAGCAGCACTATTTAAAATAACCAAGACATGGAAGCAACTTAAATGTCCATCAACAGATGAATGGATAAAGAAGATGTGGTGTATTTATACAGTGGAATACTACTTAGCCATAAGAAAGAATAAAATAATGTCATTTGCGGCAACATGGATGAACCTAGAGATTATCATATGATATCACTTATATGTGGAATCTAAAAAAAAAGATACAAATGAACTTATTTACAAACAGAAAAGAACTCACAGACATAGAAAACAAACTTATAGTTACCAGAGGGCTAGGCAGCAATGCCCAATGCAGTGTACAATCCCCAATAATATCAGAATATCTACACTGTATTATTGCCCTGCACAGAGAGCTATGTTTTCATTGTTGCTGTTCTGTTTCTTTAACTCCAGCAACCTTGGAATGTTAAAAATGACTATAATCGGGCTCCTCATTTATTGCTTTTTTTATCTGAGGATGTATTATTTGTTATTGTAACTTTCTAAAGAATCCTAAAACAATTTTTTCCCAAGTAGTTTTTTGCCTCTTTTTGATTGTCTGAACAAGGGTCTTCGAACTCCTAGCTCACAATTATTCATTCTCAAACACTGGGAACTAACCGTGTTAGTTAAGGCTAAGAAATGATAATAAAAATAATAATCATGGGAAGAGGGAAGTAAAGGGGAGAAAATAGACATGGAAGAGGAGGAGTGAACAAGATTGCACACTTACACTGCCAGGCATTGTAATGAGCATCTTAGGAACCGAGTGGCCAATCCTTTCCTCAAGCAAGTTAGAGACACTGGGAACTCTAACTGCGTTACCCACCCACATTCAGGACTGCTGCTTTCCCCTCAATGCCCCTATGAGTGCTTCATTTGATTGCACAAAATATTACTGACTATTTTCATCTACACAAATAGCTTTCATTTCTACCTAATCACCATGCAGCACAAAGATGATTATGTGCTGATTAACTTCGCTTTAAGATTAGTATCAACATTCAACTCTGCCCATTATTTTCAGGCTTCCTAGTTTATTGTTTGTACAGAATTGATTGTCTACTGAAACTTAAAAATAATTAGAGGAAACATCATGATGCTAGGCTGTGATATACATTACACACACACACACAGGTCCTTCCCAAGCTGCAGAGAATAATTGGATATTTTGAAGAACTGATCTGAAGATATCTGGATATCCTTTTAGAAGTAAAAAGAATGTTATGGAGATATATAGTATGATCTAGGTACATTTTAAAGATGTTAAAAAGAGAGGAGGGCCCTCACATCAGTCAGAATGGCCATCATTCAAAAGTCCACAAACAAGAAATGCTGGAGAGGGTGTGGAGAAAAGGTAACCCTCCTACACTGCTGGTGGGAATGTAGTTTGGTGCAGTCATTATGGAAAACAGTACGGAGATTCCTAAAAAAACTAAAAATAGACTTACCCTGTGATCCAGCAATCCCACTTCTGGACATATATCTGGAGGGAACTCTAATTTGAAAAGATACATGCACTCCAGTGTGCACAGCAGCACTATATACAATAGCCAAGACATGGAAGCAACCTAAGTGCCCACTGACAGGTGACTGGATAAAGAAGCTGTGGTATATTTATACAATGGAGTACTACCCAGCCGTTAATAAATAATAAAATAATAACATTTGCAGCAACATGGATGGACCTGGAGATCATCATTCTAAGTGAAGAAGACCAGAAAGAGAAAATAAAATATCATATGATATCACTTATAGGTGGAATCTAAAAAGACACAAATGAACTTATTTACAAAACAGAAACAGACTCACAGACATAGAAAACAAAATTGTGGTTACCAGTGGGGGAAAGGACGTGGGAAGGGATAAATTGGGAGTTTGAAATTTGTAGATACTAACTGCTATATATAAAATAGATAAAGAACAAGTTTCTACTGTATAGTGCAGGGAACTATATTTAATATCTTGTAGTAATCTGTGACAAAAAAGGATATGAAAAGGAATATATGTATGTATATGTATGACTGAAACATTATCCTGTATACCAGAAAGTGACACAACATTGTAAACTGACTAGACTTCAATAAATTTTTTTTTAAGCAAAAAAAAAGAAAAGAGTAGAGTCTTGGAATGGTGCTTAGAACATAGTTGGGACGGTGTCGTGTGAGATGGGCAGACCCCATCCTTCACAGGCAGCAGCTGCTTGGCCATCTTCCCTGGTCCTTGATTTCCTCCCTCTGCTTGGCCTACCCTGTCATGTTGTTCTCTAGAAAATCAGGTCACCCTGTACCTAACTTTCCCCGGTCAGTAATTTTTAGCCGCCTATTGAGCTTGTTGTGTTGGATCTAATCCTTGCTCAGCCCAGCCACATGTGCTGCCATTCAAAAACACTACAAATCATCACTTAAGGACCATAAGATCCACTCTAATGGTTAGAACACAAAGTTGCCCCCTCCCTCTGTGGCAGTTGTGAGTTCCTGCAATAGGTGTCTTGTTACCTTCTTAACAAATTCAGTATCTCCTGAGTTAGGGTCTCAAATCTCATTACTCATAATAGAGTTTTCTTTAGAACCTGCTCATTTATGTGCGTTCTCTGCCACCAGAGTCTGGCACCTGCTCCCCAGCTGTCACCCAGTATGAACCATCCCTAACTACTTGCCATCAGGCAAGTCACTTAATATATTTGAATCATATTTCCTTTTTACGTAAGTAAAAGTAACATTCCTCCCTTCCTTCTTTCTTGGCTGGAGGGCTGGCTGGGATGATCCAATGAGACATGACTTGTGAATATCCTTTACAAAATATAAGACCCTGCACTAAAGCTAGCAATCGTAATAAGGTATAAGCCTCTGTAAGAAGCCTCTCTAGGCTGTGGGAGTTATAATAAACAGTAACAGGTAAGTGTGTCTTTTTCATTCAACAAACTTGTATTGAACATGTGCCAAGTACAATAATTAATATGACATAGTCCCTGTTGTTAAGAAATTTAAAGGGTTGTGTTGTTTACAGATTAGAAAAAAGGTGCTTACAATTCAGAGTGATAAGAACTTTAATGAAGCTAAGTACCTTGTGAGAGTGCACAGAAATCACTTCTAACCTAGACTATGACAGGTCAGAGAAGACCTCTTGGAAGAGGTGTTGGGCACATGCAAAGCTGAGCCCAAAAAGAGACCGGAAACTTGTGGCTTCAGTGGTTCAATATGGCTCTAAGAGTGAAGCTCAGCAGCATAAGGCTGGAGAGGTAGACAAAAGCTAGATTATGGAGAGTTTGAAACATTGGGGCACTACTGAAAGGTTTTAAGAGTGACATGATCAGATTTGTCTAAAAGCCATATGGGGACTATTTTGGAAGGAGGAAAGACTGAATGAGGAAGATCTACAGGGATAAGCTAGTTACAAGATGAACATTATCTTAGATGGGCTGAAGAAAAGTAGAAGAATTCAAGAGACATTTGAGAGGTAAAATCAATAAAATCTGATGTTTTAAATCTCAGCAATGTTCTCCTAGGGCAATCTACCCAAGCAATAGAAATAAAAGCAAAAATTAACAAATGAGACCCAATTAAACTTATAAGCTTTTGCATAGCAAAGGAAACCATAAGCAAAACAAAATGGCAACCTACAGAATTGGAGAAAATATTTGTAAAAGATGAGACTGACAAGGGCTTAATCTCCAGAATATATAAACAGCTCATACAACTTAATAAGAAAAAACAAACAACCCAATCCAAAAATGGGCAGAAGATCTAAACAAGCAATTCTCCAATGAAGACATACAAATGGCCAATAGGAATATGAAAACATGCTCAATATCGCTAATTATCAGGGAAATGCAAATCAAAACTATAATGAGGTATCACCTCACACCAGTCGAATGGCAATCATTCAAAAGTCCACGAACAATAAATGCTGGAAAGGGTGTGAAGAAAAGGGAACCCTCCTACACTGCTGGTGGGAATGCAGTTTGATATAGCCGTTATGGAAGACAGTATGGAAATTCCTCAAAAAACTTAAAATAGACTTACCATATGATCCAGCAATCCCACTCCTAGGCATATATCCAGGGTGAAATTTAATTCAAAAAGACACATGCACCCCAATGTTCATAGCAGCAAAATTTACAATAGCCAAGACATGGAAACAACCTGAATGTCCATACAGATGACTGGATAAAGAAGCTGTGGTGTATTTATACAATGGAGTACTACTCAGCTGTAAAAAATAATAAAATAATGCCATTTGCAGCAACATGGATTGATCTAGAGATCATCATTCTAAGTGAAGTAAGCAAGAAAGAGAAAGAAAAATACCATATGATATCACTTATCTGTGGAATTAAACAAAAAGACAAACAACCTTATTTACAAAACAGAAACAGACTCACAGACATAGAAAACAAACTTATGGTTACCAGGGGGGAAGGGGGTGGGAAGAGGTAAATCAAAATCTGATTGGCGTAATTCATTTGTTTGAGCCAGCCACTGGGCCACATGAAAGTTGCTGAGATGCAGTGAATTGGTCCCTCATTGTCTGCTTGAAAGGTCTGAAAAGATGGGATAGACACAGATTAATGAAAAACCAGGTGACCATGTCACCAACCCTGAAAGAGACAGAGACAGAGAAGTTGCCTGGTTCACTTTCTAATTTTTACTTTCAGTTTCCTGGCTGTCCTTGTTCTTTCTCTCCCGCAGTCTCTCCCCTACCCCCTTTCTCTGTGTGTGTGTGTGTATACATATATATACATACACATATGTATAAGTGTTCAATATATTTAAAATTTTTTACTTTAATTCTTTTAAGTGTGCAACCAGAAAAGTTGTAGTCAGGATGGAAATTGGTACCAGGAGTAGGGTTTCAATTGTTAGAGCCTTAAGACATGAGACTAGCTATGGTATTATATTGGAAAGAGATATAATAAAAATGTTTTCATTACAGGAGAAGAAGTTTGCAGTCTGTGAGTTTGGGTGGAAAAGCAACTAATTAAGTTGTCACCTGCTATCCCTTGAGACCCAAACTGTAGGCACACCAAAGGTGAAGCTTTGGGAGGCTTGATGTCTGAATGTAAGGATAATGAAGCAGACTATTTATTGCTTATAACCTGAGACAAGGGCCGGCAACAAAGAGGCAGGTTTCTGTCCAGAATGCCTGTCTATGAGCACATAAGAAAAGCAGAATGAGGTGGGGAGGGTATAGCTCAGTGGCAGAGTGTGTGCTTAGCACGCACAAGGTCCTGGGTTCAATTCCTAGTATCTCCACTAAAGACAAACAAACAAAAGCCTAATTACCAACCCCCCAAAAACAAACAAAAAAATTTAAAAAGAAAGAAAGAAAGAAAGGAAAGCAGGGTCATTACATAACTGGTGCAGGAAGCCCATTTTGCCTGTAGCTGGAGCTCTCTGATTACTTAGGGCCAAGTCCAGAAACTAATGGGCCCTGCCAAACTTTGGTCTGGTCCTAATTTTCTGTTTCATTGAGTTTCTGGTGCCAAAGTTAAAAGTTATGATTGACAAAGATGGATGTTCAGGCCATTGGGAAAGAATTCTTTGGGAGGAGAAGGGGTTGCCAGAGAAGATGACACCCTCACAAGCTCTTTGTAGGCATTTCTCACTCTGCTTTCCCCAAGAGGAACCCTCCCACCACCGAGAGGCAAGTCCCACAGCTAGGGCTGGAACATGGATAAGGAAAGATAGATCAGGAAAGGCATACCTCGTGTTTCCCAGCTACCTCCCTTCTGCACCATGTGCAATCAGCCATTAAGAGAAGGGCAGTCAGATTGAAGGAGCTAATCCTGGGTTCTAAACAACAGAAGATTTGTGACCTGGTCCTCAGGATTCATTTGGGTTCTTAAGCATGGGCAACCTCCCAAGGACACTGGCCCTATCATGCCAGCTAGGGGTCCCCTGTTCCTTCAGGATTTGATATATGCTTGGACCAGGAGCCACTGTATGATTCTTGTCCTAGAGATTTCTTGCTTGCCTCCATTTTTCTAAGAAAATGATTTTCCCCCTGCTGTCATCCTGTTTTGGGTGCACTGTTTGGTACTAGGGGAATGGCAGAGTTATATTTACCACTTAGGTCGTAGGTTGTAGAAAGTGGGTGGTCTAATCTGGACAATATCTCACAGAGACAGAAGAGGAGTAGACAGAAACTGAATATTGTGGATTCTGGGGCAAGCAAGTGACCTCTGAGATGGCCTTGTGATACTCACTGACTCTGAAAGAGGAGGTGAATGGGACATCATGTTGTTTCTGTTGGGGAGATGTATGATTTGTAGCCATAAATATGATCAACTTAGATAAGAGCATCTTTGGAAAGGTCTGAAGGGGGAAAAGGTTATGTGTACCAGGCAGGCAAGCAGAAGAATGAAGTGGACAGTCTTTCATTGTTGGTCCTGTCCAGTGATGCTGGAAGGGACAGCTCTATCGATCACATGACCCCCCTCCCTCCACAGTGCTGCAGCTCTTGGACCTGCGATGGACACCTAACCCCAGGAGGCCAATCCTAGGACTTCTGTTGTATGGATTGAGACATGGAATCCCTTGCCATTTAGAGTGGGCTCTGGAGTTGGGGGATAATGAGCAGGCAGGGGAAGGTGTGAGGTATGAGATGAGAACAGAGCAGACCCTAGAGAGGGACAGACAGATCTGCTGCTTCTTTTCTCAATGGGTTTCTCCTGATTTCAATTCCAGATCCTCTCATATCTGGCAATGTTTTATTTTCTCTCCTTGGAGTTCATTGGATTTCTGCTTTCTTAAAAAAAAAAAAATCCCAAAATACATCAGAAATCCAGAGTTCAGGAGAGAGATCTGGGTGAAGATATGGTTTGGGGGCTCATCCACATTTCCATAGAACAAAGACCCTGAATGTAGATGGAATCACCTAAAGGAGGGATAGAAGGAAACAGAAAATGGTGCTATTTTGATCATTATAAATACTTTACATGTTTTGAAAGATACTAAGTGCTTATGTATATTTTAGTTCCCCTTCTAATCAACTCTGTGAGGGAGCTATTATTATTAACCTACTTTTACAAATAAGGATGGGTGATAATGAGGGTTGAATCACTTTGCCCAGGTCACACAGCCTCTAGCAATTATAGTGATGTGCCCTGTCTTTTGACTGATGCATTTTTAATCTCCCACTGGGGACAGATAGGGATTCACAGGGCCAAACTATTTGCTCTGGATTGCAATCTGGGGGAACAGTTCTCCTCTTGAGGTGGGTAGTGCTTTGTAACTCTAAGGACTGGCATTGCCTGGTATTTGCAGAGAAGTTGGCAAGAAAATAAATGGAGTGAGGGAGTTTGTCGCCGGAGCCCCTTGTTTCCCTTTGTAGGTTTCCAACTCCCTGGTTCCCATGCCCAGCCACTCCAGACCTTTGGGGGAGACCTCTGATGCCCCATCAGAGCAGGGAGGGGCCGTGCTCCAGTTATCCCTCCCAAGGTCAAGTCCCAGGCCCTTGGAACTGTTTAATGCCCCCAGATTTGACTGGTTGGGGTGGGTAGTGGGAGAGATGGTAAATGGTATTTTGTGGACAAAGGGTTAGTTTGGGAAATGCTGAGTTAAATAAACATGAAGAGATTTCTCGACCACGGTTCTCTCAGAGCATTAAATGTGTTAATGTGCATCTCCCCGAGGGGCATATTATGGGAAGAATTTCCCAAACCTACTTGACCACAGAGCATTTCCGAACGTGGAGGTGTTTAAAGCAGTGATGGGGAGCGGGAGAAAGATAATGTGGAGGTGGGGGGCCGGAAGCGGACAAGGATGCCTCAAATCCACCTCAGGTGTAAGCAACCACCTACCCCCCTGTGCGCCGCGCACTTGGCCTTGACTGGAAGTCTTTTGCCTGCTAAGTGTGTCTGTGTGTTGAGCAAGTGTACCGGGCAGGCAGGCAGAATTCCTTGCTCTCAGCTCAAAGGCAGGAACCAGATTGATAGGTAGCACTTAGCTCTTAAGGTCTTTCATCCTCTAATACTTGCTCAGGTCCCTCTGAGGACTCCCTGTTAGGTAAGGCATCACCTGCCTGGCACGGTTGAGGGGGTGTGTGTCTCTGGCTGGTTGGAGCAGGATGGAGCGGGGCGGTGAGGGAGCTCATTATCATTCTTAAAAGTCTAGGCAGGGAAACAAGTCAGGTTAAGAGGACACTTGGGCCCTTGCTGCTGGCCCTGACCCCTCGGGGTCTCTCTCTTGGGCCTGCCCTACCTACTGAGGACAGGTTGGAGGAGTTTGCAGAGAACTTCTCTCAAATTGACACTCTCTGTTTATTTTTGCACCCCTAATTACCCTTACAATTCGCCCTGGTTTATTTTTAGAGGTTTCTCATCCACCTCATTAACAATTCGTAAAAGCTCCTGTCTCATATTTCTACCATTTATACCCTTAATTAAACACCGTGGCCTTTGTTATCTCTGAATACCGGCCTTGTTAGGATTTAAATGGGATGACTCGCAGCTCTTGCCTTCCTGATTTTAAGCCTTCCTTCGCCTTCCTACAACCCTCTTGTGTGCCACAGGGTTGTCCAGAGCCCTGTCTCCCAGGGTTCTCTCTGTTCCCTTGTGGTTATTCTTTTTTCGTAATCAAGGGCTGCGCTTGTAAAAGAAGGTGTGAGATTCTGGCTGCTCTGTTTTGTGTTTTGGTTTTGTTTTTTTCGTTTTTTGTTTTTTGGCACCCTCCTTCCTCTACCCCAACCCGGAATTATGAGAAGAGGTTGGTTGGGATTTTTTCAAGCTTGACCCTCCAGTGTGTGAACAGAGGCAATGCTTAATTAAATGCACACCAGGACTCAGATCCCTGATCTTACACCTGCTGATCCTCCCATCTCATCAGGAAAGTGCTGCCTAATTACCTTTTCCTGCTGGCCCAGTTTGTATTCAAACCTTCTCGGTGGGACTGGCCAAAGTACTGAAAGCATCTATCATCAGAGGCATCGATCCCAGACACCACTTTGCAGAGGAAGGAAGGCTGGTGTCGGGCAGAAGCAGCCCTTTCAGTCTGGTGACATTCAGTGGCCTGGGTCCAGGTTTCTAGGGCAGAAAGGAAGATGCTTCCTGTGCAGTGTTTGGGGCCTGTGGAGAAACCTGCACTTTGGGCAGAGCAAAGAGCCAGTGGGCTGCCCTTCGTGGCTTGTCCAATTTGCCTTGTGGAGCTCAGAGCTTCCCTGGCAAGAGATAAATCTGTTGACTGTGCTATTGTCCCTGATGGCTCAAGGGTGCACGTGGGGGCCCAGCCCTCTAGCGACAGGATAGGGTTGGACTTACCTAGGTTTTATTCTCAGCTCCCCACCTTGGCCTTGGGCAAGTGGCTTGACTTCTTTACTTGTTTCCTCATCTGTATGAGATAATACTAATAGTAACTACCTCATTGGATCGATGTCAGAATTGACCGGGTAATGCATGTAAAGAACCTGGCATGAGGCAGGCACGGCATAATCATTTAACAGATAATAGCTGCTTTTACTAGTATTACTGGAAGATAGTGGCCAGTGTGGTCCTAAGTGGCCACTCTAGACCACAGGGGCAGTAGAAACACTTAGAGAACCTTCCAAAGATGTATTCTTTTTGGTCTATTTCTATTGGATGTTGTAGGATAATTCTGGGTCATTGTGATGATGTTAATCTTAGTCTAGAGGAGAAGTCATCTCATTCATTCACGTTCCAACTTATCCAACAAGCAATTATTAAGCACCTACTATGCAAAGTGCAGTGGGGACATCAGCGCTCAAGCAGCCTCTGCTCTGACAGGGAAGATCGTAACTATGATGTACATCAGAATGAAATGTGTTCTAGGAAGGAGATATAAACGTTGGACTTAGAGGGACAAAGAAGGAGCTGTTAATCTTGATGTGGGAGGTGCAGAACTCAGGGAAGATGAAGGAGGGAAAAGTGAGCAGCAAGATGAAGGACAAGAAAGGTTTCAAGGCAAAGGGGGAGTGTAAGAACAGTCCAGGATGAGGGAACAGTGTTGGCAAAGTCATGGAGAAGTGGAAATGCATAGGTTTTTGGGAAATGCAGCCTGTGTGGAGAGAGGCTAACATGGTGCTGGACTTGAATGCCCTCGAGGGAATCTGAAGGAATGGGGGAGGGTGGCCAGAGAAGTGACATTAGACCATTGTTTCAGAGAGATGGCTAACTGGGACTGTGAAGACAGGTTGGGTCCACAACGTTTCATCACCAGGAAATCCCTTTCATTAATTACCTCCATAGATCTCAGTTTGATTTCTGCCAGTTAATGTATTATATTTATTAATAATCCATGAGGCTTTATTGATGTAAGTGAACAGTTTCTAGTAGTGCTTTTAAATATTGAGGATCTCTAGATAATCTGCGTGCCAGGTGGGGAATTAAGAGGGTAGAGAGGTCAAAAAGCAGAGATTAGCAGACCCCTTAGAAAATGCCCACAGTCAGCTGGGCCAGAAGTGATGGGGGCCTGAGCTAAGGTAGGAGTGTGGTTTCTGAAAGGTGGGGACAAGTGTGAGACTGTAGGTGCAATGGACAGGACTTGTGAGTGATTGGGGCCCAGGAGAGGGAGGAATAGAGAGACTGTGATTCAGAAGCCCTGGGGCCTGGGATGAGAATATCGATGGTGTGTTGACCATGGGACGGGACACAGGAGGACTGGAGGCTGGGAGGGAGGAGAGTCAGCAGCGAGAGAAATGCACTGAATTCAAGGTCCCTACAGTCATCTATGTGGGGGTCCCCAACAGGAGGTTGGGAGCTTGGGAGGCATCTCAAGACACTTTCTCATGGGCAAAAAAACAGGCTCAGTTGACCTCCCATCCTCAGACTCAATTCATAGGGCCAGTAGGTGGGAATGGCACCCTCCCAGACCTCCATCTGACTCTTACCTTCTGCTTCAATCAGTCCTTGATCACAGAGTCCACCTCCTAGAATTCTCTGGGATCTGTCCCTTGGAGCCTGGCCAGTGCTTATTGGCTGTAAGCAGGAAAAGATTGGGTTAGGAAGTGGGGTGGGGGGAGGGGCTCTGGGCAGCACTCCACCACCACCTCTTGCCCTGCCTGTGCCCAGCCTGCGGTCAGCCCGGCTTAGAGCAGATGCTCTCTGTCATGATCAACCTGTCTGCCTCTGCTTTTGCTCTGTGGCGACAGAACAAGGGTGTGGGGATGGGAAGCAGATGGCTTGCCCTGCTGTAGCTGGGACTGAACTGCAGTATCATTGATGGGGGGTGACCTTTGGGGCACAAGGCAGTTTCCAGACTGGGCTCCTTTGCTGCTAACACCCCCTCATGTTTAGGTCAACAGTGTGCTGCTTGTGGGGCTGCCAGACAGATACTGGTGGGGGGTATAATCCCACCCCAAGACTGTCCACGAATGCAGCCCTCTGTGACGGCCTCACATGTGGAATTCAGGAATTCAGAGCACAGTCACCCTGGGTCAGGGTCTTCTTGATTAGGAACAGCTGTTCCACTCCAGGTAAAGCCAATCTCTAATTCTGGGACCAAATGGTCCTCAATGCGCGGGCCTAGATTTCACTGGCATCAGAATCACCTGCTAGTTTGTTGAAATACAGATTCCTAGGCCCCACCCTCTGTCTAGTGCATCTGACTCTCTGTGGCAGTGACTGACAGTTTTAACATGGTGTCCAGGTGGCTCAAATGCACAGTAAAGTTTGACAGCCACTGCTGGAGACCATCCTCATTACCATTATGCTTGGTTTTCTAGAAACTGTTTCCTGAACCACACATTTGTGTTCTGAATCTGGGTACTTGACTCTGGTCTTGGCTCATGTGTGCACTCCCTTTTGGCTGTAGGTGCTTCCTTTCTCACAGACCCATCCCGATGGGGCACCTGGACACACAAGGCAGTGGGCAGGGGGCACAGAGCTAGACAAGAAAAAGGCTCCAAGCCTGGTCACTGATGGTGGGAGAGTTGGGAGTTGAGGATCAAACTAACGGGACAATGCTGAGGTTCACAGACAGCCGAGGGAGTTGGCTTGGAGAGAAGTCTGCTTGGGAAATAGTGGGTTTTGTCTGCAGCAGGATGTCTGAGGGCCTTGTCTGTGACAGATGGCAGTTTGGGCCTGGTACGTGGAGGGTCGTGGAAGCTGGGTCATGGATCAACATCAGCACAGGGGTGGTAGGTTATGTGGGGGATGGGGGTGATGAGTGAAATTGTCCAGGCATGGCATGGAGAGTTGGGGGGAAGACCCAGCACTGGGCCTGGGGGCCAGCTCACTTCTAGGGGTGTGTATATAAGAGTTGGGGTGACTGCAAAATGGGATCGCATGAGGGAAACCAGAGTCAGGTAAGGACAGGACCTCAAGGAAGGACGGCTGATCATGCAGGAGGCGCTCCATCCGGGAGCCACAGAGATGGAGTGGGAACACTTACTTTAATAAGCCATTGGCTTTGCGTGCTGGTGAGGAGACAGTGGAGGCGAGCACTCATGTGCTTGGGTGCTGCTCTAAGTGGGGGTACACTTGGGCGGGGGAGCACCTGTGTGTTTGGCTTCCCTGAGCGGCTGGCATGAACTCTGCACGAGCAGGTGACGACTGGGCAGTGAAAAAGTAGCCTCTCCCCTGTCAGGTCACTGTGGGCTCCCTGTGCAGCTTGGCTTGGCCAAGGCTGAGTAGCTACTGTTTGTCCTGAGCTGGCTCCCCATGCCCGGCTCCCCAGGCAGCCTGGAACACCGTGGCCCTTCTCTGCTTCACTGGCCAGAAGATGCCCTCTGCTAAATGAGCTGGAGTTGCTGGAACTTTCCCGTCTGCCTAGGCCACTTAAACTTCCAGGTTGGTTGAACACCAGCCAGTTTTCCACTTGGGTTTGCGTGGCTCTGTCTCCTGGTACCTCGACACCCGGTGAGGTTGAAGAGACTGGCCGCTCAGCTGTGGCTGGAAGTGGGGGAGCTCATGCTGGGGGGTAGGGCTGGGGTTGGGGATGAAAACTGATCCGTGCTGCCTGGCTTCACGTTTTCTCCCCAAAGTGAAAATCCAGCTGGCTTGTTCCCCTGGTTTGTCTCGGAAGCAGTATCTGGTATTTATAGAGGACTGAACCAAGGGCCAATCAGCTCGGAATGGAAATTCCTGAGCCTGGAGTTCTCTGGTGCAACCGGCTCTTGGCTTTCTCTCTCCCCGGAGTTCAGCTAAGGTTTTCTCTTGAAAACTCTCGAGCTCTGAGAAGTTTGAAGAGGCACAAATGGGGGATGGACACGAAAACACATTGTCTTCCTCTTGGTGCAGATACCTTGTGTGTTTTTTGCACTTGCTGGCCAGAGGTGGTTGAAGGGCCAGGAGAATGGGTCAGTGGGTGCCCCCAAGAAGCAGCTGCAGTGCCCCCCTCTCTGGGGGAGTGGCATTGTCTCTTGTTCCTGCAGCCTCTAGGACCTCCGGCTTCTGAAATTATGTGCCCGTGCTAACCTACCGGGCATCAACCAGAGGTGGTGGCGGTTGTTAGCACAAGCCTTCCAGCTGCAAAGGAAAGGGATTGTGAGAGATGTGACATTTAAAAAGACAGCTGGAATGAGTGAGATATCGGCTGACACATTCACTAAATGTCACCACTTTTGTTTCTTTTCAATGTTCAGTGCTTAAGTTATTCTAAATTAATTACACAGCCACTTGATTTATTCTTTACCTTCCCTGCTCCCTCCCACCTCTTCAGACTTAAGAGTTGCGTGCTGGCTTATCCCCTTTGTTCTCAAGTTACCCAGTTGTGAAAGTGACAGGCCTTCTAGGAAAAAGTAGGTGGTCCAGGCAGCTAGGCTGCAATGTGCTCTCAGGGAGCAGTTCCGAGGCGAAGCCTGATTACCACCATCAAAGCAACGACACACCTGTCCTACAGGTGAGGGCAATGAGGCTCAGAAATGTTAGTGATGTGCCCAGGGTAGACTGGGGGAGCTTGAAGAGCTAGGACTTAACTCAGATCTTCTGGCTCTAGGCTCTTGCATTTTCCAAATGTATTGGGGTCAAAAAGATGAATCCATCCTCAAATGGCAAATCTGGCAGGAAACAGGCAGCTGCTGGGATGAAAAGACTGGAGAGTACAGTTCCACCCCTCCTCCTTCATTACCAGGGAGAGGGCCCCTGGGAGCATCAGGGCAGCTCCAGGTTCAAGACCAGGTGGTATAGGAAGAACTTCTCTGCATAGTAAATCACGCATATTTGGATCATCTGGAAAAGAAAGTTCCTGGTAATTGAAGGAAGACGGTGTCTGACACTTGTCTGGCCCTTTGATTTCACAATCCATTTTAACTACACTATGTCATTGTCAGTAATTTCTCCTGGGAGATGAAAGACCATGGTATAAAGGGCCATGGCCCTTTCAACCGTGATTAACAAATCCTCTGTCATCTCAGGGACTCACATTTCCAAAAACACCTGGAATTTCTAGCCATGGGTTTTCATTCCTTATTGCTCCAGCCTGAAGCATCCCCACAAACCTGACTCAGGCACAGACTGTGAGGTGAAGCCACAGAGAAAAGAATTGCTCCATGTCTCAGAATGCCCGAGGCACCTGCCCACATTGGTGCTCTGTGTCTTGCTGGGTAATCCCTGATGTGTCATCCCAATCTGTGCAGGGAAAAGAAAGAGTCACATATCTCCCCACTCCTCCCCCCAGCACTAATTTACTGCAAGTTAGTCATCCTCAGCTGAGTTCCCTGCAGGAGGAGGCTCACCACTCTGTTTCTGAAAGGAAAGAGAAGCAGGGAGGCAGGAGGTTGAGCTTGCCTGTGTGAGTTCCTGAGTTCGCACAATTCCTCTGAACCCTCTGAATTCATCTGTCCTCTCCCACAGCAGCTCGTCATCAATTTCCCTTTCCATCCAGTCTAATGGCATAGGCTTTGTTTGGAGCTGTACACTGTAGAGTGATGAGCCCCTTACTGAGCTCAACGCCACTTTCCAGTAGAGCTGCTAAGTTACAGCGAAACTTCACTCTTTCCTGCCTTGTCCAACATGGAACACATCTGTGGGCTGACTGGCTGGGGTTGGGTTGATGGGCAGGCTCTACACCTCTTTAGTTTTCCCTGGAGGAGTAACAGATGTAGGGGATTAAATTAATATGCATGACTGAGGGTTCACAGAGTGGCCATTGTGGGGCTCTCTCCAGGAAGGGATGAGGCTGAGGTCTCAGAAGGGACATTTAGGGGAGCACCATGAAGGGGTATGCATTGACGGCTGGGTTAGGCCATCCTTCTCTAGGATGCCTTAAATTTCTGGTATATCTCTAGCTTTGCCCTTACCACATCGTAGAATAATGTCTTCTCTTTATGTACCTGTTTCCTCTGAAATGTGAGCTCCTTGAAGAGCTATGTTTTGTTAGAAGGCAGTTTTGCATTGTGTTTAAGCATGTGAGCTCTGGGATTTGTTATCTGGGTTCAGTTGTGTCACCCTTGGACAAGTTTTTAACCTCTTAGGGCTAGAGGGAGAATTAAATGATGTAATGGATGTAAAGAACTTAGAACAGTGCCTGGCATATAGGAAATGCTTAGTGTTTATTAGTTATTATTGTTATCATTAATTTGCATGCCTCTAGTCCTAGCATGTTACCTGATATATACTAGGTACTCAACACATGTTTGTTGACTGAATACCTATGTGCATTCAGGAAAAGATGAGCCTGCATTTGTGAAAATAAGTCCAGCTGAAGTTCTTGAGTGTTCTGGAACTGAGTAGGGCAGGAAATAGATGTTGGGCTGTAGGGTTGAGTTTGGTCCACAGGTTGGGAGTTGGGCCAGAACATTTGCAGTGGTGGGAGATGACTTCTACAGAAAATGGCAAGAGTTGAGCTTAGTATAAAAGGTCTGGTTAGCTTGTTTGACCTCCCTGACTTGGTCTTGCATCAAGGATCACAATATGTATTTATTAGTAGGAACCCCAAAGGTGAGGATGCATTTGTGGGCAGAATGTCAGCAAATGGCACTTCAGGTGATTACAGTGTTCTTAAGAGTTGGATCCCTGTCAATACTACCCAAAGCAATCTACACATTCAATGCAATCCTTATCAAAGTCCCAATGGTTTTTTTTTTTTTCTGCAGAATAGATTCACCCTGAAATTCACATGGCATCTTAAGGGACCCTGAAAAGCCAAAACAATTTTGAAAAAGAACAAATTTGGAGAATTTACACATCCTGATTTCAAAACTTACAAAGCTATAGTAATCAAAATAGTGTGGTACTGGCATAAAGACAGACATATAGACCAATGAAACAGAACAGAGAGCCCAGAAATAAAACCTTACATATGTGGTCAAATGATTTTCAACAAGGGTGCCAAGATCATTCAATGGGGAAAAGACAGTCTTTGCAACAAACAAGGTAGGAAAAACTGGATATCCATGTGATAAAAGAACGAATTTGGACCCTTACCTCACAGCCTATATGAAATTTAACTCAAAATGGATCAAAGACTTAAATTTAAGAGCTAAAACTATAAAACTACCAGAAGAAGACACTGGGGGAAAGCATCATAGCATTGGATTTGGCAATGATTTCTTGGATATGACACCAAAAACCCAGGTAACAAAATTAAAAATAGACATATTGGACTATGTCAAAATTGAAAACTTTTGTTCATCAAACGACATGATCAAGAGTAAAAATGAGAGCAGCCCACAGAATGAGAGACAACATCTACAAATCAAAAATCTGATAAGGGATTAATATCTAGGCTATATAAAGAACTCCTAAAACTTACCAACAACAAAATGAAGTAAAAAATAAGCAAAGACATTTTTCCAATGGGGATATACAGATGGCCAATAAGCACAAGAAAAGATACTCAACATCACTAATCATTAGGAAAATGCAGATCAAAACCACAATGAGATACCACTTCATGCCTACCATCAAAAACAGAAAATAGCAAATACTGGTGAGGATGTAGGGAAATTGGAACCTTTGTGCACTGCTTGTGGGAATATAAAATGCAGCTACTATGGAAAACAGCATTATGGTTCCTCAAAATATTAAGAATAGGATTACCATATGATCCAGAAATTCCACTTCTAGGTATATACCTCCCAAAATTGAAATCAGAGACACGAAGAGAAACTTGAACACCTATGTTCATGGCAGCATTATTCACAATAGCCAAAAGTGAAATGTCCATTGATGGGGGAATGGAAAACAAAATGTGGTACACGCATACAATGAACTATTACTCAGCCATAAAAAGGAAGGAAATTCTGATACGTATTATAACATGGATGAACCCTGAGGCTATTATACTACGTGAAATAATACAGACACAAAAGAACAAACATAATATGATTCTACTCTTACGAGGTTCCTAGAGTAGTTAAATTTATGTAAAGATAGCAGAATTATGGCGCTGGAGGCGGGAGAGAGGCGGGATGGGAAGGCTGCTGAATAATGGGTATAGAGTTTCAGTTTTGAAAGATGAAAAAAGTTCTGTGGATGGATAGTGGTGATAGTTGCACCAAAATGTGGAAATATTTAAAGCCACTGAGCTGTACATTTAAAGATAGCTAAAATGGGGGCAGGTATAGCTCAGTGGTAGAGCACATGCTTAGCGTGCATGAGGTACTGGGTACTGGGTTCAATCCCCAGTACCTCCATCAAAAAAAAAAAAAGATAGCTAAAATGGTAAATTTTATGCTATGTATATTTTACCAAAATGGAAAAAAAAAAAAAAAGGCAAGAGCATAGCTGAGGTGGAAAAAAATGAGGTGGGTCCCTGCAAATGTAGGTGAAAATAGACTTGTGAGTCAAGTTACATTTAAGCACCTTGGATTAACTTGTTATAAAGAATCATTTTATGTAGCCCTTGATTGATCTGTTTTTGTTCATCAGCATTTTCATCAATCAGCCTCGCTTGGGCACACCTCCATTATTATTCACATCACTTCCCATCAGCTTGACCTCTAAATGTTGATGGTTCCCGAAGAACATCTCTTTGAGACCCTCCTTGTCTACTGTTACTGGCGTGGCAACGCCAGCCTCCTGTCTTCACATCTCATTTTGGTGTGTAAGCTTTCTATCAGTTAATATCTCATGTCTCACCTCTCTGCCAAGCTGCGTGTTGGACTGCAGCTTTCTGCTCGACATCGCTCCAGCATCTCAAACTCAGTTTGGCCCAAACTGGACCCATCAGTATTTTCCTTGTTCTGCTGAGTTCCTGGTTTCCATGGAAGGCACCATCATTGTTTTGGTGCCTCAAGTGTGAAAACACAACAACTTTGAATCCCATTTCCCTCTCCTTTCTTCCAGATCTGCTCAGCTGTCAGCTCTGTTGTGTTTTCCATCTGTCATCACCACATCCTGTGCTGGTGTCCTTGTTTGCCTGTGTTTGCCTGTGCACTGCCTATACTAGCTCAGACCTCGATCCACTCTTCAGTTTTTTAATATTTCTTAAATTTTTTTTTATCTTTTAAGTTGAACCTTAAATTATTTTTTTAAAGCTTTTGGTGGGGTAGGTAATTAAGTTTATTTATTAAATTAATTTTTTAAATGGAGGTACTGGGGATTGAACCCAGGACCTTCAGCATGCTAAGCACATGCTCTCCCACTAAGCTATACCCTCCCCTGCTGCCCTTGGTTCATTCTTAAGTAGACCGCTGCAACTGCCTCTTTGCCTCCAGTCTCTCCCTGTGGGCTTGCCACAGCCATGCCAGAAGTGCAGCTGTGAATCAGCCAGAGGAAAGCCAGGGAGACACCAGTCCTGTTCCCTGTACTAGAAAATCAAGCATCTGGGTAGAGTTCACCGGAAAGAGGAGCAGAGCAGGACACAGGACAAATCATGAAGTCCTGAGGGTCTTGTGGCTGAGAAATAGCCCGAGGAGGTGAGGCTGGGTCAGTGGATGAGGTGTGGCAGCTAAACTGAGTCTCACGTTCAAATAAGTCTTGCGGTTCCAAGTGATCAGCCCTTTTGGGAGCAGAAGCCAAACCTGCAATGGAGGGGGCAGGGGCAGCAGGTCTGTTTTCCAGGGGAGGCAGCTGGCAAGAACTAGGCAGGGCCCAGGGAAGGGGCAAGATACACTCCTTGGGCAGAAAGCCAGCACTCTGCCTGGGCTGACCAGTGCAAGCAAGGGGGCTGTGTTGCTCAGGGGGCTCCTTGTCTCCCCGGGATGTAGGGTGCTTAGCAGCCCTGGGAATTCCTCGGCTCTGGGTCTTCACCTGTATGGAGCACTTAGCCTGGGACGTGCCTACACCTCACAACTTCCACATCCTCCAATCCCACCCATCCTTCAAAAGTCTAGACCAGGTGCCCCTTCTTCCTTGAAGCTAACGCTCCACCTGCAGAGCTATGACATTCTTTCCTGGACTCCGGTAGCCTTTTATCTCACCTCCCTTCCTGCACTTACCATTTTCTACCTTAGACTATCATGACTTAAGCTGCCAGCTTTCTAGACTAACGAGCTTTTTGTGGGCAAGATTCAAGCCTGAGGCTAGCACAGTAGTATGGCCCCATGTATAGCCACGTGGCTCAATGCACAGTCCTTGATTTCACTCAACAATGAACACACTAGTTTCCCTTTGTTAGTTTCTCTGAATCAGCCCTTCGGGAGCTGTCACCCTTCATGGGTTTGTTAAGTTCACCGGGGTCTTCCCAAGTGCTCATGACCAAACATTCCTAGTTCTTCTTCCTCTGAACACTGAACCTCTTATGTTTTGGAGGCCACAGGAGTAGTTCTAGGCAATGGACTGTGAAGGAAAGTGACATATGTTCCTTCTGGCCAGAGCATTGACCGGGATGCGACCCTTCCCAGTGCTCCTTACCCTTGGGTGTGGCCATCAGCAACATCTGAGATGTTGGCTGCTCTGATATCCTGAGTTCCCCTGAATCAGTCAGAGGAGCGGAGCCCCCCCCCCCCTTGCTGACCCGCGATGAAGGTCTAGTGTGAGTGAGAAATAAGCCTTTGTTGTTTTCAGCCACTAACATCTGAAGGTTGTTACTGCTGCATAACCCAGCCCAGCTAGCCAGATGTATTCAGCCCGGTTGATCTGGTCTAGATGTGACTAGCACATCACCAGATCCTGGTGGCTGATGGGTGACCTGATGGGAAGGCAGAAGCCAGGGGAAGCTGCATCTTCGGGCAGCAAGTGCTTCTCTCAGCAGTTCAGCTTCCTTGGTAGCAGTGGAGGTGGCGGCTCACTGGGGAGTGCCAGTAATTTAGATGCAGATGTGCAAGAAGGGATGGTATCTCCCACGCTCCCCTCTAGGGGCTGCCTTCTAAATTAATTAAAAGCTGGGGGTGAGCAGAGAGGATATTTTATTAAGTTAGAATGTTCTCTTAAAATTTTTGAGCCTGCAATAGGATTTTCTCATCAAGTATGTTTTACGAGAGTTAGCAGGATTCTGCTCCTGGTAGGCAAAAGCATCTCACTTTCCACATATAAGTGTGTCACCCGTTTCCCTAGAGAGCCTTTGGCATCTGGAGGGGCTGCTTGTTGAGCTGAACAGCTGAGGAAACAGCAGAGCCCCGTGTATCAAATGCTCTGTGAGCTACAAGCCTGACAAAACACAGGTAGATCCCAGCTCTCCAGGGCACACAGGTATTCCTTGGGCAGAACAAAAAACAAACAAGCCCTTCTGCTGTACTTCTGATTGAAAGGAAGTGGTTATCTATGTGAAAAAAAGATTTAAAAAAAGCTTTGTAGTGTCCTGTGTATGTGTATGCAGACTGCTAAACCTCAGGAACATTTACAATGACAAGAGAAATGGGCAAGAGACAGAGATTTAATTGAATAAAAACTCCAGGCTGTGACAGGGGCCGGAAGACACAAAGCAGTAATTAACAACATAATTTTTTAAATGATGATGCAATTAATTAACATCCTGAGTATGGGGAGGAGGGAGGAGGAGAGAGACATTCTTCAGCCTAGAAATGCTGCTAAATAAAGGAGAAGGGGACTTTGCATTTAAAAAAAAAAATCTACGTGCAAAAGACCTTGGTTATCGTGACTTCAGCAAAGCTCACATCACCAACCTGAGAAAGAGGTTTCTCATGGCAGAGGAAGCTGACAAATGAATCAACCTTGTATTTCATTTTATTCTGCAACTTGTAATCATTTTATTCTCATCTGTGCCAGGGAGAGATTGGGGTACATAATGAAGCTGGCAGAAATTCAGGTTCCATTCATGCTTTGGGTTGAGGACTAGTCTCCCCTGAGGGTACTGGGGATGGGGCCCCAGGAGCTGAGAGCCTGAAGAGATTTACCAAGACTGCTGTAGCGGCAGTGGAAGCAGTGGGTCAGGGTGGTGTGGAGGCTGACCGTAATCTACTCAGGAAATGACTTTCCAAAGCCACCGGGAGCCTCACCTGAGTGAGATGGCTGCTTGGACATAAGAGGAATGTCTAAGAGCAGTAACTTCCATGATTCTCGCTGATCACATTCCCTTCTCTAAAAGGTCAGAGTGATTGTCCTTATCTGTCTACAGGTTTGAAGATGACGGCTGGACATGCATTTTAAGCTCACTTTTGGAAGGACCCCCTCAATCTAATTTGTAGGCTCCTTATGACCCAGGAAACTCAGTTGTCCCCTTCATGGTTGTAGGACCCACAACAGCTACCCAATGATTGAGATGGCCACTGGGGTCATTCTAGTGTCAAGAAACAAAATGAAGTTCCTGGCCTGTTGGAAGTCTTGTCATGACCTTGGGTTTTTTCCTACTCTCAAGAGAACATCCAGCTGCAGGACCACTTGACTGGGAAGGCTGATCAATCACAGGACATTTGGGGAGAAAACTTTATCTTTATACCAATGACACATTAGCTCCTAGCCTAAGGCTCAGTACAGGGGTCTGGGTTTATCTACATTTACTTTCTTTAAAGCAGAAAACCTCTTTTGCCACAATATCCTGTTACCTCCTGCCCAATCTGGTCATTTTTAGGACCAGTAGACACTACCCAAAGTTATATCAGCACAGAAACCTGATAACTTGGCTTAAAACGAGGGTTACTTTATTGAATTGCTGCTCTTGAAGAATAAAGAATAAGTAAGGAAAGAGTAAGACACAAGGTGTGTGAACGGTTTTATGTTCTTGGGCCTCCATTGTTGAGAGAAGCAGTTCTTCAGCAGACTTGCCTCTTGCAAGTCACACACACGGCTCTGGAAACTGGCATTTCACAGCCACAAACTGAAGTGAGAACCCACCCCCACGCATCTACTCCTAGGGCTGTACAGACTGAGATGGGGCAAATCAACCTACTTACAAGGGGTTGGTGGGAAGGCCACTCTTAACAGAAACGTACGATTACAACACAGAATAGTTCAAACATTCTTTTTTCCTAATCTGAATTTGGCCTATGGTAGAGATCTAAAGGGAAAAGAACAAAAAACAAACAAACTTCTTCACTACCACTAAAACAAACACTTAAGTACTTAGTAATTTATAGAAATAAAGTTTAAGATGAACATTATCCCAGAGTCAAGGGGGCTGAAATAGACTTAAGCTGACTTGGTTTCAATCAGGAAGATACTCTTCCTAGAAAGATAGACTCCGCCCATCACTTGGGATTTCAAAACTCTCCATTCAGAAAAGAACATTTTATGCAGGTTTTTCTTTTTTGATCTGTTCAGGCATTTTAAACAGCTTGCTTGATACTTCATGGAATTATAAAGCTATATATAATGCAGAAATCATTCTGGAACATATGTGCGTCCTCTTTTTTTTTTTTTTTCTTTCTCACAATGAAGGTTATTTTCAAGAACAAATATCCTGTTTTCAAACAAACGTGGTCATTAACCATGGTGTGTCAGAAAATATACGGCATGTTTCGTGTCAGTAGAATCATTCCTAAAGAAAGTAACTCAGTTTCCGTGAGGAATCGAGATATGGTCAATTCAGGGGGAAAGTCTGAGAGGAAGGGGAGCCCGGAGCCCTGCACGACCAGCTGAAGGTTAAGAGACACCTCGGAGCCTCATGGTTTCAACACGGGACCGGGAGTCAGCATCTCAGTTTATAGCACATCAGCAAAGAACTTCTGAGTCACAAGTAGCCTTTGTAAAAGCTCTTCACTAGACCTGCGCCTTCCCCACTGGCTCCTAGGAAAAGCAGCTGTAGCTCCGTCCCACTCCCTTCTGCTTGGGGGTAGAGGGGCTCGGTGGAGACACAAAATTTCAGAAACTCAGACCACCTCCCCCCAAAAGACTATTTTACATTGTATTTAATAGAACCCAGTGTCTGGGCTCTTCCCCTTTGTCTTTCTCTACTTTTTTTTTTCTTCTTCTTCTTCTTGACAGCAGATCCATAAAAAGTGAAAAGACCACAAAAAACATCACCTTGGGAGACAGAAAAGACTAAGACAGCTCGGACCACAGGACAAGTGTCTTGGCCTTGACCTACACAGGGGCAGCTAAGTTTCTGGAGTGAGAGGCGTGCTGCCCCCGCCGCCGCACAACACTGTGTTTAGACGTTGAACAAGTGCAAAAAGAGCACTGCTGAGTCTGGTTTGTGTCGCCCGGCCGTGCTGCAGCTCACGGTGTCGGAGGTGGTTTCGGAGACGGGCACGAGCTCTCGCTGTCGAAGCTGGCCGCCTGGCCCTGCCACTGCGGAGAGGAGAAAAAGCTGCTTATCCATTGCCAAGGGACCGGACATTTCAACTCTCCAGACTCATCCGGCCCATGCACTGAATTCACCCTTTCCCGGCTTTTCATAAGCTTTCTTGAATTTTGCTGTTAGCCATGCAAAAACAAAAGGAAAACAGCTTCTGAGCTTCTGGTTTGGAAGACCTGATTTTTAAAAAAGACCTACTGCAGAGATAAGGGAAGCTTTCTTGCACGTGTGGAGTGCATGCGTGCGTGCGTGTTAATCAGGTGCTCTGGCTGGACCATTTCTGAGTGCTTCAGCCATTTTTCACACTGAAAATCAGAGGATGTTAACAGCAAAAGAGGCCGTCTGCAGAGTATGCCCTGACTGCCAAGAACCTGCGATCATGAATTATTAGCAATTTGTCTGGGAGCTGTTAGTACAGCTAAAACCCCGATATTGCTTCGGTGTTGGGCTCTCTTCTTCAGTCTCAGTGCTTCTTGAGGTCTTCACACCCAACTTGTGAAGGGGTGGGAGGTGCAAGGAGATGGAAACCCCCCTGCCATCCCCATGGGATGTCTCCACCCTTTTTCTCCTCACTCTCCTGTCTCACAGGCTGCTTCCCCCAGGCTGACTCTAACCCCTCAGTGAAGATGGTGATGTAATGAGGCGTAATGGGATGAGGAGAGGGCAGAGGATGGATGACCCTTCTTTAGGTTGAAAGGCATAGCTGGAGCAGTGTTTTCTGGGCAATGATCTGACCCTGTGAAAATTCCTGACCTGTCTAGGGGCTGTGTAACTTCAAAGCGAGTCAGTGTCCACTGCTCACTCTACCCTTTCTGTGAGCAGAGGAGACAGTACGCCCCTAGGTGCCTGCAGGACATGGCTCCGGGGAGAGAAGTTAAGTAGAGAGATAAGATGGCCTTTCTGACCCTGAAGTACAGGCCTTTCTATTTCTCGGCCTTTCTGACCCTGAAGTACAGGCCTTTCTATTTCTCGTGGGCTTTCAGGGTCTCCATGGGGGGTGATGGGGCTGAGGAGAAGCCTACTACGCATTTGGGCATATACAGGGTTGGGGGGGGGCACGGTCTCTCCCTCCCCCTCCCCCGCAACACAGCCCTTTCTAGACAGAGCCAAGCCATTTAAGGGTTAGACCATCCCATCCAGCCTATGGGAACCCACAACGCCGAGGAGAGACCCAGACCTACTGATTGCCTTCACGTTCCCGGATCTAAGGAAAGCCTCTATTACCCCTCCCCAGGCTCAGTTCTTCATGGTCCATTAGTACCCCCTGAACAGGCCAACCCGCAGATCTTTACAGCCAAGCAAAGGCTGGACAATCAGGTAGTGATGACCACCATCACATGACCTAGGCCTGTGCAGTCTTAAAACGGAGACCCAGAGGCAGCCCTGGGCATCATCCAGGCTAGCTCTTGTTCTTGCAGATTGGAAAACAAAGATGCAGAGAAGTCAACGCACAGCTAGCTAGGAGCAGAGTTAGGATCTCAAACCAAGTCTCCTAACTCCATGCTCAGTGCTTCCTCCACTCTGTCCTGCTGCCACCTTCACACCTGGCCACACCAGGGGAAGGAGGAAGCACACAGTGGAGTCAGAAACCTAAGCTCTTTGGGTCCATACCAGGTACTTACTCCTAACTCCGGGTGGCAGTCTCTCTGCTTGCAGCATCCACGTGAATGAAATCACAACCGAGGGTTTCCCTGGTGAAATATTTTAGATAAATAAATGCCTGGTTGTTGAGCCCACTGTGACTTCTGACTCAAGTGTTGCTTAACCAGAAGGTGACATAAGGTGATTACTAATGCTTTCATTTAACAGATCTTTATTTTCGAAGTTCAACTTTTTCTGTTACAACCTTTAACGTCAGTGAAAGGTACATTGTAATGATTGTCTTCTCCCCTGGGTAAGCATGCCACTTAAACAGGCTTGACTGATAGGCCAATTCAGAGGAGAAAAAACGAAATGGCTACACAGAGCCCCCTCTTTTTTCTTTACATAATGGCTCAAAAAGAAGTCACATAGAGCATAATTGTTTATCCAGGACAAATGAGGAAGGCACGCTGGCTCCCCTGCTAGCCCCTGATTTTCCCTATGAAGATACACAAAGGGAGGAGATGGGGTTTGTGGACAGTGGGAAGGTGAATGACTCCTGCAGGCTTATCATGGAGGCTCTGAAATAGCAGAGAATTGGTCTCCAGCACACCAAGGAAGATGATTGTTCTGGGGTGGCTGTGTTCCATTGAGATCTTTTATTGTTCTGAAATGGGTCATTTTCCAACAGAGATCTAAAATCTATGGCAGATTTTCTGAATTTGGCCCTTCATAATAAAATGCCTTGGAGAAGATCGCTGGTCAACCTGGGCTGTGTGTGTGTGTGTGTGTGTGTGTGTGTGTGTGTGTGTGTGGTGACAGCCACGACATGCAGCACTGAGCAGGAGTGCTGAGAGGGAAGGGGCCACGGCTGCTACCGGGGAAGGATGCTCACTATGGCTTAATCAATTTTTATTCATGAAAAAAATCCCAGCAGGGAAAAATACCTTTTCAGTTAATTTGTTCCCTCAACCTGATTGTAAAACCCCAAACAAGCGAGCAAGTATGGTGTTTTCTGTTCTCATTAATAAAAAAGAAATGATTACAGCACTTGAAACTCCTCTAAAAAGGTACAATATAAATGCAGTGTGTTATAGATTCGATGCTGTTTCTCTTCCCGGGAGCAGGAGAAGAGATTTCCTTATGTCTCATACAAATAGGGGAAACAAATTCCCGGAGCAAAGCTCTTGCTCAACGTTCAGAACAGTACCAAAAAGAAGGCAGGATGTGAGCTCTAAGGACGACTGAGATGGTAAATATTCAAGTACGAGGCACCACATGAACACAAAGAGGGGTTACTTATTATTAGCCTGGTGGGTTTTTAGATGCATTTTTATAAAGGTGCTTAAACTGTGGTTGCTAAAAAGTGTAGGCACAAATTTTTACGAATTTGTACTGATGAAACGCTAAGTTGCCCAGATGAATGTCATTTTCAGCTTCTTCATACAGAGAAATGCCATCAGCTGAGCAGAAAATGGAAGGATACGGAGTGGGGGAGGGGCAGTCTCAGGAACTTGTGTGCAAGGTCGAGAAAAAAGTAAACCCAAAGGATATGAATCAATTTATTCTCTTTTCGTTTTCCATATGCTGTTACTTTCCCTTTTCTGTCTCATCAAATATTCATTTTCCAGGGCTTGATTCTACTTCATCTTCCTTTTGTAGTCTGGACTAGTGAGTTGGAGTTCTCAAAGAAACAGGCCTTGGAATCAATTATTTTGCTTAATTAGGTTGTATTTATCACGGAGAGCGATGCTGGGCCAAGTCTGGCCCCTCCGTGCTACTCTGCACCCCACCTCCAACTCCAGCCGCTGCCGATGGGTGACTCCAGTTAGCGTGGACAGGCTAGCCCGATCAGGGTGATGAGGTATTGCAGCTTCAAGATTAGAAAAGCGATGCAAGATGCGGGCTCACCTGCCACCCCTTGTCTGTCATTTAGGGTCAGTTTCCTAGAAGTGCAGAGATGCGAGGAGCCCACCCCCTCGTTTACCAACCAGGTGACTGAAGACCTGGTGGGGCGGTGAGTTGTCTGCGGCCCCGCAGCCCGTCACAGGCCTCTTAGCTCCCATTCCTTGCCCCTTTCTCATGCCATCCTGAACATTTAGTATACTTATCGTATTCTTAAGTATCTCCAAAGGTTTAAAAGGGGGGGAGGGGCCGTGCCCCTCCCTAGTTTGAATCAGCTGCGCAGTCGCTGAGGTGCTCGACGCTGCCTCTGCCCCCTAGCGGCCTCCTGTGTAGGTGGAGGCTGGCTGCGGTACCTCACCCACACCCTGCAGAGAGGGCCTTCCGGAAAAGAAGGAGCAGAGGCTCCCCTGGGGGAGGAGGGCCCAGGAGCTGAGGGACTGGCCTCGCTCATTAAAGATCCACAGCTGTGGTCAAATCAAGGCAACCACTAGACAGAAGCATGAGGCCTCAGACGAACAGCAGCTTTCTGTCTGGGCCTTACTCCTCCATGCTGGCCTCACTGGCCACAGGCAGGAACGTCACCCAGCACATGCCTACCTGGGGAGGCAGTTCTATAAGCCTGGACCCCCAGAGGCCTCTCTCCCACAGGATCCCCTGTGTCCACTGCCCTCAGCTGTCTCTCTTGAGACACCTGGCACTGCTGGAAACAGGTGGAAACAGGCTTGTCCACTCAGAGAAAGAAAAAGAGCCAGCAGGTCCTCTGGGTTTGCTGCCCACACCTTTTCCATGTCGCAGAACACGGGGAAGAGAAAGGGATTACTATTTTTAAGGTGACTCTGCTTTAAAGCTGAGGGGCCATGCAGTGTAAGGGTTAAAGCTTTATTTTTTTTTTTTATTAGTACATTTTCCAAGTTAATACAATTCTCTGGACTTTCTGGCTTGAAGCCTATTAAAGTGAGTGAATGATCACTTGGCTTTCTAAGATGCAGACTGGGGTCTGAGATACTCAAAATGAGGTTAAAACTTGCCTGGCTACCCCTATGTCCCAACCCATTTGAGACAAAGCAGGCGGGTGGAGGGGGACCACCAAGGTGATAAATGGCTGGATGTTACACTGGCGGAGTTTGGTGGAGGCGGGGCAGTCTGTAAGTCTCACTGAAGGGAACATTTTCTTTGCAGCTGAGAGAGCAATAACTAGCCCAAGATTATACGGCAAGTGAGAAAGGGACAGTATTGGAGCCCAAGTCTCGGGACTCCCGGGCAGGGCTGCATCCAGTATGTCTCTGTCAGGATGCGGCCAGACGAACGTGTCACCTTGAAGCCACATTCTCTTCCCCAGCAATGGGGAGAACCAACATTCACCAGAGGAGGGTCCTGTCTCTGACCAGCTCTGTCCACGCAGTGAAAACTTCCGCAGGACAGTCTGGCTAGAGCCTCAGGGAACATACTGCTTGGACAGGGGTAGAATTTCTTGCCAAGTTCTGATCTCATCCTCTTGGGGCTTTCTCCAAAAAGACTGACTTGGCCCAGGGGCTTTGTGAAAGCATTCTGGGCCTGGCACTGTGGGCTGCTCGGAAGGCTTCCTCCAAGTTTTAATTTTCCATTTAGAACTCAGTGTTGGTTTCAATATACTCAGCATCAGAGGCTTTTGGTTGGGCAGCTTCCCACCGTCTTCCTCCATTTCTTTCCTGCCTGTTACACCCTGAGTGACAAGTGTGTGCCCCCAAACCCCTCCCAGCCCCCGGAAGGACCCCCGAAGGTGAGGTCTCGCAGCAGCCGACTGCCATTCTCCAGCCCACGCTGCCATGCTGCAAACATGCCAAGGGCCAAGCGCGACCTCACCCACCTCTTTGAAGGATTTCTTTACCTCCACCAAGGAGTGCCAGTGTGCGATGGGCTTCCGTGGGTACGCCAGCATCTCATTCCAGTGGTCCCTGCCCAGGCCCTCGGCGCTGATCCCCACACGACAGACTCCGATGATCTCGTTGTGGCCCACACTAAGGGAGAAACGAAGCACCTGGCACTGGTGACCAGACATACTCTCAGAAGGGGAGGTCCCAGAGGCTGGGCCTCAGCCCCACAGGTCTAACTCAGAAGGCTGAGCTCTGTACAGAGGTGCTGGACAGGGCCTTGGGGTGACAGTGGCAGTGAAACTTTGCCCAGCCTCTTTGGGTGGATATTGGACCCAGACAGATGAGCAACATGTTCTAAACTTGTTTGGAATCTCAGGAACCGTGGCAGACGGCCTGACTTTGGGGAGTGGGAGAGGGTAAATCTCTTCTTTTATTGGACTCAGTGAGCGCCTAAGACATCAGTGCTGTTTGGAAATAAATCAACCTGCTCTGAGTACGGTTTCTCCAAAACCAGCGGCTGTGATGTGATCTATTCACACAGCAAGAACATCAATCATCACTCACATTTGTTCACTGAGTGCCTACTATGCCTGAGAACTTGTGCTAAAGATGCTGGATTGAGGCTTTACTGCATGTTTTTTCCCCTCCTTCAGCTAAAGTGACAACTGGAGAGAGGGAGGAACAGTGGCTGGAGTAGTTGGAAAATGTGTTTGAGAGCCAACCTTGATGGGGTTTGGAAAGTGGAAGAGAAGAAGCATATCCAGGGAGGGGAAATCAAGTTGGACGGATCTGCTGGGGCCGGGTCTGGAAGTCCTTGAGCGTCCAGGAGATGAGCGTGGACAACAGGAGCCGTTGATTCTTGGGAAGGCCAGGTCCAGGAACAGAGTGGTCTTTTGGGAAAGTGTGCCTTTGGCATGTTCGCTGGGTTGGGGCAGGACTGATAAAGGCAGGGGTCAGCTAGGAGGCTGCACAGCCATCCCTACATGGGAGTGATAGCAGCAGTACAAATGGAGAGAATAGAGGGATTCTTAAGGACAGAGGCTAAGACTTGGGCCAGACAGAGGAATGGGAATAGTTGAGGGTGAATTCAGGGAAACTGATAGGGGTGGGGCAGCCCCTGATGGAAACGGGCCCGCTGGGAAGCAAGTTTGAGCTTCTGCTTTGGGGAAACCTGTGCTCCTCCTTGGGTAGAGCCAGATTCAAGGCCAGTGAGTGGCTGAGTTGTGAACCACAAGGTCCAAGGTCAAGGAGCCCTGTGCTGTATTGGAGTTGGGGTGAGGGGCAGGGAATTTTGGCCTCTGGTACCTGTACCTACCGATCGTAATCCATAACCGAGATAAGCAGGCTGACTTGATCCATATTCTCTGGGGGAATGTCAAAGATGATGGCCTCATTGTAGACGGGGTTAAGGGTGTTCTTCTTTATGGTGGTTTTCTTTTTCTTCAGTCTCCGCCCGTCACAAAGCAGGGACACTTTGACGTATGGATCTGTGCCAAGGGGGGCAGTGGGAAGGGAAGGGAGTGTGTTAAACAGGTGTCCTCAAACATCATGTGCCGCAGAGGCATGGAAGCCCCAGACCTACTGTTGTTCATCAGATGGTATCAGTGGGTTGTTAAAATAATTAAACCACCTTGTACTTACATCGCACACCTGTCTCTGAGGATGCTCTGTGCTTAATAAACACAGAGTCTTTAGGGACCTCAGGCTTCTTAGGAGAGTGCTTAATGGACTTTCACTATTGGGGAAGCTGGCCCAAATCAGACAGGACACCTGCCCATGAGTGTGCAGTTCACAGCCCTCAATCTCAGCTCCCCGGTGACCGGCTGGCTCCAAAGGGTGGCAAAGCTGGACAAGGGCACTCTCTTCCTTCCTTCCTTTCTTTCACCTACTTGGAGCATTTTCTCTGCAGGGGCCTTGTCAGCCTTATTAACAAAAGGATAAGGAAAGTAAAAATAGAATCGTTGACACCCAAGGAGTAGCAATGTGACAAAGTAAATGAACAGTGACAATCACGACGCTTTTTGGGTCCTCCCCACCTGACAACAGGATTATGGGTCTCCTTGTCCCATGAAGCTCACTCCATCTGGCATCAGGAAGGGGAGCATCTCTGCTTCCCCAGAAGCCATTTCCTGCCCACTCTGGGCAGCGGAGGAGGAGAGGGCTGTGGCCGGGGCAGTGAGTGTGGTGGCCTCCTGAGACTCAGGGTGGCCGGTTGGCATTTCATTACTCGGTGAGATCTTGGACTCCCTCCATCCCTCGAGGAGATGTCTTTTTAACTGAAGCTCGACGTGCCTCCCATTTCTGGTCTTTCTTTAGTTTTCTGAACGAGTAATTTCATGGTCATCTTTCTAGCCTGAAATTTTCTACTCATCCAAGTGAAGTGACACCTATTGTGTCTCATAGCACAGGTGTCTCGGTCACCACCATAATTGTTATTTATGGTGCACAGCTCAAGAAATGGGAGGGTTACTTGTAGGTAATAACAGCTTTTGAGACACTGATGTGCTGAGACACCTTCTTGCCCAGAAGCCAGGGCTCCTGTGAATCTGTCAGGAGGTGCGGGCAAAGCAGCGGCTCCCGGCTCCCCAAGGCACTGGCGTATGGTTCTATCTCCTGGGCACCCAAGTGCCCACTAGGCCCTTGTGCTCCCGGGGGACTTGTTCAGATGGCAGATGAGGCGCACAACCTTGGGGTAGCTACAGAGAACTGTGACACTTGATGAGAAGCTCAAGCCTTAAAGGCATTTCTGTAGACACCCAAGTGAGCCACTGACTAACCAATGTGACAGCTGCAGCTGTGCCTTAGCCAAGGGGGCATCGGGTTTATGGGAGGCCAGGAGAGACCATGAGGTGTGCAATCACCCTGCTGTCTCTGACTACCCATTTGCAAGGGCTCTCTCTTGGGGGGACGTTCAGTAAGAAGGAAGGAGTCCCCACAACTTCTCCCCAGTTTCCGCAGGCTCCATTCTCTATAGCTACGCCCTAGACAGTGTTCAAGTCCAAGATCTCCCATTAGCATGGCAACCTCTACACTCCTTAAGAGTGAACATTGCCTTGGAAAGTGTCTTCAGACTCCAAAGTTTACATCTGTAACTACTAGACTCAAAGCAGGACAGAGCAGATGTGGCAGAGAGGGTGGGTTTATGCACTCACCACCCCTTTGGGGTGTACTGATCCTTGTTATTATCTTGTATTATTTTTGTTGTCATGGTTCCAGTGGCTAGACTTAGAGAATTGATTCACAGCTAGTTTAGATCAAGGAGAACAGGAAGACCATTGGTTTTAGAAGTCAAGGTCATATAAATCAGAAACAGGCAATTAATGAGCTCCATTCACCCCCTAGGTTAGTCCAACATCAAAGGAGGCTGAGCTGGAGGCAACCTTAAACTTACCCTCCAAAACAGGAGATTTAGTTTAAAAGGCCCCTAGCATCATGCTATGACAAGGTTCCTTATGCTATAAATCCATTCATTCATTCATCATTCAATACATATTTATTCAATGCTGATTGCGTTCCATGCACTGTTCTATACACTTGCTTATATCAGCGAACAAAATAGACAGAAATCCCTGACAAAGAGAGGACCACTGAATCTACAGAATCTAGCTGAGATTTAATATCAGATTCGCAGGTAGAAAAGAGAGGCAATTGTGAGAGGGAGGTAAGACCTTAGAATGAGAAAACTCTCTCACCCTCAACCCTCTGATTTACTATTACCTCCATGACTTTGCCACAAGCTCTCTCTAGCATCAATTTAATTACACCAGAGAAGATAGTGTGGGGACTTGGGCACAAAATCCTATTTCCTCCAGCAGTCTGGAGAGTCCTCAGTGAATTTCCGTCCCTGCATACACTTATTTTAATATTAAAATGAAATCTACATCAGTTGTATTTTTGGAGGAAGCCAGCTTGCTGCTGCCTAAGTGCTTTGCACGTGTCGGAAGAGGTTCTTTAAGCTCCTCACCATGTCCCAATGTGTGATGGCAGCTCCAGTGGAAGGAGAGGCATGAGGACAGGTGTTTTCTGGGGCAGCTTTTGGCCTGGAAGGCGTGAGTGCTGCAGAGAGACCATGGGGACTGGGAGCAGAGGCTCTGAGTGATTCAAAGCCACCACAAATACACCTTACTTCAGCGTTTCTTGACCACCCTTCCCTGAAACCTCATTTTTCGAGGCCTAATATCTGATCTTCTTCCAATTGTACTCGGCCTGGGCCCAAGATGTTTTCAGCTGGACTGTCACCTTTTTATGGCAACTGTGATTATACCAAGGAGTCTTCTGGGAAAGAATTAATGAATAAAAGAAAAAATCTTACATATACTCCCAGCCAAGTTCAGAGGCACCTCTGGAGTGGATTTACGTTGGTCATCGGAATCTTCAGAAGAGCCTCTTGGGTAGGGGTCTAGGGAAACAAACCTAGCCTTTCCCTGCCTTTGCTACCCCGAGTGAAGCCCAGGCTGTTCAGCGTGTCTGGCTTTGGGATGCCTTCCACCCCAGTTCACTTCTTGGGCTATGAGAAAGGGGGCTCCTGGGACTCCTCTGTTACAGCAAAACTCAAAAACCTTCTCTGACAACGACTTGCAAAATCGTGGAAAACGATCAAACCTCTCACGCTGTATCCAGCCTGCAGGCTCTGAGGCTGCGTGCAAGCCAGTGTCTCCCCAGTTGCTAGAACAGGATTTGTTGCTTCCACTGTATATAGCGGCTCTCCTAGTGCTGACGCAGAGGCCCAGAGCCCTGCAGGAAAACCTCAGATACAAATGCACTTTGCTTTTCAGTGGCTCTGTTCCTTTGACTTCGTCTGCAGGGCTGCCGCAGGGCTGCATGGACTTACAAACACTAGACACTCCAACTTGACCTGACCCTTAGAAGTCCTGAGGCTTCACATAAACTAGAAAGA
The DNA here is from genome assembly GCF_036321535.1 of Camelus dromedarius. Taxonomy (NCBI): domain Eukaryota; kingdom Metazoa; phylum Chordata; class Mammalia; order Artiodactyla; family Camelidae; genus Camelus; species Camelus dromedarius. The sequence continues at coordinate 18,682,974 of NC_087444.1, forward strand.
TTTCCCTTAATTTTCTTCTGTTTATTCTTCTTCTCTCCCTCCTCGAAGAGAAAGAACGATAGTATCAGCTAATATCTTAAGAGAGCTCATCATGTTTTTTGCATATTTTTAAACACTGACACGAATTAACTCATTTATTTTTAAAACAACCTGTGTAAATAATTTTTTTTCTGATCAGGAAACCAAAGCATTATACAGTAAGGACGTGGCAAAACTGGGATTCAAAGCCAGGCCGTTTGCTTGCAGGGCTGGTGCCCCTATTCTAAGAATACCAGCAATTGTTCCCCCTTCTCTCTGAACATCTTTGTAGATGCTAATGTCTGGGCTGCTGGGAGGCCACGTGGCAGGCACTTGGGTGGGAGAGGTACCTGAATAGCCTGTGATGTCCATCGCCTTAAGGTTCCGACATTTGATCACGGTGAGGGTGAGCCTGCCTGCCGTGGGCAGGTAGCAGAGAGAGAACATGATCTCTCCCAAATCCACACTTTCCTGCAAAGAAGCAGAGAAGAGGGCAGATGAGGGATACGCAACTCCTGGGCAGCTGCAGGGCCACTCCAGGGCCCAGGAGAAGGCCCTTCGTGTCAGAGTGCCATGTCTGTAAGACCTCAGGGTCTGGCCTCCGTGCTAGGAGTAACTGGGTATAAAAGGCAAGGAAACAATTTCAGCTCTTCAGTAGAATCTGTCTTCAGTATTCCATCTCAGTTCTGATCAGACTCTGGTCCAATCCTCACCCTCCTGCTTTGACCTCACCTGCCCTACCTACGCCTCTTGGCTGCAGCCTCCAGACCCTGTGTGGCCCAGTCCTATTCTCCTCCAACTCATCCTTCTCAGTCACTGGCCCTCTGGACATCCTGTCCTGCCTGGCCTGTGGTCATGACAGTGTTGTGTACAAGAGGCTCTCGGTCATCAGGGGGTCGCCTCTCCCTGCAGATCTGCTTCTAGCCCTCCGCTCAGTCATTCATCACCAGTCCTTCTGCCCTGGCAGTTTCCTTGCCTCTCCTGAAACACACCTAGCACTCCAATTCCCAGCCTTCAGCTAAAAGCACAGGGAATCAGGACCTACCCAGGACATGCTGCCGACCAAGGAGATGTATGCTCGCCACTCCACGTTTGTGCCAGGTCTTGGAACCACTTTGTCCTTAAATGTGGTCATCCTTCAAAAATGAACCCAGCATGGAGCACACACTCTGCCGCCTCTCCTGCCCCCAGAAGCATCAAGGACAGGGATCCCAATTCTAGGGAGTTTCTGAGCAGCAGGAAATAAGAAAACTTCAGAGGTGGTAAGCACGTCCGGCTGTTGAATGAAACAGCACACTGCTGGCCGCCTCCTCTTCCTGCTCCCCACCTGATGGAGGAGGGTGCTTTCACTGCAAAACCTCTCCTTCAGGCTCTGAGGCTGATGTGGGACGTCAAGACATGGAGATGTTTCCTCCCTTAAAGCCCACAGCCCCAGGGTGGAAGAGGAGGAGGTCAGGATTTGGGTGGCTCTGCTTTCAGATGGGGACATGTGTTCATTTATTCATTCATTCAGTCAACAAATATTAATTGAGCCCCTGCTATGTGCTGAGTGTTGCTGTGTATGCTGGAGATACAGAAAAGAACAAAATAGACAAAAATCGCTGCCCTCATGGAGTTTACATTTTACGAGGACAAAGGATGAGAGAGAAAGTAAGTCAGTTAGATAGTAAAAAGGATCAAGGAGAAAAAAGTAAGGCATGGAAAGAGGCTAGGAAATGCTGGGGAAGGCCATGGTTGTTGAAATTTTAGACAGGCTGGCTGGGGAGGCCTCCCCGAAGAGGTGACTTCTGAGAAAGAGAGAAGTCAAGGGTGACACCAAGGTGTTTGTCCCTTCTCCTCAAAGAACCTCCCTCAACTGGGGACTCTCAGAGAAACGTCATACTTAGCCCCACCTGGAGAATAATCCCCCCACCCCTTCCAGAGCATGTGGTCCCAACAGCCTCCTCTAGATGGCACTGATACCCACCCTTTCCCTAGCCCAAGACTGATCCTTTTCTTACCCACCCCTCCAATCAAATCCCAGGAGTAGGAGAAGAGGAATCCTCTCAGCTCCCTGGGCGTGGGAAGTGGGGTGTAGGGGTGTGGCAGAATGCCATCTGGCTGGGGCAGAGCTGGACACACCGCAGACAGAGCCACCCCCCAACTCCCCCACCCCCAGCTCACAGAGCCAGCGAGCGGAGACCAACACCCACGAGCTCCTGTGCCCCGCAAAGCTCTCCCATTTCCACCTTGGGGGGTCGCAGCAACTGTGAGAGGCAGGGAATATTGTCATTAGTCCCTCCACCTCACAGACAAGAACTCAGGGTTGAAACTCCAGGGTAAATCTCAGGGGTAAAGCCCCGCCCAGGCATGCGCAGTTGGTGGGAGGCGCAGTGGGTGGGAGGCGCAGCCGGAGTCTGACCCTTAGGAGAGCAACGCCCTCCATGCTCACCTCAGGAGCTTCTCAAGGTAACCCTGGCGCCGCTAAACCTTAGATCACAATTTCACCTTTCGTTGTGTTTGTATTTACTGAGACATGCTAGAAGTTCCGTGTTTTGCGGGGTGTGTGCTGTCCCCCTGTCGACGCGCACGCAGCCTGGGGTGGGGGTGGGGGGTAACCAGTTAAAAGAAAGTGCCAGAACCCCCATTTCCCTCAGGCGCGTCTCCTGTCTTCCGAGCCCCTGGTCCAGGGAGGGAGACACAGGAAAAGGCCCCTGACGTGCTGTCGTGGGAGCCGGACTGTTCCCTCACGCGGCGGGGGTCGGTCCACGGTGCACTGGCTGAAAGTTGCGTTCCCGGCGGAGGCATCAAGGCCCAAGGAGGCCCCCAGCTCCCTTTATTTAGTTGTAACCCTCCAAGGTTCCATCCTGCCCAAAGTTAAAGAAACCCTTTCAGACTCAACAACAGCAATAAGAACTAACGTTACTGCGGGCACACCAGGTGCCAAGTCCTTTGCTAAATTATCTCGAGTCTCACCTCATCCTCGAGAGGTAGGTGCACACAGGAGGAAGTGACTGCTTCATGAAGTCAAGCAACCTGCCCAGGGTTGTGCGACTCTCTAGGGCTCTGGTGCCAGACTTTCATAGACCAGTGCTGCTGCTCCAGTGCTCTCAGTGGCTCCCTCTGTTTGGCTTCTGGAATCAAGGCTCATCTTCCTAGTTTGCATTCAGGACCCTAAACAATCGGGCCCTCTCTTACCTCCTCACCTGTGTATTTCTCTCTATTCCTCCATGCCAACCCCCTGCTCCACATGGCCCGTGTATCTTTGGTCCCTTTGGCCAAAAGGCTTCCTCCTCTTATCCTTCCTTGGACAACCCCAGGCATCTTGTAGGGCCCAGGATCATGTTCCCCACAGGGATCCTCGTCCAGGATCCAGACCACAGAGAGCATCTCTCCCCTACATTCTTGCAACACTTTTTGCCCCTGAGCTGCTCACAGATATTACCAAATCCTCGCTTTGCTGTAGTTGTGCCTTCCTGTAGCATCCAGGGACTGGAGGCCCCTCTGGGGCAGGGGCTTTGCTCTACACCACTGTGCGTCAGAGGTACCCAGTAGCACAAGAGGAGACACACAGATGCTGGAGAAACAGAGGGTTACATTTTAGTCAGAAGAACCCTTGAGAGGGTCATTCTCCATATCAGTGTTAGGATCAAGTTAGGGCCCTGGGAAGGAATTTAGAAGCTCCTACAGCCCCTCTGAGAGGGAGGGAACAAAAGGCTGCTGTCACTGGGTCCCTACATGGGGCTTCCCACATGGCCACCTGGCAGATGCAGAGACGAGCCTTCAGAGGCTGTCTTATTTCAGGAAGTCTAAGTTGATTTGTTTGTGACCTTGGGAGACTTGCCTGGGGATGTGGGCAATCCTTTAAGGCAAACAGAATCACCTGTGGCTCCATGAGGTGCTCTCAAGGATGTCTTCCTCCAGGGAGAGCACCCACCTAACGGTACCCCTTCTTTTCTCGATAGAACTATGGCAGCTGTGGGCATGCTCAGTGCTGAGTCTGCAGTGTGGTTTGGAACCCCCACCCTCATCCTGGTCCCTGCTTTCAACAGTGAGCTCCATCCTCCATCACTGGGCCTGAACAGGCCAGGGAGTGGGCCAAGATCCCACTATGACTTGGAGGCAGAGAGGAAACAGGGGTTGGGGGGCCGGAAGCCCAGTCCCAGGACCTTGTGCTGTGGGTGATTGGGTCTCTTTGGACCTGACAGAGAGATGGCTGCTCTTGGTTCAGTGGCTCAAGGGGGATATTAACTCCCCTGCACGCGTAGGCAGCAGAAGACTGGGTTATTTGATAAAGGAAAATAAATGGGTTCCTTTTGAGTAAATAGAGAGATGGGGCTAAGCAAACAGAGAGTTGACATCTCCTGGTAGCCACCTTCCTCTCTCGAAAGCCAGGCCCAGCTCAGCCCCACAGGCAGCCTGGCCAGGTCCTCTCTGCACCATTGCCTATCTGAGGAGGTTCCAGCCTCAGATCTTGTGCATCTTGCCTGCCTTTTATCCTCACTAGGGATGTCTGAGACTTTGGCTTTAATAAAACCAGGGGTGACCAGGGGCTGCGGAACAGCCAGCGTGTTATTGCTTTCATCTTCACCCTCCATCTGGGGAGGCCGCCGTAGGGCCCCTGGCTGGTAATGAGCTCTCTGGTGCTGGAGAGGTCACTGCTGGCCAGAAAGCTGCAGAATCCAACGTGGCCCTCTCTGCTGCTAACCGGGGGGCTGATGGGGGAATACGAGCATAGTAGTAGCTGGTGAAAGTCTTGGCTAGTGCTTGAAGGGAGTGGGTCTGCAGCCAGGGAGTGGGCTCCTAGAGAAGTCAGTCCTTAAGTACATGCAGCTTGTCCACCTGACATTGCTGCCTGTCATGGTAGCACTCTCCCCTGGCCACAGGGCCCAGGTGTCTGGGCAGTAAGATTCGTAAAGGCCCATCTGTTGCGCAGCATTGCTCTTGCTAGTTTCCCATCAGCCCATCTGCAATAGCTCATTAAAGCACTTCTCTCTCCTTAATGCATGCACACAGCCCTGGGCATAGGAAAAAATTCCTATCCGTGGGCTGCCCAGGAAAGAGCAGTGAACCACACATCAGGAGACTTGGGCCTTAGTCCCTCCACTACTAACTAGCCGAGAGCCATTGGGCTTATTTCACAGTTCTGGGCTTCAGTCTGTAAAATGAGGGCATCGCACTAGATGTTGTAGCCTTAAGGTCCTTGCTAGCCATAACAACCATTCAAACTGGAAAAGTCTATCTTCAGCCATCGCCAATTGAGATGGCCCAAGAATGCCTAGCTGGTGTCTGTCTATTACCCGCTGCAAGGAATCTAGCAACTTTGTTTTGAAATCCAAATGCTCTCATTCCTTCTGTTCCCACTGCCCCCGAGTGCTTTGTTCTTCTCCAGGGCTAGCCTTCCTCCTCCTAAATAGGCAGTGAGTGGCGTCAAAGCCTCTGCGTCTGTCTTGGGAATCCAGGCTGAGCAAAGCAAGAACGATGTTCCCCTGTCTCTTAGAGAACACTTCTAGTCTCTTAATCATTAAGTGGCTTGTCTGAATCTCTCATCATCAGCAGAGAAGCATCCGCTACACTTTTGGGAAAGCCACAGGAGACCTAAAAGAATCTCTGAAGCACTGGGCAGGAAGTGCTGTTAAGTTACCCTGGGGCTGGGGGCCTGGAAGAGAGACGGGGTGGAAGCCAATTTGGCCCCAGTGGGTAAAGAAACAGCCAGTGAGCAATCCCTTCGTGTGGGCCTGGGGCTTGGAATTGGGGGTAGAGTTGAGTCAGATGTGGGGGCCGGCCGCCGAGACTGGGCTGACTGCTCTGACACCCGCCCCCACAGCACCACAGACCTCTCCAGATCCCCCGCCACAGCCCCAACTTTCATGTTGATTGTGGGGATTCTGTGATGAGTTCTCATTAGATCATGGGCTCTTGGGGTGCAGGGATGGGGCTGGCTTCACTCATCATCATACCCCTCGTGTCTAACCCAGGGCCGGACACACAGTAACTGCTCAGGAAACACTGGCTGATGAAGGAATGGTTGAGCATACAGACTGGGGGCCAGGCAGCTCTGGGTCCAGGTTCTAGCTCTGCCGTTTATGAGTGTGACTTACTTTAATCCTTTCATTGTCTGGGTTTTCTAATCTGTGAAATGGGTACCTACCTCTTAGGATTGTTAAGTAGAGATTAAGTGAAGTAATCTGTGCAAAGTGCTTAGCACAGTGCCTGGCACCGAGTACATGCTCAGGAAGCGTCAGCTGCTATTCCTATTACAGCAATTACCCTCATAACGACTGCTACTCTCAGGAGCTCAGCCCTGGGGCAAGGGCAGGAGAGAGAAAGGCCCATAGGAAAGCAGTGGTTTCTGGCTTGATCAGTGCTGCCAGAGAGGTGTGGACAAGACGTGGGAGGTAGAGGGGGGATTTCAAGGGAGGCTTCGCAGACGGGGTAATATTCGATAGGATCTGGCAAGGTGAGTAAAAGGAGTTTACAGCAGAGGAAACAAGTGCATTCCAGGCAGGGGGTCAGCAGGCACATAAGGACACAGAGAGGAGGCCATGCAGGTTCCACGTGCCTAGAGGGCCACGCGGAGGTGGGTGCTGAGAGCAGCCCAGATGAGGTTGGCAGTTTGCCTTTGACCCTGCAGGTGACAGGAGATGTCTCTACACCTGCTCTTTAGCCCCTATTTCCCACTCAGTCCACAGTGTCGCCTTCCACCCAGACGCCCACACCAGAGACCATCTCCAGGTGTGTCACTCATTCATTATCCGCCTACTTAACATTCGCAAATACGGAGAGACAGTAGTGGTGAGACAAAGACCCAGCACTCCAGGAGCCTGTATTCTGGGGGAGGGAGGAGACAAAAAGCAGGAGAGGCTCTGAGGGTGCTGAGTGAACCGGGCTTGTGACAGAGGGGAGCGAGTAGGGGCGGGGCAGGGACAGGGGAGAAGTGCAGGTGGGGGAGCATCAGACCTGAGAGAAGGAGGAGATGACCTGCCAGGAGGGAGGAGGGCATTGGCAGAGGGGACAGCAGGGCACAGCATGGGCCTGGCATGGAGAGGTGAGAGGCAGCTGCTGAGCTGGGATACAGCGGGGAAGGGAGGCAGGACCAGGTCTCAGAGATCCTGAAAGATGTTTGGATTTTATTCCCTGAGAAAAGCAGGACCTCAGCAGGCTTGCAGAGAATGGATGGCCTGGGCTGGGGTGGGAGTGGAAACCGAAAGGATCCCAGCTTCCTCCCCTCGGGGAGCCTCCAAACACAGTAACAGTCAGTTACCCAGCCATACTGTTCTGCCTGCTAAGAGTCCCCAGACCCAGGCCCGCTCTGCTTCTCCCCTCAGAGCTCCCTTAGCTCAAGCGCACCATCTCTTGCCTGGACCTCCCAGCTTTCTAACTCCCTCCACCCACCCCTCCGATCTATCCTCCTGAACAGGGAAATAGATGTGAACAGGGGGTTGTTCGTCTGCTCAAAATCCTTCAATGGCTCTGCATTCCAAACTTAACTTGTAGTTGGAGAACTCTTCTTCAGATGAAGGATTACTAGAAGTCCAACTATATACGAGATGAAAAGTGGCTCAGAGATGGGACACCCAGAGCCATCTTCCATCCCTCAGCGGGCCTCTTGGAGCTTCCAGGAGCCAGCTTGAACATCACTTAGCCACGGAATCGAGTGTTCAAGTCTCTCCATGATTTGGCCCTTGCCCTTCTTACCAACCATTCTGGTCCAGGCGCCCTATATGGGCCATCCAGTCCTACGTGCTCATGTCTTATCAAGCTCTTCACCAAAGCCTTATGAAATGGTGCGATTATTGTCTCCATTTTCTACGTGGAGACACTGGAGTACAGAGAGGCTGAGCCACTGGCCCAACACACAGCTACTAAGTGGCAGAGCTGGGATGTGACCCCAGGCAGCCAGGCTCCAGAGCCCACAGTTTTAGCCACTGCCCCGGCCTACCTCTCTATGACTCCCTCTCCCCAAACCCTGCAGGTTCTTTCACATCTCATGCCTTCATCCTGTTCTTTCCACCACCTGAAATAACCTTTCCCTACTTCTGACTACCGGTCAACACTCATCTTTCCAGGCCAGCTGTCCATTCCCTCCTCTTGGGTCACCTCCCCTCACTCCTCTGGTCTGGCTTGGGGCGTGTCCCTGGGTCTCATGGCCTAGGGACAGGTGTTACAAATGCCCTGAAGCAAGGCAAGTCACATCTGATTAAAAAATCAGGATCTGGTGGCCTAGTGGCTGGGGTGGGGGGCCTGCAGTGGAGGAGAGTGGAGACTGACACCCCACCCGCCCTGCGCCCCCACGGCTGCTCAACTCTCTGCTGGGAGAGGGGAGTCAAGGGGGTGGATGCTCCTTCCTGGGGTGCTGAGAGGGGGCTCCTGCTGTGAGCAGCCGGGCCTGGCTGATGTGGGCTGTTCCCCGCTCCTCCTCAGGCCTGGGCTTCCAGGGCACGAGGACGATGCCGGGGGTGGCCGGGGTGGGAGGGCCGGCTGTGTCTGACGTGGGCTCCCTGCTGGGAGTTGGGGCAGGTTCTGTTTGTTCTGACTTCCATGCCTGCTTTTTCTCTCAAGTGCGTTCTGCCCCAAGGGCTTTGCAGCATTATGAATAAGTGATCTAGCAGAATTGAAGCTTCTTTAACGAACTCCAAAGACTCCAGCTGCAGCCCGTGGTGTGGACACTGAGAGCCTGGGACCGGCCCGTGGAGAAGAGGGGGGCCCTCCAGCTCTCAGGGAGTGTGGAGATGCAGGAGGAAGTGGGTGAGGTCCTCGAGGTGGGTTTGGTCCCAGAGGACCCCTTGAGAGACTACAGCATGTCAGTGGGAGGCCGATGTTTCTCTATCTGAGCATCTTCAGGGAAACAGACGGTTTTATTTAGAAAACTTTTTCACAACCTCTCCTTCATGAACCTGCCCTTGAAAACAGGCTTAGTGTTTCACACGCACCATTACTTTTGGGCAAATATCTGTGAGTCAGAATCACACTGGGAGGTGCAGATTTCTTCGTAATGACTTTTTAAAAGGTGGGCGGAGAGGGAGAGGGGCTATGAGGGGGTGGAAGGAGTTTGAGGAGAGCAGAGTTTGGAGAAGTTCTAGAAGAGATGGAGGCAACGCCTGGTCAAGCTGGCAAGTCTGCACCAGGGGTGCTTGTCTGTGAGAGGCCAGGCCCGAGGACCTCACCTCCACTCTGGGCCATCCACTGGCATCCTCACTGGTCCTGCCGTGCGCCTGTCAAACAGCTGTCAGTTTCCCCTGGAGAGAGCGGGCAGCTCAGTGGAGGGTAGTCTGCTCTCTGGAGGGCCTCTTCTGCAAACAGGTGCCTTAGGGGTCCCAACAGGCAGGGCTTTGGTCCCAGCCCAGGACACGTGCTTGAACCCTGGGGGCTTTCACTGCTCTGTGTCTTTGCTGACCCGAAGTTTAGGTCTTCACCCGCGCCCCTGCTCCAGATGCGCCAGACCTCTGGGTCTTGCTGTGGTGAGGCTGCTCTGAGAAGAACCTCTTTGTGGCCTTTCAGAGAGTTGCCCATCCTACTCTTGAAGCATCCTCTTCTTTCAGTTCTCCTCCCACCTCTCCCCTTACTCCTTCCCAGTCTCTGCTGGACCCTCCTCACATCCCTGCCTCTATGCAGTGGGTTCTAACACTCCTCTCCTCCCCTAAGCATAATGCTAATGCCCATCTCCATGCTCCTGACCCCCGAATTCATGGCCCCTTCACAGACCTCTCCTCTAGACTCCGGACTCCTGTGTCCAACATGACAGCCCAGTCTGGCGTCTCACAGAAATCGCAACTTCTCAGATGCTCAAGATGAACCTGGAGCTTCCGTTGACATTTTTGTCTTGCTTTCCCTTACTCAGGAAATGGCCCCATCCAGTTTCTCCAGGCGGGAACAAGACCTCATTGCTAATGCCTGCCTTCCTCTCTCCTTTGCATTCAGTTCATCACCAAGCCCTGTCAATTCTACCTCCAGATTCAATCTTGAGTCTACCCACCTCTCTCCGTCTCCAGTGCCGCACAGAGGGCAAAGTCACCTCTCACTTGCCCACAGGCCACAGCCTCCTAACGGCCTCCCCCCACCTTGCTTCCTTCTGTCCTCCTGTCCCCACTTTCCACACAGCAGCCAGAAAGCTCTTCCAAAACTGTAAGATGGATCATGTCACTTCTCTGTTTAAAACCTTCCAGTGGCTTCCCCTTGCGGTAGAAGAAAAGCCAAAACCCTTATCGAGACCTACAGGGCCCTGCATGACCAGGGCTCAACCCTTTGCCCCCTCGCTACGCATTAGTCCCTCAGGCTCTTTCAGCTCAAGGTTCCAGGTTCTTTCTGCCCCCGGGGAATTTACACATTCTGCTCCCTCTGCTTGATCATTCTTTGCCCAACTTTTCACAGGACAGGTGTTCATCCATCCTTCAGGCCACTTCCTCCAAAGCCACACCGCCTGCTCCGGACTGTGTGCTCCTGAAGGACAGGGACTGAGTCTGTTTTACCAGGTTCAGGACTTGGTCAGAGCCAACCAGGTGCCCAGGGTACAAAAGCAAAGGTGGTGGAGGCCCTCACATTTAGGTTCATGTGTGCCTCCGGGAGCAAATGCCTCCTTAAATTCTGCCCCATGGGGCCTTGCTTACCTTACCCTGGTCCCTGCCCTGTATTATACTCACAACTGTATTTTCAGGATTGAGCACAGTGCCAGGTAAATAACACATGCATAACACATGCCCAGCATTATTTGTTGAATTAATGAGCAATGTCGTTTTGTGGGGTACACCTGGTTAGAAGGCGGTGAAAAGGATTGGTGTGGGTCCTTGCTTAACTTCAGCCTCGGGTCTGTCCAGTACGGTCTCTGTGGGTAATAAGATGTGGGTAACAGCTCATGGTGGCATCTAATAAGGTGTTCCTCAGTGTGAGGGCTGGACATCTCCTGCATTAGAATCACAGGGGGAGGTGGGGGCTTGACTCTTGAGCTGGGCCCAAGGTCTGTAGAGTCAGAATCTCTGACGGTGGGGCCTGGATGTGAATGATTGACAGGCTTCCCAGGTGATTCTTATGTATCCTCAGTTTGTAACATAAGGCAAACAAGGAGATTCCGAGGTTGTCCTGGACCATACTTTTTTAGAGTCTCTCTGACCAAAGTCGCTCAATATCAGTGTTGCCAGGCAAAAGTTAGGCTCGTAGAAAGGCCCCCTCTCCTTTGTTAGGTGCAAACAAGATTCCAGTGGGTCAGAGCCAAGCTGAGCACCTGGAGCACAGGCACGCTCTCGCCCTTCACCTTTGCTCTACACACCTCAGGCACGCTGCATAGCTAAGTTTTAGCAGAAGGTGCCTCACCCACATTTAGAGGGTTTAAGAAAACTGGACAGTGTTTTAAAGATACCTGCCACCATTCTGTAAATATGCCTTATTGCGGTGGTCCTCCAAGTGTGATTCTCTGACCAGTAGAGTCAGCGTCACCTGGAACTTGTTAGAAATACAAATTAATGGGCCCACCCTTACCGGGCGTGGGGCCCAACACTGCGTTTTAACAAGCCCTCCAGGGAAGTCTTAGGAACTGAGAACCACAGCCTTATGGAGTTAGAAGAATCAGTTGAGCAACCACACTCTGGTTAGGGTTTTGAAGTTTCTTCTGATTATTTTTTTGTGATCAAAGCCAAAGTCAAGAGTGAAGGGGACTACTTGTTTGTACAGGCCAGGCTGGGTATTTAACATACTCTACTTAACTCATTTCGTTCATACAGCATTCCTCCGAGAAACCCACAATTATTGCCATGTTGAGGTTCATAGAGGTTAAGTGATCGCCTAGGGTCCCACAGTGATCAACCACTTCTGGACTTGGACTCCCGTCTGCTGACTCTGAAAGTCTCGCTCTTCTCCACCGTGTCACCCAGCCTCCTCTCCACTCCACCCACCTTCTGCCCCTGTTTATGGAGGCTCATGCGGGCGAAGGACCTGTGTGGGTTTTGAAAGCAAAATTTCTCCATGTTCTGGAAGCGAGAAGCACTAAAGAGGACATCTCTGAGGCTTAGAGTCTTTGCTTCCCTCTGCCTGCCCCAGTCTGATTCCTCTTGAAAAGGGACAAGTGCATGATGTCAGCCCATGTTACAGACTGCGAGGGGACCCACCTCCTGCTCACTGCAACCCCCGGTGCCGGCATCCTGGCCTGGGCCAGCCGTTCCTTGTGAAGGGCGCCTGGACATCATCGCCTCACCAAGTGCTGAGTTGCTCCAGGGGACACTGCCTCATGGAAGAAGGTTGGAGGAGGAGTCCAGCAGGGGAAGGAGATGGGCTCTCTCTGCACAGACCTTCCTACCTGGGCTTCTCTGGGGTGCAGACACCAGGACTGGGAGGAGGAAACCCTTCATGAAGAAGTTTTGGGCAGGTAAAGTGTCTCCCGCTGTCTCCTGCAGAGTTGGAGTTATTTCCCTCACTTTGGTTTTCTTGCTTCCTTAGTTCTTGAGCTGGGGCGATGGTTTGCAGTCCCCATGGGCCTCTGGGGAGAGTTGCAGGTGTCGAGGTATCTCAGGATTCACTCCTTTGGTGTGGGGTCCTTGTGGATCAGAGCAAGACAACCCCAGTCATTTGTCCAGAGGTCACATGTCCAATCCCTGCTCTACTGCTTTCAAGCTGCATAACCGTGAGCGTTGTTGAACTTGCCTGACCCTCTCTGACAGCATCAGCTATCCTCGAGGTGGCTGGACAGCTGCTGAGCCCCTGATTTGGAGGTTTATGAGGAAACCACAAGGAAGACTTTGCCAGGTGCTAGTGGAAAAAATCAAGATTCATGTGCAGCAAACATATAATCTGTTTGTAAACCTCTTATTCTTCTGCCATATTGGGGCAGGCAGTGGCCCTGCACCCACTGGCTGTCCCATCCAAAGGCCACCTGGTGGGCTGAGGGGCCAGTGTGCCCTGCAGATGTTGCAGTCAGCAAGAGGAGAAGGAGGGGCAGGAGTGTTCCTGAACAGAGGGTGGGAGCGAGGACCTCTTCCAGGCTGGGTTTCAGAGGCCACAGCTCCTGGCTTCAAGGCCCATGGGAAGCATGCTGGCTTGCAGGCTGCCTCTTTCTTTCCTCCCAGCCCTGGGCCTCCTCACCCAGCAGTGTCTTCAACAAGTGGGTTTCAGGAAGGCACCTGTGGGTCTTCTCGGGCTCCAAGCTCCAGCTCAGGTGTTCCCAGCAAAAGGATAAACTTAGAGGTGACACTGAACTCAGATCCAGGAGGCCTAGGTTCAAATCCTAGCTCTACTGCCAACTGGTGGTGTGGTCTCGGGTGCATCCCAGGGCCTCCTTGAGCTGCGGTTTCCTCCACTGTCAAATGAAGGTGTTGTTCCCATGGCCTCACTTTCTCATCTGTAAAATGGGGTTAACCGAAGGTGAACGAGTGTGTGTGCTTAAGCCCCATTGCCTGGTGTTGAGGGCAGAGCAGGCTCTTTATCCATGTCCTCAAACTGTCAGGCCCCTTCCTGCGTTGTCCTGCTGTGGAGCTGCATTGGCAGCTGGCCAAGCCTGGCCTCAGCCGTCTCCATGCTGCATTCTGACCATCCATCTCTGGAAGGAGGAGCTACTGGTGGGAGAGGAGGGCCCGGGAGTGGGGAGCATGGCTCCAGGACCCCTAAAGATGCCCGTGGAAGTACAAAGCTCTGTGCTGGAAGGTGGTTCTGAACCAGGCCCTGGGCCTCCCTTCCCCCTCTGCTCACCCAGGAGCGTGATGATGAAACACCAAATTAGCTCCATTATTGTAACTCCTCCAAAAATTGTAGGCTGCGTGTTCTGCCAGAGCCAGCTAATGTCTCCCGCTGGTGAGCAGGTGACACTAATGGTTATTCCCTCTCCCAGGCACCAAGTGCAGAGTGGCAGACACAAAGAGGGAGGCTCGGGCTGGGAGGCAGCCCCAGGGGTGGAGAGGAGAGGGCGGTGGAGCCGAAGCTTCTGCCTGCCCCTGTGCCAGGGCCACGGCTGTGCTGCCTGGCAGGAGTTCTTTCAAGTCTTTCCCTCTCTCTCCAAGAGGAACTGCCTCTGGGCACTGGATGAGCCTGGACAGCCCCCAGGCTCAGGGAAAGGCCAGCCTGGCACCAAGGCAAGGCCACACCCCTGGCCCAGCCCAGCCTCAGCCCCCCAGGCTGGACATTCCCAGGGTTCCTACTATTCCTGGTGTGGCTGCTGCTACTCCCTGGACCTCCCTACCTCTCAGGTGCCAAGTCACAGCCCAGCTTTTCCTGGCCTCCCACAGTGTGGCCAGCATTTCCTCTCTCCCCTCTTCCTCCCTCCCCCACCCCCATCTGCCTCCCCTCTCACACCAGACCTCAGCATCTCCTGTCTGTGTCAGCTGAGGCCACTCTTCCTCAGGGAGGTAGGCTGTTCCCAGGCCAACCCAGGCCCCTTCCCACTAGGCCAGGCAATGGGAAATCACAGATTCCAGGACTTGGGATGGCTCCTAAAAACCAGCATTCATTACCATCCATCCACACCCCCCATGGCTCTGCAAAGCACCCGCAACTGTGTTCTAGTCCACCCTCTTCTTAGAGACTAAGGTGGGAACTGGGTCTCTTTATAGAATTCCTAGCCAAGTACCTTCTGCCATTTCTGCAATTAGTAGTTTGAAAGTTACGACCTCTCGGTGATAATCGACATAAGAGCTCAAGGGTCCTTGGATATGACAAAGATCCCTTCTCGTTTTATAGATCAGAAAATGGAGGCTTGGAAAGGCTGTGAGGCCCAGTTGATGTTAGATGGAGTCTTTCCAACTCCTAGGTCACTTTGGAATCCCTTTCTCTCACTTTCCAGTTTCATTCCACCTGGAAAAATTGAGTACCTACTAGATGGAGCCCAGGGTTAAGGGCTACAGGGGACAAGCACATCAGTAAGACCGATGGTGGCGGTGGAAAGTCGAGAGCCCTGGATTCCAGAGACTCCTGCGTCTCCCTCAGTGAGGACGAGGACCAGGAGGAGCCTGCAAGATACAGCTCGTGGCTCGCCTTCACTGAGCGCTTGCTGTGTGCCGGGCACTTGGCTAAGAGCTCTGTGTTTACAGAGTAGGGAGTATTCTCGCCCACACTTTACAGATGAAGAAGCAAGCGCAGAGATATTCACAAAGATGTTAACCAGTCCACTTTGCTAAAGAGGAGGGAGATGTGGCTCAAACCCACGCAGCCAGACCCCAGGGCCCACCCTCTCAACCACCGTGCCAAACCAGCTTGGTTTTCTGAAAGCCTGTCATTGGGAATCATATCCGCTACCCTCATTACCCAACGTTTTGGTTTCCTCTACTGCTTCTGGAGTCCTGGTTAAGTAGTGTGTGACAGGGCTTTATGTCTGTTATCTCAGTTACTCGTTTTTAGAAATCTTTTTAAAAAGAACCTCATTTATGTGTCACAACAAACTTATGAACGAGGTCTTAGGGTTACCCTCACTTTGCAGACAAAGAAACGGAAGCTGAGAGGTGTTCATGAGGTTTTGGAATTCAGAGACCATGCTCTGAGCTGCCCCCGTGATGTTGTGCATGATCCCCCCCGTCCTAGGAGCAGGACTAGCTTTGTTTTTCCCAAGCATTTGGTTTGTGTTTATTTCATGGACACAGAATTCTGTGACGAGGCTTCCCTTCTCACAGAGCTGCTGGAATGTTTTGAGGCAAGTGTGAATCTGCTCCAGGCAGCATTTGGGTGGCAGGGCCTACGTGCTGGGTAACAGCCTCTCTGGACTCCATTTGACTTTCTTTCATTCCTCCTTTTGCCACATTTGTCTGATGTTGTACATTTATTTTTAATCATGTTATAGGTTTTGTGAGCTAACTAAATCCTTTTTGGGCCTACCCAAAGTGACAGACAAAAATAAATGAAAGTTTTTAGTACTTGCTGTGCAACCTTCAGGCAATTCACTCTGTCTTGGCTTAATTTTCTCTGCAGAATTGGGATAATGTCCCTACAAAGACTTGCTGAGGATTGAATGAGACAGTGTGTGCAAAAGGGTTCTGTAGGTTCAGTAGTGCTATATGAGGGCAATGTGGGCTTGTTAGTAATATTCTTACAATGACAAGACGAGGTCCCTGCCCCTGGGGCACTCGCACCATGAGCAGTCTGGACCCAGGGATCGGTGAGGAGGGCCTGACTGGCTGGGACGTAGTCCTGCACGTTGGGGAGACACTCAGAGCTGCTGATGGGTTTCTCAGAGTGGCCCAGTGCTGCCCTGGTAGGGTTAGAGCCATGCCAGACCACACTTCCCACACCTGAGGCAGGGCGTTAGTTGAAGCTGTCCCTGCTGCTCTGCCCACTGGGAAGCCAACTGGCTAAAGAGGGACAGGTGATATCCCCAGAGTCACCCCAGGCCCCCAGGGATAGGTCTGCTGGTCACTGTGAGGTTATAGGGCTCCCCAAAGGGTCTTCCAGGATGTCAGCCTCATCGGCTAGGAAGAAGAGGCCACTCCTCCTGACTCAGGGAACTCAGGGATCCACTGATAATGGATGAGCCGTGACTGTGGTCCTCAGTGAGAAGGCAAGCCTGGGGTGCACCAGATTCCTGAGCTTGTCCTCACTACCCCACCTCTGAGCCTCGGCCCTGCTCACCCAGCAGTCTCCTCCCTCCTGTTCTCCACATCACACCCTTCCCTTCCTTTCAGCATTCTTCCAGAATCACTTAATCCCAGAAACTTCCAGGCCTAACCTAGCCAATCCATCAACCATCTCAGTCTCCAGAGCACTCCTGCCCCTCACTGCATTGTGTGATTCTTCTAAGTAATAGGGAGATTCTGGATTTCATCAAAATGTTACTGGGGGTTATCTCAGGATAATGGGCTTATAGTGAATTGTATTTCTTTCTCTTTCTCTCTTTTTTTTTTTTTTGTGGTTTTCTGTATTTTCCAAAATATCTAAAACAAGAATATAATGCTTTTCCTTAAGGCAAGGAAGGGTAAAATATAATAGAGTTGTACAGCTTTTAAAGAAAAATGATCTGAGTTTTGGTTCTCCGTTCTATTGCTTTCAAACTGACTCCAGGGAATTTCCTCAGTTTGCCTCATGTATAAAATTGAAATGCTGATTTCTTATGGTGTCACGAGGGTTAAATGAGATAATGTACTTGGAGCATGCTCTGTAAACATGCCAGGTATTACTGTTGCTAGAATCAGGAGCAAAAAACTGTAATAAGAACCTCTGGAGGCACTTTCTCATTGATATTTCACCTCAACCTTGTGAAATACATTTTATTTTCTGTATTTTACTAATGAGGAAACAGAGAGGTGATGTGATTTGTCTAGGGTCACACAGCAGAGGCAGGATTCAAACTCTGGTCTTCTGAACCCAAGTCCAGCTTACTTGCAGGTTCTTGTGGGCTGCCAGGTGTCTGCTAAATGCCTTGCAGAGGCTTCATGGACCCTGACTGACAGCCCAGAACTGCCTATGTGACCTTGAACAGTCCTACTCCCTCATCAGTGCCTCAGCTTCCCCACGAGTGAAGAGATAATTCTCACCCTCCCTTGGCAACATGTCAGGGACAGATTGAACTGGAAGAGTGAGGGCGCATGACAGTCACCAATGTAGGGATATAAGATTTTTCTCTTCCAAATGCAGTTTCTTAGGGCAAGCAAGAGGTGTCCCTCTCTGGGGGACTGGAGTCCTCTGGGAGGGGAAGTGACAAAGCCAATCAAGCAAGATTGAGTGGGAACAAGCTCCTCGCCAGGTCCCCAGTGCCTGAGGGATGCAGCGTGTGTGTGTGTGCGCACGCCCACACGTGCATGTGTAGGGCTGCTGAGGTCTGGCCCAGGGAGGCCCAGGCTGGCTCCAGCTGGCCAGACCCAAGATGACCAGGGGACCCTGCTGAGATTCTCCCTTCCTCTCTCACGCAATAGAAAACAGTTGCTCAGCCAGAGCTTCTCTGGTAAACATGGCCCCAGTTGTGTTGGGGGAATATTTTTCCTTAGGGAACACTCACTCCCTGAAGAGAGCTGGGTGTCTGCCCAGGCTTGGATAGGATTTACTAATACAAAAAGAAAAAAAAAAAAATGGTCCTGTCAGCAAGAATTGGAATTACAAATGCACTCATTGCCTGCCTTTTCCTCTGGCCCCCTTTTCTTCCCAAATCTACCAAAAATGGCCCAGAAGCAAGAAGAAAGTTTGGTCCCATGTTTTTCCCCTTAAAAGCCACTTCAGAGTCCTAACTCCCACCTTCAAAATACCTATGCAGGGTCTGCCTCCCAGGATAGCTTGCCAGCTCCAGAATTTTCCCTAATGACACTGCCCGTTCCCCACTGCCCTCTGGGCACTCAAAACTTGTCCTGTTTGCTTTCTTCCTGCTTCTTCACTTTCCAGCTAACTCTCAGCTAGTCTGATGTGCTGGTTTTGGGAGATGGTGGGGAGGGCCCCTCAGAGTGTCATGCTAGCAGGGCCCTTGGGGAGTGACTCAGCTGGGGATGATTTCTGACAATGTAGGGGAGGCATTTTCAAGCGGGCGCCCCAAGTCACAAAGCCAGCCTGCCCCCAACTTCTCAAGAAGGGAAATGCTTATCATGTTTTCATGGTACACTGCTAGAGCTGTTTTTCTCCCTCTGGAAGCTGGGCTGTTCCGAGCACATGGTCTAATGTGTCACTACAGAGATGTGGATCAACCAGAGGCTCTCAGAGGAAGTGGACGCACTCAGCCCCGTGGGGAAGGAGCCCCAGGCCAGTGCTGTTCTAGGCTGGGATGGGGAACAGTCTCTCCCCATCCCTCCCCACAAGGGCTCTGGAGGGCTCTGGGGAGGGCTAGCCTGTGGGGGAGGGGCTGAAGCAGCACCTCTCTTGTCCCTCACCCCGAGCTGCCCCATCTTCTCTTCTGGGTTTTCTCTTGGGTTCAAGCTGCCCCATCATATTCTACATTCTCTTTAAAGCTCCAACCCAAGTGTAGACCCAAGCCTGGTCTTCTGGTTCCTACAGCATCCCTGAAATTGTCTGGCAACGTGAAAAAGAACTGCTCCAAAAACTAAGGGTGAGCGAAGGAAACCCCAGTGGAGTGCCTTCGGAGTCTTCAGGTCCTGGGCTCCAGGCCTGCTGGGCTGGGACGACTTCAGAGGCCCCTCCCTGGCAGCTCTCCACCCATTTCCGGGGAGTGGCTCCTCATCTTTTCTGGACACTCATCTGTGGTCTCCTTCCTGGCCAAAACCTCATCCAATCCTTCTGCTGGCTGGAGCCTCCCTTTAGGCCTCATTTTGGTGGACCAGGCAGTTTCCTTCTCAGCCCACTGGCAGAACTGGGAGGGCTGGGATGGAAAGTGATTCCGCTTTCCTGGCTCAGGTAGCAACTTCACCTGTCCCTCTAAGGAGGGGTTTCTCCTGCATATACAGGGACAACCCTACATGTCCCTTTATGACTCAGAGAATGCCAATGGCCAGAGTGGGTTTTAGGTATCAACGGAAAACAAATGTTATTTAAAACCACAACTGCCTTCTATGGAGGGTGGTGCCCAGCAAAGGCAATAGACCAGTCTCGGGGTCCCACTGCTGTTGGATAAGATGGTCTGCCATTCAACTAAGTACCTTCTTGGGTTTTGTATGTTTGAAAATGGGGCTGGAACTGAGCCTAGGCTTCAGGGCTGGTGAGAACTAAATTTCCCAGGGCAATTTAAAGAGGGGTGTAGTGTGTCTGTGTTTGAGACATGGAACCTGGGGCAGGTGGACAGGAGCCAACAGGATGATGGGAGCTGGCATTCAGTGGGAGGCATGGTGGGGAGAACCTCTGGGACCAATGCCCCCAGCTGCCTTCCCTGCCACGTGAAGCTGCGCACTGGGCAGCAGGGTATAAACACCCAACTCCCATGAGAACAAACCTCCAGTTGGAGTGCTGACACTCATTTTGTGTGGCTTGGAGTGGGATGGAGCTGGGGCTTGTGTCTCGTGACTGGGATCAATGAAAGAAGAGCCACCAGAGGCCAAGAGGAGGACACTTCAGAAGAGGCAGAGAATTAGAGCTGGAGGGGACAGGAGAACATTTGCTGTCCCCGGCTCAGAAGAGGCAAGCTGTTGGGGAGAGCCCCTGGGAGCCAGCTCCTGAGACAGCAGAGAGTTAGGAGCCCATACAGTGCAGCCAACTCACCCGGCTTGACTCCGGGCTCTGCTTTCTGCTGGCTTTGTGACCTTGAGCAGGTTGCCTGAGTTCCCTGTCTGGAAGCCAGATAATCACAG
This sequence comes from Camelus dromedarius, assembly GCF_036321535.1. Lineage (NCBI taxonomy): Eukaryota > Metazoa > Chordata > Mammalia > Artiodactyla > Camelidae > Camelus > Camelus dromedarius. The sequence continues at coordinate 18,703,091 of NC_087444.1, forward strand.
TACCCACCCTGCAGGGTGGTGGAGAGGATTAAATGTAAGCTTGTCAAGCTTGGCGACATGGAGGCAGAGAGGCCCCAGCTGGTGGCCTGCTCACCCCTGCAGTCGCAGCTCTGTATGCAGATGGTGATCTGAGGCCTGTTCTCTCATCCGCTCCCATCTCACCTCCATTCCCTCCCACCCCTCATGCACTCAGACACACGATTTCTGATCACAGTATAAACCAGCTCCTGGAGAAACCAGTTTCATCAACATTGGTGCCCTCCCTGAACTCCAAGCTGTGCCAAGTCCAGACTATCAGCAGGAAGACATGGAAGTCTTCTGAAGCAATCACTGATGCTTCTCAGGCCATGACGACCCAGGGCAATGCCGGCCTCCACTGCCCAGAGAGAAGTGAGCAGTAAACATCTTGCCCTGGCCTCTCCCATCCCAGGGGCTGTCTCCCTATTCTAATTCCACATCTCAAGGCCAGTGGCTTCCATGGAAAACTTCATCCCAAGTTTTGCCACAGCCCTAAAGAGACCTGCAAGGTCTCAGAGAATTTGTCTAGAAAGGAAGGCATTAAATATTCATGGAGAATGAGTAGGTGTCAATTCAGACTTGAGAGGAGAAGATGGCTCCAGGGGACAACTGATGAGGTTGAATGAGGACCAGATGGGCACAGGGCTGGCAGGGGAGCGGGGTGGAGGGAGGCCCCATCTTTCTACATTGTTGCTGACATTGAAACACCATAAAAATATGCTAACCCTTGGACGAGGTTGACCCAGACTCTACAGCTAGCTTTGTCTCCTTCCCCCTCCAAGGCATAAATAAGTATGTACGACGGGAGGCTTGAAAGTCAGGGGTTAGTTGCCTTAGGGTCCCAGGCATTTTGATATGTGGCTTCTCTTTCCTTCTCGGTTTTCTTGCTGTGTTGCTTGTTGGTTTGCCTATTTCCACTCCCAGTAGAGACTGGAAGTCTCTTGCATGGAAGAGACTATGGCAGAGAAAATGTCGTCTTTGCTCTGTACCTTTGACACGCTGTGCCTTAGACTCCAAGTCTTGGCCCTCTTCCCTACAGGACAGAGAGGCTCACAGGCACAGAATGGAGATAGTGAGTGGGCAGAGGCCTCGGAAGGGAAGAGGGGAGGGAGTGATTAAAAAAAACCAGGGCGAGAATTCCCTATAAAAAGCTGGAGATAAGGAGGCACAGGACTGGGTCTCATGAGATCGGGGCTGGGGTCCAGATTTGCATGGACTCAGCGAGCCACCCCAGACAAGTTGTGTGACTTCTCTGGTCTTAATTTGCTCATCTGTGGCCGGAGGACATTGGGCCAGATCATCTCTGAGGCTCTTTCAGGTTTGACTTTTCCCAAGTCCATGAGTACATGGAGTCAGAACACCATGGTCTACAGCAATGAGAAACCCCTCAGGGACTGCCCCAGTACTTCCGAGTTGGTTGCCATTCTGGTCATAGTTATACCCGGTGACCCCAGTCTCTCTGGACTGCTGCTAGTCTAGGGGACCCACTGCAACCCCTTCCTCCCAAATAAATCCTGGAGTTCGGGTGTCCTTGACGGTGTCCAGAGGGGATGTTTGGCTGTGGCTTCCCTTTTGACCAAATAATCTCTCTCCAGGAGAGAATGTCTGTCACTGTGGGTTATCAGGTGGTAGAAGCAACAGGACAAGCGCGGGTGCTCTGCACAGCAAGGTGGGGGAAGCACGTAAAATGCACTAGCGTTGGAGGAATAGATTTTTCTTGATGCATGAGCCTGTTGCCTAATGATTTCCCATTCATTCTCTTGTAAGGGAAAGATTAGATATTTATGCCATTGAGATGTGCCGCATACTAATGTGGGCACGTGGGGCTGGGGCAGGGCAGGGTCGGCTGGCCCAGCCAGCTCGAGCAGAGGAGGGAGGCAGAACCAGGCTGTGCTCTGGAGGCCAGTGGGAGCTGGCTTCTGCGGGAAGCTGGCCAGAGTGGGCAGTGGGGCTGTCTGGATGCTAGGAATTTATCAACAGTGAGAAGGGAACTGTCTCCAGTGTTCTGAGCCTCTGGCAGCCTCTTAAGGCCACTTCCTCTGAAGCTGCAGGGAAGGACCTATTGTGAAAGGCCGAGTTTAGAAATGACTTAAAAGAGAACAGCACCCAAGGCCAGTGGAGCAGTTATTGAGCAACTCTGCTTACAGCTGGGTCAGAACCCTGTCTGGACGAATTAGCTTTCTTTTCCAGCACCGCCTGGAAAACCTTTAACCCCGTGTACCCAAGAACAGCTACTGGTCCCAGTTGGCCCAACTGATGGGGTGTAGAAGGTTGGTGTACATCCATCACCTCTGCTGAAGGGACGACTCACGGACCTGGACTTCTCACCTGTGGTGCAGGGACCCCGCTGACATTCTGGAGTTGTGTCCCCTCTCTCCCATCAGACATACTGCCTGTGGGGTGGAGCTCGGACCCCACACCCTACCTCTTCCCCTTTCTGGGTGGGTTCTTGATGGATTTTCAGTGACCCTTTGCTAGAGGAGCCTTGGCCATTGGGGTTGTCCCACAAAATTCAAGGTTACATTGGCTTCAGAAACTGGGGCCTGGCAGGGTGAGCCACACTCTAAGGACCTGAGCTTTGAGCATGGACCGACCCCTGGTGCACCCCCTCCCAACTCCCTCCCTGTCATTATAGGACATGAGCTCGGAGGGCAGGGCTGTAGTTCTTACTCTGGAGCAGGAAAAGCTGCTCCTGGCTTCATCAGCCCCATCTGACCAAAGCATCCTTGTGGGGAGGTAACCAACCAGGCCCTTCCCCTCCTCCCCTCTTCAGGGAGGAGAGCAAAGGAATGATCTGAGCTGCCCTCTGCATTGTCAGGGGCTGAAGGAATAAACTGGGTCGGGTTATGGACTGGACATTTCTGCACACACAGCCCCACCACCACCGGCCTGAGGGTGGGGGTGCAGGAGGAGAGCTCAGCGTTCCAGAGAATGAGGATAATGAGGCCAGGCCTGAGGGCTGTGCGGGTAAGTGAACATTAGCAGAGACACCAGCTCTAGCTGAGCAGCAAGTAAACAGGGAATCCTGTAGCCCCACAGCGACCCAGGGGCTTCTGACTCAGACAGTGGGGCCGGGCGGCCGGGAGGGCACAGCCAGGGCTCACTGCAGCCAGGCCACTCAGAGAGCCAACAGGGCCGGCTGTCTTCATACCTTCATACGTTATTCAGAGCAGCTCTAGCCGAAGGACTTGGGGAACAATCTTCATGGGTTTGGGCAGCCTTACTCCCTTCACACCTCCTGGGGCCTCCAGGTAACCCTGATCTGCCCTTTCGGGCCTCTTTCAGAAAGCTCTTGCTGCTCCTCTCCTGGCTTGGTCCTGCCACAAGAATCCAGACACTCAGGAATTTAAGGCAGAATTCTAGGGACACCTAGTCTGGCTGCAGATTCCTGATGTAATGTGCTGTCTTGGCCTGCTGTGCTCTGAGGGACCAGGGCTGCTCACTCACTCCCCCCATTCCCACCCCAACTTTTCCCCAAGGAACGGCCCACACATGGATCTAGCCTGCTGGCACCCAGCAAAACCAGCCTTTGGAGTCCTTAAAATCTCATTTCCCTAAATGATACATAAATGATAAACAAGAGTTCTCCTGAAATGATACAGCCCATGTCCCAGTCTTCCGCAAATGATCTCTTCTCCAATCAGCCTCCACTGAAATGGCTCTTAAGGCCGATGCTGAGCAAAATCTTACTGGAGCCATCACAGCATCTGATACAGCCTCTGTTTCCCAGGACACTGAGCTTTCCTGGTTTTCCTGTTTCACTGGCTGCTGGTTGTCAATCTTATTTTGCTGATTTTTCCTCGCAGTTCCCATGTCTAAACATTAAAGTGTCCTAAGGTTCAGTCTTGGATCCTTCTTCTCTAAACTTGGGATCTCAACTAGTCTCATGGCTTTTAACACCATTTATATGCTGACATCTCCTAAATGCATTTCTTTAGCTGAGTCCTCTCTTTTGGATGCTACACTCTTTACCCAAGTTCCTGACCAACGTCTCCACTTGGATGTCCAGTGGTATCTCAGCTATGACATTTCCAGATCTGAGTTCTTGATCTTCCTCCCCATGGGTTGTCCCTCCAGGATTCCCCAACTCAGTCAATGGCAGTTCCACCCTGAGATGCTCAGGCTGATTTTTCTGTTTCTCTAGACCCTAGGCCCTATACTCAATCTGTCAGCCAATACTGCTAGTTCTACTTTCAAAATATATCCAGAGTCAAGCCACATCTTGCATCTCTAGCCCCATCCTCATCCAATAGCCTCCCAACTGATTCCCCTGTCTTTCCCTAGTTGTATAGTCTGTTCCCAACCTGACAGCTACAGCAGTGTTTTTCAGCTTTTGACTGTGGAACTCCATGAACCTTTCCCGCCCCTTTACTCTCCCGCTTCATCTCTTATTCTCTCTCCTCCCCAGCCACACGTCTGCTTCAGCCACACTGGGCCCTTACTTGAACAAGCCAGGCATCGTCCCACCTCAGAGTCTTTGCATTCTCCATTCTCTCTGCCTGGACCTCTCTCCTTCTGGATACCTGCCTGGCTCTCTCCCTCTTGTCTTCCAGGCCTACTCAGATGGCCCTGTCTCAGGGATGTGTCCCCGGACCTCCCTGTTTTACCCTGTAATCTTCTCTCCAAGCCACCGTCTCGACCCCAACAACCCCCACCACACTCCCCGGCTTTATTTTCTCCATGCCACTTCCCACTCTCAGACACCCTATTTACCTCGCTTATCCATTTCTCTCCCCCTACCAGAGTGTAAGCACCATGAGAACAGGGACTTCATTTATTCCTGCATCCCCAGTGCCTAGGGCTGCACTTGGTACCCCGCAGATGCTCGAACAGATCACTGCTGGATGCACATTTCCCGAACTGTCCCTCCTTTACCTTCCTCAGTTCTCTTGTCTCTTGGCTCTCCCTGCTCTGTACCCTTTGCTGGCCCCACTCCTCCTTCTTCTTGACTGTGGGTGTTCCCCCAAACTCAGTTCTTGTTCTCAAATTCTCCTTCTGCCATCTGCATCCCCTATTCCACTTCCTCATTCTCCCAGTTTCAATAATCACTTCTCTTCCCCTTTTCCCTTTTAATACAACTTAAAACATTGTGTTCTTTTGATGACATTTTTATTTGCTCTGAAATCTCCAGCCAACTGTAAGCTCCTTGAAAGTAAGGACTATGTTTGTTCCTTCAACACCCAGTGTTCTTGGACCCAAATAAATTCTTTGAGGGATCACTGAAGACATGTTGAGTGGATGAAGGTTCATTACGCTGCCCTCTTGCTCCTTCCCACCCACCACCTGACCAGCATAGACCTGGAAGCCTGAGACCCATGGGGGGCACTCTGAAGGCGTTGCGTCAGGCTGCTGGTCAACGAGCCTCCGGGAGACTTCGTCCCAGGGTGATTTAATAAGTCACCGTGAATCAATTTTTTGGATTCTTTGGCTCTACTTGAAAAGGTCTTCTGTAAGCTACCCTTGGATCTCACTGGACTCAAGGATAGGGGTGTGAGAAAAGGATGCAACTAAATCTTTTCTGGCAGGAAAGACAGTTTCATTCTAGGAGGCCAGCCCTTCCTCAGTGTGCCGGGACTTGCGTGTCCCCCGGATCAACAAAGCTGCTTCCCTGCCTCCCCCATTAGACTGTGAGGCTTTGAGGACAGGACTAAGTTGAAGTTATTGTATTCCCAGTGCTAGCCTGGTGCCTGGTATACAAGATTTACACTGCAAGGAGTTACTGCACAAAGACAAGGAACACATCATATATGAGAGAAGTTCCTTCTAGATCTTCCCCACAATCCAAAGAAAATAGAGAAACACTCTCTTCTCCCTCTGACCCGTCCTCTTTTAGCACTCTCTACCTTCACTGCCATCAAAGCCTGGCCGAAAACTTTCCCTTTCTGACTCTGATTTCTTTTCTGCATTTCTCCTCAACACTTCTGCATGTGCCTTGAAGTAGAGTGGTTTGCATGATGTTGCGGTGAGCATCCTAAACAGGTCTGTTTCCAAATGTGTGCCCTGTGTGTGAGGGGGTGGGGGGCTTGGGGGTCACTGGGCAGGCCCTACACTTCCCATTAGCCCGGGCTCTTGGAGGTGGGGTCTCTTTCTTTGCCAGCCTTTCCACAGCTCAGCTTGTTTCCAACACATGCTGAGAGACTGAATTGACATCGCAGAGCTGACACTCAATCCATGTCTGTGGAATGAAAGAGGAATGAATGTCAAACTGCGTGCCCACAGGAAGCACACTGGGGACATGGTAACAGAATCCCAGTGTCAGCACAAGAGCTGCCCCTGAAACGAGAGGAATGGACCAGGCCTGACAGAGAAAACAAACCAAACACTCTTCTGGATCTCTTGACAAGCTGCACGATTTCAGGATCTGTCTTCCATCCAAGGAGCAATGGAATCACACTCCCCTCAGGGCATGCAAGGACATGGGCTCTGCTGAAGACATGGATTTGAATCCTGGCTCTCTACCACTTTCTGCCTGGGTGACACTGGGTCTCCCTTAACCTGGAACCTTCCCTCCTTTACTTACATATAAGGGACAATAATAAGGCTTATGGTGAGGATGAACTGTGATAAAGTTGGTTGTGCTCTTGGCTTCTGGTAGGAGCTCAGGTAATAACCTGCATATTAATAGCCAGTAAATAGGGGACCTGAGAGGTGGGGGGGGGTCTGAGCCCTGGTGAGGAACTGTGCATTGTGGGAAAAGGAGGGAGACAGCTTGTTGGTGGGGGTCTTCCATGTGGAAGGAACCCCCTAGAGGACATTTCCCAGCGACTTGAAGAGAGGACTGATTTTTAACTGACATTGAAGGGCGGAGGGTAGGTCTGGAAATTCTGCCCAGGGGCCTATCAACCTGGGGTTGAGGCCTCTACTAGGGAGACGGCTGTCCCAGGGACTGGATAGCTCTGCTTTGAAAGCTAGAGAGCCAAGCACTTCTCTATAGGAGAAGCCAAGAATCTCAGAATCTTAGACCTTTGCAGCTGATTTCTGAGGAAACCGCAGCCCAGAGAGGGCAAGTCACTTTTCCAGGGTCACACAGAGAACACAAGTTAGGACAAGAGATAAAATAAAGAAACAAATAAAATAGGAATAATAATAACCAACAACTTGTTGGAATAGGTGGTCTGGATCAAAGTGGGGGAGGGGGTCAGGCCTGGAAGGGGTACTAATTGTGAGCTACAGGCTGAGTCAGAAGGAAGGTGCTGTTAGAATGGGGCTCAGGAGGCTGCTCTGTGATGGTGCTGTCTAGGCATCTTGTGTATTTTGTTTAATTTACTACATATAATACCACTATGATCTGTGTTTCATTACCATGCCCATTTTACTGATGTAGAAACTGAGGTACGGTTTAGATAATGGCCCCAAGGTCTCAAAGTTAGAAAGTGCAGAAGCTAGAATGCTTTGTTTGGCACCAAAGCCTGAGCTCTTTGTATGCAGCTCTGCTCATTCTCAGGCTAGAGAAGAGACTGTTCTACCATGTAAGGCCTCCCTTCCTCCCTGCAGACTCTGAGTCTAGGCCCCCTGGAAGTATACAGAGCACGCCGTCACCCCAAAAGAAGACACACACATACACATGCACACACACACACTCACTCTGACCTGGCAGGGACCCCGTAAGGCAGGAAGATGGCCAAGTCCATTAACGCCACCAAACACAACACATATTTATGGCCCCAATTACAGCCTTCACCTCCCGCCGCCATGCAGGATCGGGAATGGCGACGGGAGCGATTGTGTGCACTGGGGTCTGAGGCCTCTGTAGCAATAACGACAAGATTACAGAGATGTTGGCAAACCCTGGTGACGGCAGCTCTATTATAATGATAAATCTACAGCTTTATATAGAAATAATGAGACTGGGGGCTGGAGAGGGGGGAAGGGAAGAGCAGGATGATTTCAGCCAATGGAAGTTCTTGGAGGAGGGGAAATGGCCAGCCTCTGGGAATGCCCAGGAGAGCACCAGGGGACCTCAGTCAAGCAAGGCAAGAGTGGGGCAGCCCCGCCCGGGCTGGGCTGCATTTGATGAACTCCCACAATTTCCTTCCCACACCTGAGCTTCTGGATTCCGTGGAACGGTAGAGGCCTCCGACTGTCCTGCAGGTCTGGTTTGCCTGTTTCTCATCCTCCAGCGAGAGGTATGTTAGCTCTGTTACTGCCTCGGCTTCCCTCCCAAACAACCTGGGGGCACCAAGGTGAGTGTCCCTCAGGGCTGAAGATTTGCAGTTAACAAAGGGCTAGCCCCTGCCTCACACCTCCCAAGTGCACCTCCCCTTCACTAGCCATGAAGCTCCACGTTCAGTGGTTGTGAGAAAACAACACAAATACTCCAGGCTTAGCTGCTTCAAACCATCTCGAGCACTGGGGCACGGGCCAAAACAAGGAACCTGCCTGGTTCCACCTGCCAGGGCTGCATCTGATTCTCTCATACAAGGATGAGGAGCGAAAGAGGACAGCATTCATGGACTATCGTGACCTCAGAGCAGCCTCCTGAACATCCTTCTCACGGAACCTCTTCTTCTACCCACACTGTGGGTCACGGACCCTCCATTTCAGTCCAGACTACCTGATCTGGCTGGTTAATCTCTTTGCGACTCTGGACATAAACCAGCTACCCGAACCATACCTCTGAAGGAATGTGTAGCTGAGGTCTCCCCACCATGCCTAGCTCTATCCATTTTGAATGCTACTTGACTTTCTCCTCCAGGAAGCCTTCCCAGGTTAGCTACATCCAAATCTCATTGCCTCTTTACTAATCCTTTCCTTGTGTGCCAATACATAGTTTTATTTGAATTAAGTAAACCGTTGGTCATTCATCAAGAATGTGCTGAGTTCTTACGATTACATAAAATGACATACTCAGCCCTGAGGAGAAAATACAAGAGAAAGTCAAATGTGGGACACAAGCCATTCCTGAGCCATTGGGAGGACTTTGCAAGACAGAATAAGGCTCGGCGTATAACTGAGGGACCCAGAGATTAATCTGGAGGAGTGATTGCCATGAGAGCAGAAAGGCTTCAGGGAAGCTTTGAAAGGTGGATTGATTTGGGCCAAGCAAGCAGAGAGGTGGGGGAGAGGCCTGTCTGCCAGAGGGAACCTTGGCCTTGGGAACAAAGGCAAAAGGCAGGAATGCAAGGCATGTTCAGAGACCAGCCTTCGGGGCAGAGGAACTCGGGGCCAAAATGCAGCTCTAGGAACGGAATCTGGCAGGAATCTGGCCCCCCATGGCACTGGCTGCAGGATTTCATATACACTCAGTGCTCAATCATTCCTCAGGACTGGGGCTTGGGCCTCCCTGGCTTCCAAATAATTACAGTTTGAGTCAGCACCAAAAAACAGGTAAAAGCACCAGCCTTCTTGGTTCTCTTTCCCTTCTTTTGCTTGACTCCTCGCCCCCCCCCCCCCCCCCCCGCAACCAGGATAAAGAGCCTGATCCTGAGAGCCTGCCTGCTGGACAGGCTGCAGAGGGGAGGGCCCTAGGGGCCTCCACAGGCAGAACATTAAGCACAGACAGACTGCGCGCAAAACACGGTGTGTGAGCAGGTCACCTGCTCTCCAGCTTTGGGAACTCCTGGGCCTGGACTTCCCGTGCATCGCTAGCTATTGCATGAACATTTCTTGCCTCTGTAATTAAAGTTCTGTGGGTCAAAGAGGCTGTCTTCTATCTCAGCCCCCTGGCTCCCCAGGGTCTGGCCCAGTGTCCTGCTTAGGAGGTGATGGAGGAGGGCTATGATGGAACTGGCTGAGGGTGATGAGGATGGTGACGACTTATTCAGCTCCTTTGAGATGGTCTGCCTTTTTCTGAAGCTGGGCTGGGGAAGAGGGGGTGGGAGGAGGGCAGGGACGGCCGCAGGTGCTAGGAGGCAGGAAGTTAGCATTCAGATGAGGGGCCTGCTTGAGCACGGACTGCTACTCCAGGACTAGGGCTTCCATCATGCCCGGAGCTGAAATCCCGGGAAAGGAAGGTCTCTGGGGTGGAGAAGGGAGGCTTCTCTCAGGGCTGAATTGAGCCCTGCTTTCCCCAGCCCCTGGCCCCCAGCCCTCCCTCTCTCTGAGCCCCTCAGCCTCAGCCTCAGTGTGGGGAGGATGGGGCTGCTTTTCTCTACCTATATAGTCACCATAATGAAGCTGCTGCCTTACGAGACCACAGGGGAAGAGCTGCACCAGATGTAAACTTCAGAGTGATTTATAGAGCAGAGCTCCTGGGCTTGGGGCTGGTGCACAGCTGCTGTTCCGGCCCGCCCCGTCTGCCCGCCTTGTCTGCCGGCCCCGCTGCTTATGCTGTTCTTGGGGATGACATTTCAGGAGAGGAAAAGTGGGCGAGGCACTGGGACATCAGACTGGACTGGTCGAAGTCAGCACCAGCTATGAGGATGGGGTGTCCCAGTGACCCTCCCTGGGGCAAGAAATGGAGCCCAGCAAGCTTTCTCTCTTTGAACAAATCAAGAGTCTTACCCTTTTCCCACCAGCGTGGGGCTGACTTCCCCAGCCCCCCTCCTTACAAATTCAGCACATAGATATTGAGTATTAACTATCCAAATGGAGGGTCTGCAGACTGAGTGGGGTCACCCCCACACCCAGAGAAATAGTGCAAGAAATATCCCAGGAGACACTCAACCAGCTAGCGCTCAAGACGCCAGACACAAGGCCACTGGTGCTTGATGGCAATGCCCCTGTAGGGCTCTCAGCAGCCTGGCTGGGCTTAGAGGCATGCCACCTACACCTGCGGGATGCTATGACCCAGCTTCCTCAACACACACCCAGTGGACCAGAGAACACTGCCTATACTGGACCAAAGGACTCTGGAGATTCCCTCTTAATTCTCTGTGCTAAACCTATCTTCCCTCTTAAAAGCCAGCTTGAGCCCCAGCTCCTTGAAACCCTCCTGGTTAATTCCAGTTGACCGTGAGCAGCCAACCACCCCCTCTCCCATGTGCAGATTAGCCAGGTCTCCCCTCCCCCACCTGGGTAGGCAGTACCTAAGAGCAGAGGCTCTGCTGCGTGGTAGTCATTAGTGCTGGTCATTAAATACCTCAGGTCCCCGTTCTGGACACGTAGTTGGACTGCTTTGCCCTGCCCCCTTGATATTAGGAGTTGCCATGTGTCTTGCTTTGGCTAATGAAGTATGAGTGGAAGTGACATGTGTCACTTGTACAGGGAAGCTTTCAGAAACAGTGCATGATTGGCCATATCCTCTTCCTCCTAATGTGGCAACTGTGGGAGCACAGGTCAAAATGCAGCCTCTGTCCACTTGGATCCTGGGTAACAAGGTGGACTAGAACCCCAGGCAAGCTGCAAAGCACGTGTAACATGAACAAGAACTAAACCTTGGCTGCTTTAGGTTACCAAATCCTAGGATTGTTTGTTGCTGCTGCACAACCTGGTTCATCCTGATTAATACAGCCTGTTCTTGGTTGCCTGTTCCAGGCTTCTAGTACACGTCAGTGCCCTTGGCAGATGCTGCTGTCTGATCCAGTCCATGGCCCTGGCCCAATCCTTACCCACAATTAAAGAGATACATTATTTTGTAGGTGGTAGACCTGAGGCCCAGCAGGGAGAGAGACTCACCCCAGAACATGCCATTGGAAGCAACAGACTCAAATTCCCTTCTCTTCCCACTGGGCTGCCCCCACCCCAATGTGGGGCACAGTGCAAGCACTTTCCCAGGGTGGGTTGCACATTTAGTCAGAATCCCCTTCACATCCTGAAGGACAAAGTCCCATTTGTCTCTCGGAGTGAAGAGGGTGGGGGACATGTCCCACTCAAACCCAGAACTACAAATCTTCAAGAAGCCCGGGGGCAGGGCTGTACTCACACTTGTGGCATACTGGATGTCCTTCCAGATGGAGGTTTCCCGGGACAGGTCGGAGGCCTCAAAGAGGTTGTCCAGGATGACCTCCCCAATCATGTCATGGCGGGAGAAGCGGTCAAAATCAAAAACACTGAGATGCAGCTTGCGGTCGGCCAGCTCCTCGTAGGGCACAGGGAAGTGGAAGTTCTCATCGAAGGTGGGGTTCAGGGTCTTGCGGTGCACCCGGGTCTGCAGTTTGCATTTGCGGTCGGGCAGGAGGTAGATCTTGACGTAAGGGTCAGAGCTGCCACAAAAGTCCTTGGCAGGGAGGTCGAAGGCCTTCAGGATGCGCACGATCAGGGTCTCGTTCTCGTAGTCATAGCGCAGGCTGAAGTTGATCTTCCCGCAGCTCTTGGCGGCCTCGGATTTGGCATCGTCCCCATCCACTGACTTCTGCTTGTAGAGCTCGGGCTTGATGCGGCCAATGCTGGTGGGCTGCTCTGCCGCAGGGGGCAGCTCATTGCCATAGTCCACACTGGAGACGTGCATCTGCCGCGGCAGGTGTCGCTTGAAGGACGTGTGCCTGGTGGAGGATGGGAGGGGGTGAGTGAGGTCAGACATCCAGAGGTTGGGGGTCAGGGTGCAGAGAGACATGGAGGTTGGGGGGGGGTGCAGGCAGACACGCCCTGCGGCCCTGGTGCATCCTACCCCTTGTGGGGCCCCCTTTTCCTCCTGCTAGTTGACCCACTTTCCTTGTGTACACGCTTTGTGTGCATGACAATATATGTAAAGTAGTTGGAATGGGGCCTGGTATAAAATAAGCTTTAGTAAGTGGTAGCCATTGTGATCATTATCACTTTCCCTACTTTTCTACCATCTGCTTTCTAGGTTTCTTTCCTAGTAGACATGACTCCGGTTCCCCCATTAAACCATGAGCTCCCTTATTGAGAAGGACCAGCCTTTCCCACCTTCAGTGTGGCTTCCCTTCATTACCCCCACTACCATCACCATCACATAGTTAACGTGGATTGTGCTTTGGAGCCAGACAGACCTCATAGGTGAATTTTAGCTCTGCCACTTTCTAGCTGTGTGACCTGGGACAAGTTATTAAACCTCTCCGTGCTATAAAATGAGAATAATAAAAGTAGCAAGTGCATAGGATTTCCTGGGGATGAATGCACATAAAGTGCTTAGAACAGGGCTGGGTGTATGAGCGATCTATCGCTAGTGCTGATTATCACGTGGATTCTTTCACTGGCTCCTCACAGCAACCGTATGAGGGTCATTAGCCCTATTACACAGTTGGGAAAAGTGAGGCTTAGGAACGGTGAGCAACACGCCTGAGGTCAAACAATAAACTCTGTAAATGTGACCCAGCACTTTCATCATTTCTGGCTTTCAAGCTGAAGAGAAATCCTGCTTCCCTTTGGCTGGTCCCTGGGAGCCTTTAGGGACCCAGGAAGCCACAAGAGCCCCAAGTTTTTGATAAATATAACACTTCATACCTGCATGTACCACATCTTTTGTAAGTGTGTTTCTAAATTTAGAGTAGGTTTTTGTCATTAAGAGGCAGTGGGTTTTTTTTTTTTTTTTGTCGTTTTATTATTTCAGTTAAAGAATGCCATGTATATAATAGCTGTCATGCAAGGAACACTGTCAAAGACTATCCTCATTCTCAAAGTACTAGGAGTCTCTTGCTTTATCTCCTGGCACTGCAGACTTCATCTGGGAGGCTTTATCAACATACCCCTAGACGCATCATGAACTTTTATGCCTCTGCACCTTGCATATTCTCTTCTCTCCACTTGAAGTCTTTCCTTCCCACCAAACAAGGCAACACCTCCTACTCACACACATCCCAGCACTTACCCCATGCACAGCACCCCACCTCAAAGTTTGCACTCTCAGGAAGTCCTTCCTGGTGCCACCTCCTAGTTGATCACCTACCATGGAGCATGTCATCTGATACAGTCTCCACGCAAAGTACCCATGTGATTATTTCTAGTCTCTGATCCTCATGGGCTGCAATCTCATTAATGTATTGGATCCGGAAATGTGGAGGGAGGGAAGGGAGGGTTCGTTCCACCCCTCACCTGGTGGATGACGCTGGCTCTGTGGTCTGTCGCTGCAGCCGCGTGTGACGCATGATATGCTCCTTGACTGACATCTGCACCTCGGCTGGGATATCTGGGGACGTGTGGCTGATCTTCACAGCCGCCTCTAGGAAGCCTAGGGTGTTGGGGTCCTTCAGCTTGTCCGCCATGTTGCCTCTGGAGCTGGGGCTCTGCAGGGCCTCCGGGGAGGGGTTAGCAGAGGAGGGACTGGAGGCCTCCTTGGTCCTCCAGGGCATCCAGCACAGCTTCCAAAAGAGAAAGAGAAAAACTGCCACCAGGGCCACGCCACACACAATAACTACCACTGCGAGGAGGCTGACAGAGGCGCCTGCCCTCAGCCAGGCAGGGAGGGACAGAGACAGACAGAGGCGGGGAGAAGCGGGGAGGGGTGTTCCAAGAGGGGCCACACAGAAGGGACAGAGACGGAAGAAGAGAAAAGAATGGTCATGAGAAATCTGCCCAGGCAGAGGAGAGAGAGATGGTTGCAGGGCTGGTGCTCCATAGTCCACCTCGTGAAAGATCAGCAGCCTCGCCTTCCCCTCCGTCTGATTCCCCCCAGCCCAGCCCCTCCCACCTCCGCTAGCTTGGGGAGCACCTGGGCTGCCTCCCCTACTCCCTGCTGTCCTGTGCACGGGGAGGGGAAAGTAATTTAAACAGCAGCCTAAGCAAATGTGCAAATTCCTGAAGCGTTCACATTTGGATGCTGTTTGAATTTCTATGAGAGCTGTTACTATGGCCAGACTTGGAGCAGAGTCGTTTTTGTACCCAGCTCTCTTCCTCCACAGGCTGTGAGGCCTTGGGGACGGGAGGCCATACTACCTTCTTCTCTTCCCTTATCCCATGCCCGCCAAGCCCACAGCAGGAGCTAACATATAGTTATTGAGTTGACTTGAAGCAAATGAGATTGGGCATAATCTTGAGGGCATGGGCGAGGTCTAACCCTTTTTCTGTACTCCCAGAACTCTGCACATAGTAGGTTCAATACAATCTCGTATTAAGTTGGAATCTAATCCACACGGTTTACTTCAGAGCTAAATACAAATGATTCCTATAGCTGTCTTTTTCCATTCCTGTGGCTATCTGAGAACTTTGCTGTGAAACTGGTATTTTTATTTATTTTTTTTAATGGAGATACTGGGGATTGAACCCAGGACCTTGCGCATGCTAAGCATAAGCTCTACGGCTGAACTGTACCCTCCCCACTAGACTGGTATCTTTGAATATCGTGGTTGGTTCAGAGGCAGGCATTCATTGTCACACCCCCAGCCCACCTCTGCCCCCAGCAGGATGCCCATTACCCAAGAAGAGCTGTGAGCAACGCCTCCTTCTGGGAGAAATCATTAAGCAGGCCTCCCACCCCACCTTTAGGAAATGAACCTTTGAGCCCAAGGCCTCTTCTTTCCCTGAGAGGTCAGAAGGCTCTGAACCAATGGGTTTGCACCAAGGTCACTTGAGGACAAGCCATCAGACGAGTCTTGTTTGGCTTGAAAGATGATTGAAAAATTGAGTAATTCCATCATCACCATCTCATCATCACACTAGATTTCTGGCTTCTCTGGAAAAGGCCTGAGGACTTGAGAGCTGGACCTGTGCTCCTGCATGGTTGGAATTGGTGATTCCCTTCAGAAGGGTGTGTTCTCACCAGCTCCATTCCCTGTTACCTGTCTGGCCCCTGCAGCCCCTGGATTATCCTGTCCCCATGCCTTAAGAATCTTGGGATTTAAGGGGAGAAATGACCCTGTAAGTACCAAGGCCAGGCTGTGCTTTTGCAGATGGGAGCAGTGGTCCAGAGAAGGATTTGCCTGGGCTCACAGGTCAGACGCAAGGCCTGGACCATGGTCCAGATGTCCACTGTCCAGCCTGGGGCTCGTTCCACTGCCCCAGACTCTTTGTCCCTGATTAAACTGTAGGTTACTATAATCCTGTGTTTTCTTTTATTTGTCTGACTGAGGGCTCAGCATAGAAACTGGCACATGAGAATGAATGAATGAGTGATTCAATGGCACATAAAATAGCTGTCATTATCTCTCAACCAACATTTACTGACCACGTGCCATATTCCAAGTGCTAAGCTACTCTTGGAGTACAGAGATACCAGATCCCTCTTGGGGTTTTGGGGGGGGGTGTCAAGAGTACTCTCACAGCACATGGGCCCCAGGGAAAGCTGTCCCTGGTCCAGAGGGATCTGAGAAGGAGGCAAGAGCATCAGCCATCCTCTCTGGGGAGCTAGCGCTGCCTCCTGACTCCCTGGGTGTAGGATACTGGCCTTGATCAGCTACCACCGTCAGGAATAAGGAATAAGAGCAGAGAATTCTCAAGTCCTTAGCCACCTACCTGTGCCCCCTGGCCCCCGCACAGAGACATCAGAGCCTTTCCCCAGCATAGGAACTGAGATTAGTCCACCAGACACTATCAGAGACCAGAGAAGCTGATTCTAAGTTAACTTCTAGACTAAAGATCTCCAATTAGGTGAGCATGCATCCTGGGAGCACAAGGGAAAAAACATCGGATTGCTTTAATATTTATTCATTATAGTAAAAATAAGAAATCAAAATTATTATATACAGGTTGATAGTAATAGGAATGATAGCGTTTTATTACTGGATTTAGTCAAGTTATTAAGCATGACTATGTCCAAGGTACAAAGTGCTTTTTATATATTCACTCATTTAACACTCTCCAGTGAAAATAGGGATGATTATGATCCTCATTTTGCAGATGAGGAAACTGAGGCACAGAAGGTTAGATAGATTGTCCAGCGTCACACAGCTCATAGTGTTTGGACTGAGATACAACCCAGGCAGCCCAGCTCTACAATATCCCTTGTGTACATGTGTATGGAACGTGGGAACAAATAAACACATACTGGAGATACTAAATCAAAATAATGTTTGCTGTTATGAGTTCATGATCTAAATGGTTTGGAGACTGTGTCTTTCAGCCCTTTTCCCCCTGGGGTTCACCAGGATATCACAGATCCATGCGTTCTTATTCTGTGTTATCGGGCCATCTCTAGGCCCTTTACATCTGTTCTCTTTTCCAGCTGTTCCGGGGACATTCTCTGTAATATGAGTCACCTTAAAACAAAAGGTATTTCTAGGGTTTTGCTTTCCTTTGATCATACATCTGACTTGCTCTGGGAATAATTAGAATTTTAATGAGCAAGGGGAGAAATGGCGGTGGAGGGGAATCCAGAGAGCAGAGAGTGCATTTAAATGTTCAGCCTGATGGAAAAAAAACCCTGAATTCATAAATGAAAAGAGAGGTGGAGGAATCAATTTTGCCTCGGTGTGGTTGCTATTTTGAATGCGTCTCCACGTGACCCCCGCTGTTGTTCCCTGGGAGCTGTGATTAGGGAGGGAAGAGGTATGGATTATTGGGAATCAGCACCCAGTGCCCAATACCGGTTCTGTAAGACCCAGAGGCCCTTCCGCTGCCTGGAGAATCTTCTTCCAGGATATATCACAGGCAGGCAATGCAAGGAGAATTAGGTCCTGATGCCGAGTGGGTTCATCCCCAGGGGGGAACAAGGTGGTGAGTGAGGCCAGTAAGACCAGAATTAGGCCAGGGCGGGTGTGATTATTGTACAGGATTTAGCCCCTTTAAAGTCACTACATGTGGCCCTGAACTCAGCCAGCCCACATAGCCTGGTGGAAGGTGCATTGAGTCTGGAAGGGGAGGCTCCTGTATGGCCCAAGGGCTGTGCAAAACCCCAGATGACCTAAGATATGTGCTTTCCTACCCTAGGCCCACTGGGGCCAATCTACCAGGGTGTGTTGCCATCTAGTAAATCACAGGTGCACAAGCAGCCTTCAGAGCCTTTTCCTCACTCATGTCTTGTTTGAACCTCAACCCTGTGAGGCAGGTAGGATTTTGATGGGCAACTTACCCACCTTTTGAGTCCTGACCCAATGTTCTTCATATTTATCCCATACATGAGGTTCATGGTAAGAGGTAAGCCTCCTGTAAGGGAGGAAGCCCTTAGCACAGCACTAAAAAAGAGAAAGGACTTCCTAAATGTTTGTATTTGTATCCTTCCTTCCTCTCTTTTTCCTTCTTTATTTCCCCTTCAGCCTGGAGAGAAAGAAGTATTGCCCTGGAGTCAGACTGGGCTCATTCAATGTCCATCTCTACTGGTTTTTAAATTGTGACTTTTTCTCTCTTAGCCTCTGTCTCCTCATCTGTAAAATGGGTATAGTAATAGTATCTACCTGATAGGGTCACAATGAGGTTTAAATGAGATCAGTGTATCAAAAGTGCTAAGGACAGTGTCTCGAATGTAATAAGCCATATAATGAGTATTATCTGTTTGTTTTAGAATTACCTAGTTCTGCCCAATCTGGTTTTGAACACTGTTTTGAAATTTGTTCAGTGGGCAGAGCACATACAAATCAGAATACTAATAAACAGAGATAGTTTTAAACTTATCACAAATCAGGAACAATCTTACTAGTAGAAATAATACAACTATGTCATATATAGCTAGGTCTCTGTATCTCAAGACAAAATATGTACTGTGTTAAATATCTCACATCTACAAGTTTTTCTGTCAATACTCATTTATGTGCTACTTGTTCAGTTGTTTTGTCATTACTGTCACCAGCCAGCTGGTGAACAGGAGTGAGCTCCAAAGGAATAAGAAGAAATTCATGGAAGAAAAATGTACAATTGAGAACATGTTATGCTTTTGCAAAGTTTTCCTGGAAACTGGGGAAGTCCATTGCTCAATATTAGGTGTAAAACATCTTCATTTAGGTATCAGAGGAGGCCAGGAATCCATGGACACCTGGTTTGGGAATCCATATTGGCCAATTACCCAGCAGCCTCTGGGAGAGCAAAGAGCTATGGAACTTGGCTTTGGAAACACACCCAGTGACTTGGTGCTCTGCAGGGCACATGGTTTCTAGCCCTGGCTGGGGAAGTAGACTTCACTGGGTGCTCAGACATGGGGCAGACATCTCAGCTGAGCATCAGCACCAGAATGACCACAGAGCACATCCATCCATATTTATAATTGTGTAACCTTAAACAAGTTACTTAACTTCTCCAAACCTTGGTCTCCTCTTTTATGTAATGCGGATTCTAATAATCCCTATTTCACAGAATCATTGTGAATATTACATAAACTAAGGATTTGAGCAGTGTCCAATACAACGTGAATGCTCCCCAAAGTAAGCTGCTTTTATTTCTTCCTATTGTTTTTTGTTTGTTTGTTTTGCTGTAGTTTACTGGGTACAGAACAGACCCAAAGCATGGCCATCTGAAGCAGGAAAGAGGGACACAGGACCAGACAGCAAATCATCTGAGAGACCTCAGGCCCCTTCTCTCCTGGGAAGTTAAGATCCCTCTGAAGGCCATCAGAGCAGGACCTGCTTGTCACCTTAAGTGAGACTGTCTGGCAGGGTGATGGCTCATGGCCTTCCTCTCTGGAAAATGTTAGGCTATTAATTAGCAAGCCAGAGCTTTCTTATCTCCCCACTGACACTTTCTCCAGAGACAGCGCCTGGTGCCCCAGTGCCCCCTCCCCTTCTCTCCACCCATACTGTTAGGATTCATCAGCCATCCTTATCATTTGCTATTGTTCCCATTTTTCTAATGGGCTTTCATGTCAGGAAGATCCATTTTGTAATATTAACAGACATTTTCACTAACAGATAGTAATTGGAAAGATAAACTAGGGAGAGGAAGTGAAAAGAAAGGACCATTTTCCCTGCTCCCCCAAAGCCAGAGAAGGCTGGCTTCAGGGCCCGGGACTGCTGCTGGACCCTCAGAACCAGTAAAGGCTGAGCTCTGCAGAGCAGGAGCTGCCTCAGCCATGGAGCTCCCATTTGAACGCAGACAGAGGCACAGACTAGTGCAACCCAGAGACCAGCCAGTGAGAAACTCAGAGGCCCCAGAGCCTAGAAGGAACAGTGTCTAGTCTGGAAAGGGAAAAGACTCTGGGCAGAACCATTAACATCACCAATACTAGTAATATTATTTGTTATTTACTTCTACATGGTAAGCACAGTGCCCCTTACATGATCTCATTTAATCTTTACATCCTCCCCAAGAAATCAGTATTCACCTTGCAAAGACAAATTAACTAAGTTTAGAAATGTTACTGAAGTAACTTGTTCAAGGGTACCTCAATTAGATGGAAGAGCTGGGATTTGAACCTGGGACTTTCTGATGTCAAAAGGTCAAAGTCCAGAATCTTGAGCCAAGCCTCTGCAGGTTGAGCTGAAGAACTGCAAAATTGAAGGCTGGGCAATCATTTCTTCACTAGAATCAGGAGAGGGTTGAGGGGCATCGTCTGCTCTTTGGCCTGACCCTCTGAACCTGGGCAAAACCATGGGGGGACTAGGATTATGACCAGCCTCCTCATTCCCCATCTTTCTTCTTCCCTGGAAAGTGCGGACACTGCAGCCACCAGGCGAGTAACCAGTAGTCCCCGGAAAAGTCTCATCCAGAAATGTACTTGAGAAATACCTGAGTGGGTGTGTATGTGTTGGGGAAACAGGCTATTCTGTTCTGAAACACACAGACGTCCTCCATTACTAATAAGCTCAGCTGTAGCTTATAAATTTATTAGGAGAACCTGGTGTAATTAAAATCCAGGGTTGGGGTAGGGGAGCAGAGAGCCTTTGCCTCCTTTCCTTCTTTCAGAGATCCAGGCTGAGCTACCAATGGGGATAATTAGCAAAGTCCAAACAGAGAAGGAATTAATGCTCTTGGAAAAGCTATGATGAGGAGAGACAATGCTGGGCTAATTACGGCCGCACCAAGCTTTATGACTGGGCGCCTGGTTCCACCATCATTAGGGGATTCAGGGATAAATCGGAGACTAATGTGAAGTGTTACAGCTCGCAGAGCTTTGGCATTAATTTAGCAATTATTAGTATTATGATTTTGGCAGATGGTAACTATACCTTTCTGCCTAATTGGTCAGAGCATGTGGCCCCTCTGAATGGGGCAATCAAGGCTCAGGTGATGGGGGAGAGGCAGACAGAAAGCCAGAAAGATTCATTTTCCTCTACCTCCCTCTCCCTGTTTATACCTGCAACTGATGAGAAGAGAGATCTGCCTGGGTCTTCGTTGGAGCAAGAAAAACAGCTCAGTGCCCCCAACAGAGAGAAGGGAGGGATGAGATGGTGTCACAACCTGGACCATCCAGAGCTGGATGCTCTGCTCACCCTTACTTTCAGCCCCTTGGCTTCCAGTTCCTAAGTGTGGCTTCAGTCCTTCAAGGCTTCCTTTCCTAAGCGTGCCTGGCGAGGATACTGAC
Source organism: Camelus dromedarius (assembly GCF_036321535.1). Classification (NCBI taxonomy): domain Eukaryota; kingdom Metazoa; phylum Chordata; class Mammalia; order Artiodactyla; family Camelidae; genus Camelus; species Camelus dromedarius. Next base: position 18,724,269 of record NC_087444.1, read on the forward strand.
TGGCTTGGTTAAGACTTTCTCTTATCCTGATTCCCCACACTCCAGACAGCCCTCTGCAGACCTAAAGAAACCTGGCCTGATCCAGATGCCTCAGTTTTAGTCCTAATTATTTGCAGTCACACATGATACCCCAACTCTATGGACAGAGGGGACGGAGTAACGGTAGAACAGTTAGAAGGGAACACATCTTTTGTACAGAGCTTGGAGGGATGGAGCATTCCGAATCTACCATGCCAACTCTTGACGTCCCCTCAGTCAGTGAGAGAAGAGAACTTCTAGAACTGTAAACCCAAGGGCTCTACAACTCCTAGATACTGAACCCTGGTTCTAGAATCCTACAGCTCAAGACACACCACAGAGTCCGAGTATCATCACCATCGATTCTAAATGATTGAGCATTGCACCTTGCCCCAAAGAAGGAAAAATCTGCAGAATTCCTTCCCTCCAGCAAGGAGTGAGGGAGTGATTGATGATTCAGTTATAGAAGCAGGACTTTTGTGTTTTGATGAAATGCTGTGCATTTAATTTGGCATCAGAAGCAAGAAAAATACTATCTGTGCTGCAAAAGGCCAACTTCAAAGCCAGGTGGCTGAATCACAGAACATCTCCAGAGTCATTAGAAAAGTGAACAAACATCACATACATCTCATGGCCATAGGTAAGCCGGAGAATAACCATTCTTGACTGCCAGCCTGGGAGGGGCAGGCCAGCTTAGGCTCTCCCATCAGATTCCTGCATTTTTTGGAACAGCTCTGTACCTCTGTTTACTACCTTGAGAACCATGCTACCAGAACCCACACTACTCACACCTTACACTCTGCAACTTGGCCTATGGAAAAAATTTATTCACCTCCATTAGGCAAATGACACACAGAAAGGTGGAGAATTGCCTGCCAGTGTCCCCTGGACAAGGAGGGTGGATATTAAGAAGGAATCCTTTGCCTTTAGAGTTTTAAATAAAAGCAGGGACTTGCTTTTAGCTCAAATAGTTTGTGTAGCGATTTTTCCAAGTCAGGGTCTGACTAAGATTTCCTGTGCAATTCCTAGCACAGACCTTGGCATATTGGAGTGTCCCAGTAAGTGACAGTGGAATCTGAATCTCAGTTGTTGAATCTCAGAGTGTTACTAGAAATCCCATGAGCTAGAGACATGGAGAAGGAGGAAGGCAGGGGAAAATATACAGTGGTAAAGGGATTTGGGCATGCTCTAGTCACTTGCATTTTTCATGAAAGTGCAAATGAAAAGATGAAGCATTTCTCTTGACTGGAGAATCTGGACCCAGATAGTGGCTCCGGGATACAGGGAGTAGTCCGGGAGGGGGAATACCTGGGGGCCTGGTCCTGAATTCCACAGCGTCTCCCCAGACCCCATCCTCACTAAACCCCCAAGATCCGCAAGCCACGCTCAACTATTTTCTTTTTTCTGCTATGATCAAGGGGCTCTTTCTGCCTCCCCCATCCCTTTCAGCCCCCTAGCTTGGCCCCTAGGCTTCCCAAGGCTTGTGACTCAGCAGCCAAAGTTAAAGTTCCCCAGGGCTGACAACTCAAGCTCACTTTCTGAAGCAGCCTGCGGGGAAGGCATACTGATTCATCTGGGCCTGCTGGCTATCACTCCTCAGCCTTCTCTCACCCCCAGCCTGGCCTTCCAGGTACCTGTCATTCCAGACTACGGAGTATCCCTCTGGAGTCAGAACACCAGTGCCTCCCCATGTCAGGATGTGCTACACACATATACTAGCCGTCCCCCACCCCCCAGCATTTCTGCTCTAAACAGACCTAAACAGACGGGAGGAACAGCCTCCATCCCAGGTGGAACTCGACAGGTGTGTTCCCACCTTGAATTAGCCCCTTTAGAGTATGACCAGGATCAGGACCAGCATTAAGAGCCCCCCTGGAGATGGATCATTGGAGGAAAAGATGGAAAGGAGCTGGGGAAGCAGGCAGGAGAGACTCCCTAACTTGGGGAAAATTGTGTGTCTGGTGGGTATTGGGAGTTGGGTAGTGTAGGAGGTGATGGAACCAGAGAACCAAAGCCTAATAGTACTTGCTGAGCCTAATCTATCCTGAGATTCTTCAAGAAGAATCAACCTCTCCAATCTCCATCACTGTACCACCCTTTAAAAGTTCTTCGTGTCTAACCTCAGTCCCTTCTGCTGCAGTAATCAACCCATTGATTAAACATTGCCAGTATCAGAGAAAGAAAGAGAGCGAGCAGCGCCCCCTACAACCCACACAGGGCCGTTGTGGGCTCCACCCACCCCTGGGCTGGACACAGCCCCCTCAGGCATACAAGCCTCCCCTTGGCCTCACTAGCCTTCTCCCTCTCCCCTATCCTCCAGCGACCCTGTTCCTAACCCAGGACCTACCTATATCTCTGACCTTTAACCTCAAGTGAAAACAGGGCCCTGAAACCTGCGGCCTCTTACCCCACCTGTACCTCCTCCCAGAACCGCGTCTCGAGTCCCAGCTTCTGGTCCCAGGAGAAGCGCGTGGAGACGAAATTCCCGCCTCTCGCAGCCCCCTCCTCGCTTTCCCGCGTTGCTGGTGCGCAGTCGCGGGGCGACCCCAGCTTACCTCTAGGCCCGGAGCCCCTGGGGTCAGGGTCGGGGTACAAGGAGGGTTGGAGTCTGCGGTGCCCATGGTACCCCGGGGCTTTGGTCCCTGCAGGATCTCCCCACCCCCACTCCGCATTCTCTCGAGGCTTCGCACTGCCCCCAGCTTCTCCCCGCCAGAGGGAACACTACCCGGTACTCTCTCCCGCCCAGGACCCTCCAGACGTCGGGATCGGGACAAAGAAGCCCGGCTGCAGCAAGGGAGTGCAGCCGCGCTGCGAGGGTGCGGCAGGTAAATAGCCGGGGCTGGCCGGCCGCTACGCTGCCCACCCTCCCGCGGCTCCGGCCGCCGGGGCGCGACACGCCATTCCCACTGTCGCGACTCCCGGGAGACGCTGCAGCTGTGCGCCGGGCCCCGGCCCCGCGGGGCTCGGGCTCCGGACTCACCGGCTCCGGCGAGCTCGACTCGGCTTGGGCTCCCGCCTGGGCTCGGCGGCCGCCTGGGGCTGCGTCCGGCGCAGGGTCCGCGCGGATCGGGCAGGAGGCGCCCTCTTGGCAAAGTCGGCAAGAGGCACCGGCTCAGTTGCGAACCGGCCCCGAGTCCGAGTGAGTCAGAGAGAGACCGAGGGAGCGTTATAGGGGCGGGGGGTGGGGGGAGAGGATGCCGCGACACCCTCCCCCACCCCGCCCCCCGCCCCCCAGTGGAGACGCAGAAAGCCACTCGCAGTCGGAGACTCCCGGACACAAAGACATCGTGCCAGCCGTGCCAGCCGTGCCAGCCGCAGACCCAAGTTTCTCCCTGAGAGACCCCGGGGCCTGGGATCGCGTTCCCCGAGAGAACAGATAAACGGACAGATCGACAGACGGCCCCATGGATCTCTACACCTCCAAAGAGACGAGTTACTTTTTTGGCCGAGATGTCCCTGATCGTCCCACGGACCCCTCCCCTGGCAGATCGCCCGCAGGGCGAGCAGAGAGACGCGAGGGAAACTGAGTCCCCGAGGAGCGTCGCGTTCCGGGAGCCCAGATTTCTGTGGGGACCCCACAGAGTAACATGGGAGGGGGCAGCGGCATTCTCTCCCTCCAGGGTCCCTTCACGTCTCTCTGCTTGCCCTACGGGCGATGGGCCAGGGCACTGGCCGAGGCAGGTTCCGAATTCAGAATCCTGAGCTGGAGTTCTGCATCTAGATTCCGGGGTTCCGCGGCCAGGGCTATGGGGAGCGGGGATAGCGAGGGCGAGAATCCAGGAAGGAAAAGGGCCTCGGCTTTCCTGTTACCTGCGTGGGCTGCGCTCGGACTCCTCTCTGGGGGCTCTAGCTCGAAGCTCCGACAAGTCTCCACGTCCAGCCCGAGAGGGGGCGGCCGGGCCCGGCACAACGAGGCCAGGACCGCGAGCGCCGCCTGGCACCGAGGCTCCCCGGTCCCCCACACCCCGCTCATGCCCCGGACACCTTGGCCCTCCAAGCAGCCGCCCGAACCCGTGCCGCAGCCGGACTAGGGCGGGGCAAGGCGGCCCCAAGAAGACCCTCCCCGCAGCGTTCCCCTCCGGCTCCGTTCGGTTTTTAATCACTTCCCCTCAGGGTCTCCGCCCCTCACGTGGCATCCCGCGGCAGCTGGCAAGTCTAGCGCCTTACGGCCGCCCCCTCTACACTCAGCGACCGGTCTGAGTCCAGGAGGTTCAAGGCGGGGGAGCCGGGTTGTCCCGCATCCTGGAGGGTGCAAGACTCAGGCGAGAGTCTGGGATGTGGCTCCGCATTCACTGCCTGATGTGACCTTGGGCCTCTCTGAGCCTCAATTTTTCCTCTCTGTAAAAGGGGTGTGATGATTACGAGTGCTTCACGGGCTGCCTAGGGTTGTAAAGACAGTGTTTGTGAAAACACTGAGTAAATTGCCACATTCCACACAAGCGGCAATGAAATAGATAAACGTATTTCAAAAAGAAGGATGACCCCACTGAGGGTGGGAGGACCTTGGCCAAGGTTCCTGATGCGAGAAGTTAGTCAGGCTTGCCCCAGGTTCCAGCTTCGAAGGCAAAAGACCCTAAGACTGCGGGGCGATGCGAACTGCAAAAAGACTTTGAGCCCCGCAATCCTGCGGTCCGCGGTACCCGCACGTTACTATGGCGACGGGAGGCAGCGGCCGTCTCTCTCCATGGCAACGGGAGGGGAAAGTTTCTGGCGAATAGGAACGGTGGGCGTTTCAAGAGGGCGCTCAGTTCCCGCCAGACCCATCTCACCGCATCGGTGCAACACCACCGGAGATAATGTATGTTGCTATTAAGTGTAGCAAGGGCCAGAAAGGAAGAACTAAGCGGGAGAACTGAGGCTAGACAGGGCAGAACTCCCCTCCAGGAATTGTGGCAGGCAGTCCTGGAGCAGATTGACTGAGGGCGCCTCACTCAGCTCTGGAGGTCTGTGGATAGCTATCGGATCGCGACCTTGTGGGGTCCCTGTCACGGAGGTCGTACGTCCTCGGCTGGACGGCAGGTGGACTCCTTCCTGTGTGGGGTTCATCCAAAACTCCAGACTCAAGTCCCTTTGCCTTCCCGAAACTGGGAAGGAAACTTTATCTGGAGCCTCTGGAAGCCGCGAGGTTTGTGTGTATCAGGGTGGCGGGTGGAGGAGGAGGGTCTTTCCTCCTAATTAACACGCTAATTGGAAGTGGCTCGGGTGGTGACTCACGTTCCGAAGGGAGGAGATTCGGAGCCTTAGCTCCTGGCGGTCTCCATCGTGCACCATCTGCGCCAGACGCGCTAGCCCGCCCTTGACAGCCCCGGGCCGCTAGTGCCCCCGGTACGGAGGGTCAAGCCGAGGCCTAAGAGGGCCCTGGCCTAACTATGCTGTTTTTCCTCTCGGCGGGCGCTTCCTACCTCTGTCCACGGTGCTGAAATCCCATTTGGTGCGACACTTGCGTGGGCACCGTGTTAAGGAAGGGGGGTGGGGTAGGCAATTGCGGCAGGTTCGAAGCTTCCACCCTGACTTCAGGAGCTTGCAATAGGGAAGGGCTAGGAACTCAGGCGGGAAGACAGAGCAGGCATGGTCCCGGCCACGCAATGCAATCCAGGCCGCCGTTCTGTGGGAGACACTCGGTTGTGGTTCCTAGAACAAGTGAGTCTGTGGAGTCCCCGTTCTCCTGCCAGTGATTTTAGAACACACCCGAGGAGCCATCACTTTTCCCTCTACCACTGGATGCAGAGCTCAGTACCTGGGAGAGACTGGCGCTCAGAGGCCCCTTGTCACACGAATTAGCCGTTTCTGAGGGGGGTAGGTTTGTGTTTATGTAAAATAACAAGTGGAGAAGAACTGCTCTCTGCCCATGTTTATGGCAACGCTGTCACTCCGCGGCAATTTGTCCCTCCTCCTCTCGAGTTCCCGAGGAAATTTGCAGAACAAAGCGCCTTGTTTTGCCTTTGCAGAGAATGAAAAAGGTCCATTCCAAGGGCCCAGGCCTGTGATGCAGGGAAATCAATATTTTACTTTACAACGAGTGGGGGAATTTCCATCCTAACTGAAGGCAAAGGAGCCTGTTCGGAGCAGAGCAGGTGGCAGGAACCGAGAATTAACAGATAATTTCTCATTGTTCCCGGATTCAGCCTCCACACTCGGCAGGCGGTTCTGCAGCGTCTCTGGCACCCCGGACCTGGTATTTCTCAACCGAACAGGGAGAAAAAGGTTCTGCTCTGACAGGGCTGCGGGAAGGGGCTGGAACTCCTGGGTCAGTCGATAACTATTGAATTTGGAATGCGTAAGGGAGTGTGTGTGAGAGATAGAAGAGAGAGACAGAGATAGAGATAAGAGAAAGACAGGAGACACATGGAGAGGCAGAGGACAAGAGAGACATATAGAGAGACAGATATAGGAAATACAAAGAGAGATACAAAGGTGGGAGGGTATAGCTCAGTGGTAGAGCATGTGCTCAGCATGCACAGGGTCTTGGGTTCAATCCCCAATACCTCTTTAAAAAATAAACAAATAAATAAATAAGCCTAATTACCCCCCCAAAAGAGATGCAGAGAACAGAGACACAGAACTGACACCCATATAGAGGACCATACAAAGGGGCACTCATTCAGAAAGAGAGATAAAAGAGAAATGTAGTTTTTTCTTACAGTAAGAAAAGAGTCATACCCTAATCGTCATCTTCCGGCCCTCTCCCCAACAGTTAATTGCTGATACCTGCGGTCACGTAACCACACACAAAGCAGAAAAAAATAAATCCTCTTGTAAAGATGGGACCCTTTCCTCTCCAGAACCCTTTGGCCCTACAAGCCCACTCCCAAAACACATCTGTGTTTCTTCCCATATGAAGAGACCAAATTCAGACTCCAAGGATCCTACTCAGACCCTGGGAGGGAAGGAGAGGGAAGAAGTGATAATGTGGCCCTTCAACACTGTCTCTCAGAGGAAGACCATTCTGAGGTTTGGTATAGGGGTGGGGATGAGAAGGAGGAACAGAGGCAGCCAGCGTGGCATAGGCAGACAAGGGCACTGGGCAGTGCCCCCAGGAGGCTGGGTTCCAGGACTGGTGCACCAGACTAGCCCTGGAGCAGTCATGTCCCCTGTCAGGGCGTTGGTTTCCTTATCTGCAAAACAGTGAAATGGGATGAGGAACCCTTACAGGCTCCTTCCAGCAACAACACTAGGATTTTACAGGAGGGGAAAGGAGAAACTGTGCAGGGAAAGGGAGAAGGGACTGAGGAGCAGTTTTTCCTGGCTCTGAAGAAGAGGGTGTGTCACAGATGTCCAGACTTACTTTGGGCTTCCCCTCCCTCATTACTCTCATCTCCTGTACAGCCATGGATAGACTATCCTGGGTCTGGGGCCCACCAGGCCAGACTGCTCAGAAGCAGGAAGAGGGGCTGGAGATGGGGCAAGAGGCAGATGAGAGGAGGTTTGAGGCAAAAACCAGCCTCCCACTCCTATGGCCTCCTCTTCTCAGTAATAGCCCAAGTACACTTCCTTTGCCGCCCACCCCAAGTCTCTTAGGCAGTGACCTGACTACCCTTGGACAGTTTCTGACCCTGCTCTGAGCAGCAATGTCCTGTTGAGTTATGCTACAAATAAAATAAATTAAAACAAAATAATAATTTCTAAAAAAATATTAAACCTCAGTAGGAAATTGCTAATGCTGTAGGCGGGAAGGATGAGCTCTTTTGACATGAGCCAATGTGTCATATTGTCTTTCCATCTCAATGCAATTTCTAAATAGGGAGCCCTTTCCCCATTCCCTCCTCCCCTTCAAACCCCCAGCAGAGAGGTAAAGGGAGTAATCTGACATTCATAGCTGGATTGTCTGACACACAGGGAGAGATACAGAGAAATAGATACAAGCAGACCCATTGCTTTCCCAAGCAAATTGGAGTCAAGAGGGCTCTGACTCAACCTTGAGGACCACTGATCTCCTGTGCCCACCTCTCCCATCTCCTACTTACTGAGGCATCTGGCCACTTTCTGCAAAAGTTTTAAATTTACTCTAGGAAAACAGATGTCAGTTGAACTTGTTCTACTGCTGGTGGAGAATTAAGTTGATGTTCCTGAATTGGGGAGTGGGAGTAACTTTATACCATTATTTGGAACAAACTCTTCTATGGAATCTCCATGGGATTTCAGCCAGAACATCTTTATCAGTATTTCCAGCAGATGTCACCTTGTGTCCCCCCCGACCCCCCACACCAGTATAGCAACTCTAGCCAAAGCTGGGGTACTTCTGCAAACCATGTCCTTTCAAGCCATTATACGAGTTTCTGGGAATTCCTCTTTGCCTGAAAGATACAGAAGACTTTGCAGAGCCCTGAGTCAATGCCCAGTGTTTTTGAGAGTCCAGTCTTGCTTTTGTTCTAGGGAAGGTCCTTGACAATGCAAACCTCCTGAGCTGAGGGTATATTTGCCTCTTTCTCATTCCTTCCCCATTTCAGAGGCTGCATCTCTGTTCTGTGCTTTCTGCTCAAGCACACAACATTCCAGATCAGACTTGGAAAGACTGGATAGGTTTTGCTGCTTCCAGCCTGGCTTTGTGGGCTAAAGCAGGCTGGGGACCAGGAAAGCAGATACAGGTTCAAGGGCAGAAGGCAACATCATCCCTAAAACATTTTTAGAGCTGGACCTAACCATGGTGGGTTCAGGGCTTTCCTGTATTACTTGAGAAGTGAGACTGATATTAGAGGGGAGAGTCTAGGAAGGAAGCCAAGCACACTTCTCTTCACATTCACCTTGTGTAGAAGAAAAGCATAGATTTTGGAGTTAGACAAACCTGTGTGCAAATCCCAGTTCTGTCACTTAGCAATGGTATCACTTCCAGCACTGTACTGTAGCTCTCTGAACCTCAGCTTCCTCATCTATAAAATGAGACATAAAAGTCCTGCTTTATAGTACACAAGGATTATATGTGTTCAGTTAAATGTCTGCTATACTGTGACTGATTCATGGCAGGTGTTCAAACAAGTAACAGTTCCTATCCCTTCCTTCTTGCTCTCAGATCGTAGAGGGAAGGCCAGCAGACACACTGTCCAGCGGTTAATCCATAGACTGCAGATTGCCAAGAGTGAAATTATCTCATTTAATCTTATAATAACTCTAAGAGACAGAATAGGTAGAAGCTAGTAGCCCATTTGGTAAGTGAGGGGATTAAGTGACTGGTCCCTGGTCACACAAGCTAGGAGGTAGCAGATAACTGGAATCTACACATTCCGATCCCTGGTGCGTGTCCCTTCTTTCTACCAGGAAGGATGAGGAGGGTATGAATAATTTTTTTCTTTTACAAAAAAAAGTTATATTTTTAAATTGACTTCATAATAAATAAGAAATATTTGGAAAGAAATTGCAGAGCAGTGAAAGATTCACTCCTGTGTCTCTTTGCAAAGGTCTTGGCCCTCTGACCTTAGCCATCCAATTACCCCTTGGACTCAGATGCTGGTGTAGAGGAAAGACAGTGTCATTGATGAAACACAGGGCTGGGGCCAGATAGCTTCATGGCTCAAGACATGCTTGGCTGCTTCACTCTTGACAGAGGGAGCACTTCTTAGAGGGCAGCTTGGGGAGTCCCTGCTGCAGCTGGGTTGTGTCCTGAGGTCATAACACAGCTTCCAGGAAAGGGCCAAGCCAAGATTCTTGTAAGACCAGGACCCCAAAGACTGAAATTTTCTCCAAGGAGCCTGGAAAGAGTTTGTAATCCCAGGACTCTGGCTGTTCCACTAATGAAAAGAAACCAGATAAAATGCCAAGACTAATTAAAATGACATATCCAAAAAGGCCCTGTCAAAACTAGGAAGTCTTAATCCTTGATTTCAATGAAACCCAAGCAGGAAGAATCAACAGAGCATGCTTGGGGTCAAGGGCCTATAGCCCCCCCGTGCAACTGAGGGACTGGAGCCCCTGAGGGAACAAATCTGTTCCCTAAATTTTAGCCTCCATCCACTCAGTAGGAAAAAAAAAAAAAAAAAAAACCTTTTCCATCCTAGCCTTCAAGCCATATTTACATGTCTGCTTTTTGATAGAGGTACAGTAAATGGTCTTACTGATGCAGGCCCCACCTTCCTTACTACTCCTGTACATTTGTAAACGGTACAGTTCACACAGCACTCACATATGTTGTCTCATTTCATACTCACAAGAGCCCTAGAAAGTGGGTATTATTATCCCTAGTAAGGACTCAAAAGAGGCTAAAAGTAACTAACCTGGGATCACAGCTAGCAAGTGGCAGAGCCAGAACTTGAACCTGTCTTTTCACATCATTCATTCATTCATTCAGCATTTACTGAGGTCCTACTAAGACTCAGTTCTATACTGGGCACATGAGACATAGTTCTGTGTTATTTTCCATAAGCATCGGCCTCCAGTCACACACAGCGTGCAGGGCCCTGAGTACATGGGCTCTGTCCTGGGGGAGTGCGCATAATTGGTTGTGGAGAGAGGCCACATGTGAGATTGGTTTAAAATGAGTTCTTTGACCTCTGCTGCAGAGGTGCCCATGTCCACATCAACTGTGAAATTCTCTTCTGTGATATGACTTTCTCTGGATTTCCTTTCTTTCCCTGATTCTCTCACTCTCTCCTCTACCTCCTCCCAACCCTTCCATTTTCTCCAGGGCTCAGCTCTCATCCCTTCTTTCTTCTGTCCCTGCACACTCTCTCTGAGTGATCTCATCCACTCCGAGTGCTTCATCAAATACTAAATAACACTAATAGGAATAGTACTAAACACTTACCAAGACTTATCCTGTTTCAGGATCTGTGTTTCTTGCTTCATATGGATTATATCATTTAATTCTTACAACAACCCTATTATTATCATCTGCAGTTCATAGGTATCAAGCGATGGAGGCAGAATTTGAACCTAGGCAGTCTCACTCCAGAGCCCAGACCCTAAGGATTCCCAATTCCGTATCTCTGACTACTCTCTCACCTGTTGGTTCTACACATGCATTTCTGAATTCCTCTTCTGAGTATTTTTACCCCAGACCTCCTGAAGCGAACATGTCCAAGACAGAATTCATATTTTCCTTCCCAAACCTGCTCTACCTCCTAAAAGCAGGACATAACTAAACCAAACTCCAAATCTCCTTGTTGATTCTTCCCTCTCCCTTCTCCACCCACATTCAGTCTGTCACTGAATCCTCTTGTTTTTATCTTTAAAATGACTGACCCCTGTCCTCCCCACCACTGTCACTGCCCTAGCTTAGGCATTCAACATCCCTCTTCTGGATCTCAGCGGTCACCCTAAGGGCTACTATGATTATGACACCCTCACGCTTAAAACCCTTAGAGACTTCCTGGTACCTTCAGGATGAGGCTGACACTCTGTAGCATGGCATACAAGGCCCATCAGACCTGGCCTCCTTCCGCCCATGTAGCCGCTTCTCCAGACACTCCAGGCATCCCTGTAGGCTGCCTGTGCTGTGGTCACAGAGTGAGAATTCCTGTCTCTCATCCTCACACCCCACCCAACTTCCATGATGTTACTGATGGTTCCTGCAGGTCCTTTCTCCTCTACTTGTGCCCTCTCTATATTCTGAAACTTTGCAATTGCTTGTCCCTTTGCTTTGGACACGTTTCCTCTTTTCCTCATTGCCCAGCTGGTTCCTACAGGACTTTGTGAGGCACTGAAGTTAAGATTGTGGGCTTTGGAGGCAGGTTGTCTGGGTTCAAATCTTAGATCTGCCTTGTTGTAGCTGTGTGACCTTGGGCAAGTTACTAAACCATTCTGTGCTTCAGTTTTCTTGTCCATAAAATGGTGGCGATAATAGCAGTCCCTCTCTCATCAGTTTATGGAGAGAGGTTTAAATGAGTTGATATACACTAAGAACTCAGAACAGCCCCTTCCATGACTTCTAAAGCTGTCTCAGATGTCCCCTTTCCCGTCATCCCAATGCTCACTTTTCACAGAGTTCAGCAACAGCACATCATTGACTTGTTACTAGATTGTGAGCTCCATGAGCTGGGGTCTGTATCTCATTCATCTTGACTTCCTCAGTGCCTCACACCTAATCCACGTTCGGTGAGTGACTATTGCTTTGAAGAGGGGTAGACATGTGAAAGTAATACAGTGCAGAGCGAGTGTGAGTGCTGGAAGAATCACAGAGTAACATTAAATGGGACAATTTAGGGAAGGCTTCCTGGAGGAGTCAAGTTTTGAGTTTCTTAGGCAGGTGAGACTGGAAGGAATTGGGGAACACATCTATTCCAAGCTGCAGGAACAGCATGACAAGGCTTTCAGGCAAAAATAAGCATTCCACGTGAAGGGGGAGTGAGCAGATTTTCTTGGCTGGAGCCCAGGTGAGGGACAAGGTGGGAGAGAGGACCATCAGCCCTCACGCATTCCCACATTCACTGCTGGGAAGCTCAATCTCACTTGGCTGGAATTTTACGAAGAGCCCAGGTTTGTTTCAGCCACTTAAGAGACCAGCCGAGGAAGACCCAATCCCTGCCCTCAGGGAGACTGATGAAGCTTCAGGAGCCTGGGAGAACCAGCTCCAAACTCCTCTGTGAACACCTGGGTTTGGGGCATGAAAAATTTCTTCATGAGAAGAAATTGCTCATTTTCCCAAGTGTCAAGCCAACTCTGTGAAGCAAGTATGTGTCTGCTGGGACAGCTGAGTGTTTTCCAGGATAGATTTCTGAAGATAACACAGAGTCATTACTGTGCAATTAGCACTGCTAATGGGGACCAAAAAGCAGCCCCCCTCACCACCACCCCACCCCCCACCAGCCTCCCACCCTTTCTACCCTCCCGCCTCCTTCTCACCCTTGCACACTCGGTCTCCTCTCGTCTCTCCCTCCCATCCACTCCGCTAGCTGTGGGAGAAGGGCGGGCCCAGGATGGGGCTGTCAGAGATTGGATTTTGGCTCTCAGGCCCCCCAGATTAGCGAAATGCAGGTGGAGCTAGGAGAAGGGCGGAGAACAAAGAAAAGAGGATGAAGGGAAGGTGGAGAATGACCTTAGATGAGAACACCTGTAAAATTAGAGAGGGAGGCACCCTGCAGCCCGTGGGGACAATCTGTTCAGGGTATTCAGCAGCTATCTGCCACCCTAGGACCGGGTCTGGTGCCCTGGTACTAGGAGGGTTTGCCCCAGGGGTGCGTAGACAGCCCAAGGCTGAAGCCAGGTGATACATTTTGTTTGTTTAGGCTTCTGGTAGGGACAGCAGCTAAGCTTGTTGGGGACATATTTTGCTTCATTCTGAGAAATTCTTTCACACACACACACACACAGAGTCTGCATGGGCTACGTTCAGACATGCCCCCAGGGATTTTCTCAGCCTTGCCCCTGAAAGCACCTGACAGTTTCTCTGACTTGTTCTCCCTCCGGGAGGCTATTGAGTTTTTAAGAAATCTCAGCAATCTTTGTAGGATTGAAGGGGACAAGTTTTGAAACTGCTGAGAAAATCGCGGAGGGGAGACCCAGAGCCCAGAGCTCTCCGTTTCTGAGTGGGCTTCTCCTCGGTTGCCCACTGACCCGGCAAGCAGAAACCAACCCCACCGCCCAGGGGAAAATTGTGCGCAGAGAGCAAACAACACTGCAGGAGGAAGGAATGGTTAAGCCTAGGGTTTAAGGAGGAGAGATTTGGGGCAGGAGGCTGCTGAAGTGGGGCCAGGAAGCTGGGAGAACTTCCAGGTAGAGCAGGCATTGGGGTGGCAGCCGGGCCATAGCTCCGCAGCCCCGGGGGAAGCCGCAGAGAGTGAACGTGAGTGCCTCCAACCCCAGCAGGAGGAGTGGATGGCCTGGATTTTCTCATTTCCAATTCTTTATGATTCTTGTGCATGAAAATTGCCGAAAACCAATAATTTTCCTCACAGCTGTGCTAACCTGGGGTGGAAGGTGGCGGGGGGCTTTCCATTATTCATTGGATTAAATTGTTAGAACCAAACAGCAGGACAAAGGGAAGTCAGTTGCTCTCCCTCAAAGCCATTCAGATTTTCCTGGAGGCTGCCTTTGGGTTTGTGAGCAGAACTTGGGCTCCACTTTCCTCAGTCCCCTCTGGCTACCCCTCAAACCCTGCTCAGACAGTTCCTAGGCCAAGAAAGCAACTCCCATGCACTTGCCTCAATTCCAACTGCTCTCTCATTCCCAACAAGGCCCAGAGATGCAAATGCTGAGCCTTTCCTTGTTTTGAGCATCTGCTTTCGGAGGAGGGTCCCATCTTCCTGTCTTCCTATCTGGGTGACCACCCCCCACCCACAGAGCCCTTGATAGACCCTGTATTTCTGCTGCTTTAACTGCCCTCAGATTTCATGGTAATGACTTAATGATCTGTCTCCTAGACCAGATAGATAGGGACCAGACCATCGGCAGTGTGAGGGTGTTACTAAGTCCAAACTCATTCTGTTTGCTGCACAACAGGCCAATAAATCGGGAGATGAGGTGTTAGAGCAAGGAATAGCGACTTTATTCAGAGAGCCAGCAGACCGAGAAGATGGCAGGCTAATGTCATGGCAGAACCATCTTCCCCAATCATAATTCAGGATCCTTTTATACTAAAAAGGGGAGAGGTTGTGCTTGTTGCAAACTTCTTGGTGTGAGAATCCTTTGTTCTTGCAGCTGTCCACTTGGGTCAAGTCATGGTGTCTCTGTAAACTTCCAGCAAAACAAATGTTATTTTCTATTCTGCAACTTTTTATTTTTATATGAATGGGAAAGTGTTAATACCCTTAAAGATCAGAGCCTTGAGAATAGGCTATCCTGTATATTTCAGGCTCGAGGCAACATGCTTTTACAAAAGGGGCAGAACTAGCCCAGGAAACAGAGCACAGGGTTAAAGCCAAAGGAACAGATCTAATGTGGAGTTAGATTTGTTCTTTTCTGTTACAAGGGCAAGTTCTGCATCTGTTTTGTTTGCCTTGATTTTCCTGGCTCTTGTTTAATGTCTATTACCTGGTAGGTGCTCGATCAATTTTAATCGAAGGAATTAACTGAGATAAGAGTTTCAAAATTGGCACTGGTGATGGGGGAACTGTTTTTAATTGGATCAGTTTCTCCTTGCCAGTAAGGGAGGGAAGAACCATGAAGTGTGTAAAAGCAAAGGATAAGTTTGCGGACCACGTAACGGGAAAGGGACGCGTCCTCAACCTGGAATTTCTAAAATCAGCTGCATGGTGAGAGCAACTGCTTTGAAGATCTACCAGGTAAAGCTTTGAGATCTCAGCTCAGTCACCTGGACCAGAGCCAGGGCCGATCCTCCAAGGAGGCCTTTGCTTCCCTTCTCTGGTCTCCTTGGCTCTGATGCTCAGTGCCCCCAGAGATGTAGTCCAGGACAGGTGTTGCCTGACTGGCTTCACACTCTGGAAATCCTCTTCCTTGAACCCCGTGCCTCATTTCTTCTGTTCAGTTTCGCCTGGGAACTATTGCTGATTCCTGCCACCACTTCCATGTTCTGATTCCAGGAGGAGCTCTCCGTCTCTTAATACTCCCACCCAAGTGAAGACAGAATCCTCCTCTTGGGGTCTTCTCAGGGTGTGAAGACAGGCTGGCAGTTTGAAAGAGGACCTCATGAATAACTCAGGAAGGGATTTGAGATCATATAAAAATGCTTGGGGTCATTAGATTTCCAAAGCACAGCCTCTGATCAGAGTCACCACACTCAAGCCAGAAAGAGCAGGTGCAGTCACAGGCGCCTCACTGGGGTCCTGGCCCCCTGAGGTTGAGCCAGCAGGGCTACACTGGAGCTGAGTTCTCAGAGATCACCAGCTCAGTGGCAGGAATGAGTGGGCCCTGATATTCACCATCAGCTCTGCAGCAGCAGCCATTTGGTTGCTTGTGTAATACCAGAGGCCCAAGCTTAAGGCCACCAGGACCAGAGGTGAGAGCTAGGGTCTCAACCGCAGACCCAGAGTGTCAGAGGCCAGCAGGGGTGAGGTCAGCACAAAGCAGGCCGAGCCCCAGGGTAAGTGCCACCAAACACTTGTGAAAGTTCACGGTTTGCCTTCATGGGGAGGTGCGGGTATGCTGTGGGGTTGAATGGCTTGAAGAAGATGAAAGAACTTAGGGCAGAGCAGAAAGCTTCCTTTCCTTGCAGTCACTGCCAGCTTTCAGATGACCTCTCTGATCAAAACATGAACTCGGACCATAGTAAACTCACCCGGAGAGTTGGATGACCTTCATCTTCAGTCCAGGACAGTTGTCCATAAGCAAGACCCAGCAGAGGCTGAACATGGGCCTTGGAGTCAGAGATGGACATGAATCCTGGGGACCTGATTCATTCCATGTACGTAACCCCCTCCCAGCCTCCATTTCTTCATCTGTAAAAGGGGTTAGTATGACACCTGTTACAGGTGTCAAGAGGACTGAATGTGGCAATATCTGAAAAAGACTTAGTTCACAGTAAGTGCTAAATAAACAGCAGCTCTGTGGTTATTGTTCAGACTTGGTAAGTGATTACCGAGTTACCTCAAATATAAGGGGGTGGCCTTGACAAAGTCCTCTATTACAGGCCCCCAACTGAACACCTTAACCACATGAGAACAGTCATGCTCCAACCTCACCCACCAACTTGCTCCAGAAATTGTCTTCAGCCCCGGCAGAAGCATTCTGCCCCCAGGTAATGTAGGCGGGTGTCCTCACCAGCATGGAAATCTTCAGGTGGCCCCTTTCCCTCAACACTGAGGTGGGCACCAGTGGAGGAGGGGACTGCTGGTTAAATCGAGCCATTTAGACATAAATTATGAATCGATGACCTTTCCTAGCTTAATTACGCCCACTGCTGGGGGGCCTGGGCTCTGGTGCTAGGCTCCGGGGGGGGCAAATTCTGCTCACAGTCAGCAAAGCCCAGGGCCTAGAGCTTCTGCTTTCATCCACTCTGGTTTGTGTGACTATTTCTGTGGGAGGAGAATGCTCTCACTGTGATGAAGTTCACGCCCTAGGTCAGGGGCTGGCCCCCTTTGGGTTCTCCTAATCACTTGACCTTTGCAAAATCACCTTATCATTCTTTAAAGCTTGATACCATTGCCAGCTCTTTTTCTTAAGTTGCACCTGAGGGTTGTTAATGAAGCTGTGATACTAATAGATCTGTGAGTTCTTGAACTGGTACACAGAAACAAATGCGTTCATACAAAAAAATGCACAGGGCACTCCATGAAGGGGAGACCCCCTGGAACCTGGGGGCAATTCTGTTAGTTTGCAGTCTCCAGAGGGGAGAAACCAAGAGACTGACCTTTTTCTAATAGGAAATTTCAAACAGATGTTAAGAGGGTAAAATGATCCTACCTACCTACCTCCCGGCTTCAAAAATTATCAACATCCTCCCAACTTAGTTCATCCTTTATTTTCCTGAAGTATTTTAAAGCAAATTACAGATATTATATCATTTCACCCATCAATCAATTCTTCTGAATGTGCTTCTAACCGATAAAAACCATAGGTATTATATATATATACATAATGAATCTAACAAAATAATAATTCTCTAGTATTACCCAGCCCATATTCAAATTACCCTGTTGCCTAAACAGTGTCTTTTTATAGTTGCCTTGTTTCAATTAGGATCCAAAGTGGTTGGTTTTTAATGGCTTTCTCTATTCAAATTTGGTGACCCAGTGGAATGACCTAGAGAAAAGGCTGGTAGTCATTAGCATAGGGTGGGGATGGGGACATGGGGAGAAAATCTACATTGTCTAGAGACAAAGCCGGCACCCCAGAAAATTGTTTTAAGCTTGAGCTTTTGGGGAATGTGTCTTGGAGCCTTGGTGACAGAGATTTCCCTTTGTCATGTATAATAGCCATCCTCTGGGACAGGTCTCACGTGGTCACTACAGACTGGGCTGGAGTCTTTGCGGAGCCTTTGTGCTGCTCAGAAGCTGTGGCTTCCATTCCTGATTGAAAGGATGGTTATTGGGCATCTGTTCTGAGCTGAGAGCTGGGGGAACAGACAAGGAGCAGACACAGGCTGGATGCTACAGGCGCTTAAGCCCCTTATCAGTTGTGTGCAAAGAGCAGCAGAAGCCTGAGGATGGAGTCACTGAGTCTGCTGGGCGTCAGGGAAGACTTCCAGAGGGAGCCACATTTTGAACTGATTCTAGAGGTTTGGGGGTTTCAGAGGGGACCAGTAAGTCCAGTCTTTAGTTTTTAGTTATTAATTTATTTGGGGCATTGGTAATTAGGTTTATTTATTTAATGAGGGGACTGGGGATTGAACCCCAGACCCTGTGCATGCTAAGCATGCATTCTACCCACTGAGCTATATCCTCCCCTACAAATCTTCCATTTTTAAATCAGAAACAGACACAGAAATCAGAGAGAGATCAAATATCTGCTTTATTATTGGTGATGCTGAATTGGAGAAAACAGCTTAGATCCAAGGCCCAAAGGGACTACCTGCTCCTCATCCTGGGTGATTTTAAGTTGCATGCAATAGGGAAGCATAGAGGTTGCAGACAACAGAATGCAACATTAGAGAAATGCCAGGCCATTTGTAAAATGTTACTGTGAATAGATGAGAGCTGCATTAGCGTGGACCCTGGAGAGTGACACTGAGAGGCTTGTCTTAGTCCCACGGGCCAAGAGAAGCTGCGGATAAGTCCAGGGAGGTCTCACACATGAAGAGAGAGGAAGGCTTCCAGTCCAGTCTGTGACCTCCAAGTCCTTGCTCAAGGTGCTCTCCCACCTAGGGACCCTCCCCAAATCCTCTCAGCCATATCATGCCCTGCACACACCCTTCTTCAGGAAATCTCTTGCATTGTTTGTTGCTCTCCACGTCAATCTTTGCAGACCTGCCTACCCACAAGGCACTCAAAGGCTGCTGTGGAGGCCCCAGCACTTCCCACAGGCTCTTCCACATTGTACAAGTACTTGTTGCCAACGCTAAGTCATCTCCCATGGAAATCTGCATGTAGGTGGTTAGGTTCAGATGAGGTCATGGGGGTGAAGCCCCTGAGATGGGATTAGTGTCCTCATAAGAAAAAGAAAAGACAAGAGCTCTCTCTCTCTTCACCATATGAGGATACATCAAAAAGGCGGCCCTCTGCAAGCCAGGAAGAGAGCCTTTACCCAGAACACTTACCCAGCCAGCACCTCAGTCTCAGACTTGCCAGCCTCTAGAACTTTGAGAAATGAAGCTGCTCAGTCTATGGTATTTTCTAAAATAGCAGCCTGAGCTGACTGAGACAAGTGGAGACCTTGACAATGGCTCTATGGGTGGAGTGGTTGGGAGAAAAACATGATGGGGGAGCATGCAAGAGAGAATAATTGGTGAGGTTGTGGAAATAATGAGTACAGTCAAATTTTTCAAGGAGTTTTGATTTAAGGAGGCACAGAGCAATGAGGCACTTGCTGGAGAAGACTGCAGTGCTAAAGAATAGCTTTTTTTTTTTTAATGTTTTTAAATTTTTTTTTAAAACTTTTTATAGGGGGGAGGTAATTAGGTTTATTTATTTATTTATTTAATGGCCAGTACTGGGGACTGCACACAGGACCTCATACATGCTAGACACGCAAGCTACCACTGAGCTATGTGCCCTACCCCCAGGATAGCTTTATTTATTTATCTATCTATGTATCTATCTATCTATTTATTTATTTTAACATTTTTTATTGAGTTATAGTCATTTTACAATGTTGTGTCAAATTCCAGTGTAGAGCACAATTTTTCAGTTATACATGAACATATGTACATTCATTGTCACATTTTTTTTTGCTGTGAGCTACCACAAGATCTAGTATATATTTCCCTGTGCTATACAGTATAATCTAGTTTATCTGTTCTACAGGATAGCTTTATTTTTAAGATGAGAGATATTACAGATGTTTGTATGCTGATAAGGATGACCCAGCGGGGAGGAGAAAGTGATGATGCAACAGAAAGAAGAGTTTGTGCAAGAGTGATGCCCTCGAGTGGGAGAGGCGGAGATCCAGTACTGAGGGAGAATATATGGCCTTTGACGGCAGCACAGGCACTTCATTCCTGGTAACAGGAGGAAGGTGGACTCTACGCATTCACTGTGCAGGCGGGTAGATGGACACAGCAGTGGGACTTTCTATTCTTTCAGTGATGCTAGGGCATCAGCTGAGAGTGAGGATGAGATCACAGGTATAAGGGGTTAGTATGAAAGAGTCCTCTTGAAGAGCAGGAGCGTAAATCAACTACATGCATGTAGGAGCCCTACCTGGCAGCACTGAGGGTTCACTTGAGGTTTGTGGTCATGAATTTAAAATGAGAGAAATCAATATGGGTGTGTGTGTGTGTTTTTAGCTACAATTGCAGGGGAGGAGTAGGAAGAGTTGGATTTAATCAGGGTTGGAATTTTGCCAAACAAATACCAAGAATGAGACAAAGCAAGATAGTTTATTACAATGACGCAAGGTGCTGATTCTAAGGATGGATGTGGGAATCTAAACTGGGTAAGGAGGAGGCAATAGAAATAAAAGCAAAAATAAACAAATGGGGCCTAATTAAACTTATAAGCTTTTGCACAGCAAAGGAAACGATAAGCAAAACAAAAAGACAACCTACCGAATGAGAGAAAATATTTGCAAATGATGCGACTGACAAGGGCTTAAATTCCAGAATATATAATCAGCTCATACAGCTTAATAACAAAAAGCAAACAACCCAATCCAAAAATGGGCAGAAAACCTAAACAAGCAAGTCTCCAGTGAAGACATACAAATGGCCAATAGGCACATGAAAAAATGCTCAATTATCAGAGAAATGCAAATCAAAACTGCAATGAGGTATCATATAACACCAATCAGAAAAGACATCATTCAAAAGTCCACAAATAATAAATGCTAGAGAGGGTGTGGAGAAAAGGGAACCCTCCTACATTGTTGGTGGAAATGTAATTTGGCACAGACACTGTGGAAAACAGTATGGAGATTCCTCAAAAGACTAAAAATAGACTTACCATATGATCCAGCAATCCCACTCCTGGGCATATATCCAGAAGCAGCTTTAATTTGAAAAGATACATGTACCCCAATGTTCATAGCAGCACTATTTACAATAGCCAAGACATGGCATATCTATATCTGTATCTATATCTATATCTATATATCTAAATAGATATGAATACTACTCAGCTATGAAAAAGAATAAAATAATGCCATTTGCTGCAACGTGGGTGGACTTGGAGATCGTCATTTTAAGTGAAGCCAGAAAGAGAAAGACACCACATGATATCATAACTCATATGTGGAATCTTAAAAAAAAAAAGACCCAAATGAACTTATTTACAAAACAAAAACAGACTCACAGACATAGAAAACAAACTTATAGTTACCAGAGGGGAAAGGGGGTGGGAAGGGATAAATTGGGAGTTTGGGATTTGCAGATACTAACTACTTATATAAAATAGATTAACAACAAGTTTCTATTGTATAGCACAGGGAACTATATTCAATATCTTGTAGTAA
The DNA here is from genome assembly GCF_036321535.1 of Camelus dromedarius. Taxonomy (NCBI): domain Eukaryota; kingdom Metazoa; phylum Chordata; class Mammalia; order Artiodactyla; family Camelidae; genus Camelus; species Camelus dromedarius. The sequence continues at coordinate 18,745,656 of NC_087444.1, forward strand.
CCTATAATGAAAAAGAATATGGAAACAAATATATGTAGGTGTATTTATGACTGAATCACTATGCTGCACACCAGAAATTGACACAACATTGTAAACTGACTATACTTCAGTAATAATAATAATAATAATAAAAAGAATAAACTGGGTAAGGAGTGGGGGCAGTAACAAGCAGGGAAGTGAAGGATGAGGGGTGCTGGAGTCAGAGTGACATTATAGGTAAAGACGAATGGGAGGAAGTGGCTAAGGAGGGAAACAGGACTGGGGCAGAGAGCAAGCCAAGGAACTGAAAGGCCTGGAACTTTAATATGGCTATGGAAGCCACCAGGAATTGTGACAGACAGAGAAGGTGAGTAAAGCAAGTCATAAATAGTCCGTGAATGGGGGAGTCTTTAGGAAGGACACTAGATAATTACAAAAAGGGAGGATATTGGGTGGCATCATCTGATGGCCCATGCACCAAAGCAGCTGAGGAATTCTAGGAAGGAAAGAGAGAAAACCGTCTGAAAGTGGCAGAGGTGTGAGAGCACCGCCCTAAGTCTGGGTCCAAGGACGGGTCCATGGTGTTGGACTCTTGGTGCTGGGAATGTGCTATGGACCAGACAGGCATGGATTTTATGGCAATTATATTTCAATTAAGGAAGACAGATAATATATGAGTACATAAATAAAGATGCAAGATAATATCAGAAAATGAGAAGTGTTACGATGCAAATGAAAAGGGTGATGTTATTGATGGTATCTGGCTATTGGGAGCAGGTGGAGCTGCTTTGCTGTTAGGGTGGCCTCAGTGAGTTGGGGATCAGACATTTCAGGAAGAGGGAAAAGCAAGTGCAAAGACAAGTCAAAAACAAGATGTGCTTGAAGCAAGGTCAGAAAAGATCAGGATTCCTCCAGACTCAGGGGACTGGGCTCCACATCTGAATGAGGAACTCAGCTGAACAGAGCCCCCCAAGAAACAAGGATCTGAACTGAGCTTATTTGTCCACAATGCCTCAGGATGTATTAAAAGTAAAAGGAACATTCTTGAATCCCTGTGTGGCTCAGAAAAGTTACAGTATTCCCAATACCCGCTTTTTATAAAGTTCCACAATTGATTTTGCCCTTAACTAAATTCTTCTTTGTCAAAAATTGAAGAACATTTTTATTCTGTTTGCATTGTTGGTGGAACATTGCATCGTTGGTCTTCTCATTTGCTCTCATTTTTTATTTTATTGTTATTCAGTACAAAACAAAAAGCTGTGATCATGAAAAGACAATAGAGGGATGGCGGGAGGAAATTTGTCCAAATAACCTTCTGGTTTAGAAGTTTTGCTTATGCTCATCCCTATGACTTTCATATGCATAAAAAGGCTAGAAATTGATCACAAATGGCAGAAAATTGCATTCCGTTCATTTTAAAGCCTTTGGCTCAAACAGCTCACTCTTCAAGAGCAGTTGCTTCTAGGATGTTCAAGAAAACAGCACATTGGAACAAAAGCTATTTTGCTTATCTGTTTCATAGTTTAGATTAATATATTTCAGTATATTTTCCAGAGGGATTTTGCTCAGAATCTCCTCAGTTTATTTAGTGTCAGCTTGCCTGCACAAGCCCTTGACTTCAACTTGAAGACAAGAGCTTAGATATTGTGGGTAAGGCTGGTGAAAGAGAATCTCTTACAGGAACCAAATTAAGGAAAGTGAAATGCCTTTCAGAATGAACAGAATTACTTGAGAAGCAGAGACTGGAAAAAAAACTCAGCGCCTTAGAATCAATACCCTCCCCCCACCACCACCACCACTGTATCCTGCATGTTTGTTCATTCAACCTTTGCTTGCATTTCTCTAGCGACAAGGAACTCACTACCTGTGAAAACAGACTATTCCATTTTTAAGCAGTTTTAACTGGGAGAAGTTTCTTTCCCTGTGAGGACTTAACAGTCACATTCACTTATTGACTGGGTTCTACCTTCCAGAGCCTCCCACACACAGCAATTTTTCATACATCACAAGGCAGCCTTTCCATCTCCTTTGTGTTCAGCATCTCTGATCACTTCTCTTTGGGACTGCCATTTTCTAAGGTCTCTTCTGCCCACAGCCTTCTAAAATCCCAAATGGCAAAACTCCAAGATTAGAACTCAAATTGAGACATGTGTTTATCTCATTGTGTTTGGTAAACACTGGGTCGAGGGACACATGATCTGCAGAGGTTAAGGGCCTGGAAGGGACTGTCTACCACTCAGTATCTCCAGCAGATGGCTGGTGCTGCCCTACAAAACCAGAACTCACTCCCATCCCCACCTTCTCCACTATGGTCAAGGCCAAAGATTACATAAGCACATGAATTTTGTATGCTTTTTGCGGTCATGAACCATTTTGAAAAGCTGGTAAAAAAGCTATGGGCACCCTCTCCAGAACAATGAACATGCACATAAAATACTATATTCAATTTCATCAAATTTACCCACCCTAGCCTGAATCCCATGCATGAACTGCACCCCCTCGCATGGAGTACAAAGACTCCAGGTTAAGGAGCCCTGCTATAAACAAAGCTGACACAGCATAGCACTAGGTCCTCCAGGGTATTTCAAAAGGGTTTTCAATAGAGACTTAGGAATGAGTCACCCCATCCACCCCTCCTTTCAATCAAATATGTCAAGCATGTGTTACGTGTCACACACCAGGGGATGGCACTGAATAGGATGCAGTCTCCACTCTCGGGGAGCTTCTAGTCCAATGGGCAGAGAACAAGCAAGCAATCATGCTTACACAATTATGCTTTTCTAAAGACAGCACTGGAACAGGTACAAGGTCATGGCATGCACCATGGCAAGGCACGTAACCCAGTCCAGGGTGTTTCCAGAAGAACTTTTCAGAAGACACTGCTAAGTCCTCCAAAAATTTCATATTTAGGTACATTTCTTTAAATCCCGGCTTTGGTACAAATTCAGTAGGCCAAACTGGCCATACTCTTGGCACAACACAATTGCTCACAGCCAAGACTCCCTTGTTCATCTGCTGGCCAGGCTGCCAGCCCCTAGCCTCACAGTAAATACCCCCCAAAACCACTTTTCCTTGCCTGTCATGCTGTCTCCTCCCTGAGGAGCAGCTGCTGTCCCTTCCAAACATCACTGGCCCCCAGGCAGGTAAAATTGGGACACAATTCTAGTTGCTAATGAAGAGATGATGTTCCTCTAATGAACACAATGGTGCTGGGATCCCACTATGGATGAGTAATTACATCCTAATTAAACACTGCCTTTTGTTTCCCACTCATTTACTCGGTATTAAATGTGAATGAAGTTTGCTTCATGTGAGACTCAGCTCTGACACATTTCTATGGAGCCACCAAGAACTTATTTCTTCAGTGATGCTTATTAGACCACTTGGTGCTGTGCTCTTTTTAAAAATCAGGATGTATATATAACCTCTGTAGATGGAAAATGTTCCCTAGTAACTCTGGATTCTCTTCGGACATATGATCTGTACTGGGATTTACTTTTTCCTTGCTTCTGGGTTCTCCTTGGCACGATCGCCTCCACTGGTGAAACCCATTCTTCAATGCCACTGAAGCCAGGAAGGGAAGGGTGAGAAAGATCTCTTTGGCTCAGTTCTTTGTGTAAAGCTAAGAAGGGAGGCAGTCATTTCCCGGCACAGAATAGGGCTGACTTGGGAGAGTTAGACAAGTTTTCTAGGGGTTTTCTTCATGGTTTGATGGTATCATCTGTTCAGAAGCTCTGCAGTTTCTCCAAACATAAGACATCTTCATATTCAAATGCATTTCAAAGCCCAGGCAGGATTTTTTCTGAGCTAAACAGGCCTACCTGGACAGCTTTCTCTGGCACAGAGCGTCCAGATTTGTCTGTGTTTTGCAACCATCATGACCCCAGGTGGGCAGGAGATAGTGCGACTGGTGAAGAAAAGGGAATCAGGAATCAGGTCCCTCGTCCTGTTTGCCAGGATGGCGCTTCCGGGTCTCCTTGTGTTTGGACCCACATAGTTGGTTTGGGCCAATGAGTTGGAAACAAAGGAAACACATGACGCTTTCACACGGGAGCACTTAATCGCTGGTGTGAAAGCCTGCAGAGCATTTGAACTGGAGGCAGCTCCATCAGCAAGGGCCCCTGGGTCCCTGCAATGAGCAGACCTGCTCTTCCTAAGTATGTGTGAATTATACACATGCACCACCATAACTCACTAATGCCTCAAAGTCCCAAGGGTGACATTCATCCCTAATAAAAATGAATGTGAACCCACATTTCAAAAAGTGTTTGATAATTTCTTTGCTTTTCTTTTCTTTTGGCTAATGTCTTGTCAGATCTTATTAGATCATCGTTGTTTTACTGCAGAATGTGGCAGATGCAGAACTCGTATCGGGAGCAGAAATGTCAGTTTTGCGTCTTTCTTACGACTCACTCAGGCTTATATTATTGGTGTTAACTTCAAACCACAGGAATCCTTTCAGACCACTTGTCTATTTTATGAGGGCTATTTTGGCTAACACTGGATAACCTAATCTCTAACTCAATAAAAAATAAAATTATGGGAAAACAAAGAAAAGCACACTGACATGCAAGCATACCACATTAAACCCTCTGGATGTGCAGTCCCCCACTGTTGCTTCTGAGTCTCTCTGGACCATACAGTGTCTGTGTAGTAGGCCGAATAATAGCCCCCCAAAGATGTGCATGTCCTAATCCCCAGAATTTGTAAATAAATTATGCTGTGTTACTAACAACTGACCTCGAGATGGGAAGATTATCCTGGGTTATCTGCATGGATTGAATATCATCACAAGGTTCTTACAAATCCAGGAGAGAGGCAGGAGAGTCTGAGCGATACCAGGTGAGAAAGACTCCATCAGAGCTGATGGGAGGAGCCACGGGCCATGGAATGTGGCAACCTGTAGAAGCTAGAAAAGGCAAGAAAACGAGTACTCCCTGAGTCTCCAGAAGGGAACACAGCCCTGCCAACATCTTGATTTTCGTGAGACTGATTTATGAGACTCATTTTAAATTTCTGACCTCCAGAACTGTAATATACACTTGAGTTGTTTTAAATAACTAAGTTTGTGGCAATGTGGGTGTTACAGCAGACATAGAAAACCAGTAGTCTGTCTTTCCCTGTAGATCCATGGTTCTCACTCCAGCTACACGTTAGAATCATGAAAAATATTTAAAAATTACACATGTTCATTTCATCATGGACAACACATTAGGTTCTTTAAAATAATATTAACAGGAAAATAGTTGATTTACAGTGTTACATTAGTTTCTGGTATACAGATAATGATTCAGTTATACACACACATATATATACACATATTCTTTTTTATTATGGGTTACTACAAACCACTGAATATAGTTCCCTGTGCTATACAAGAGGACCTTGTTGTTTGTCTATTCTGTACATAATAGTTTGTATCTGCTGATCCCAAACTCCCGATTTATCCAATTATCCTAATTTATCCCAGTTTATCCCGATTTAAAGACAAATATCATATGATATCACTTATATGTAGAATCTAAAAAATGACACAAACGAATTTATTTACGAAACAGAAAGAGATTCACAGACATAGAAAACAAACTTATGGTTACTTGGTGGGGGAAGAGGGAGGAATAAACACAGTAGGATTTTTAAAAGCATCCCGAAGTTCATGAGCTCCTGATTTCATCATCTGAGAACTTGTTAGAAATGCAGAATTTCAGGCCCTAACTCAGATCTACAGAATTAAAATCTACATTTTAAAAGATCCCCAGAAGACTCGTGTGAACATTAAATATGAGGAGCATGACTCTAGCTCATGAGCATTTTGAGGACAGAGGCTGTGTTTCCTCACCTGATATCAGGGCCTGACACAGAGCAGGCACTAAGTAAATATTAAATGAATGGTTAACTGAGTTCTGAGCAAACAGAAAGCTTGACGGCTCTAGAGCGATACACCAAAATAAACTGATGGCTTCAGAAAGATCTAAGATAATGATTTTCAAACATTTTTTTTTTTTAAGTAGAGAAGCTTTTTCCTTTTAACTGAAGTCTTAAGTAGAACTTGAATCTATGAGATGAAAGTGTCACCAAGAGATTTCTCACTCAGCCTCTCCGCTGGCCTCTGGGACCCCTCCCTAGGTGGTACCCTGAAGCTTGGAGAACACAGCAAGGCACTCTGGTTAGAGGAGGGGACAGGGAGGGCCTGGACAGGATGCTGGGTCCAGAAGTTCCAGAGCAAGAACAGGCCAGGTGGCAGCGTGACCCACAGCAAATGTACGAATAGGACGCTTATATAGATAAAAAGCAGTGCAAGTTCCCTGGAGGCCAAGGTGTCAGGCCTGGTCAGACACAATAGGCCCAGTGTGAAGCCATCTAAGGTCAAGGCATGGAGGTGATGACTGGGTGGGGGAGGAAAGCAGACGTGGAGTCCCCGCACCCAGACGGGGCTAAGACCAGGCAAGAGGGAACAGACAGTCCTGCCACCCATTGCTGTTTCCATTCCTGTGGCACTCTGTTCCAAATTCAGAGTCTCAGAAAACAGAGTCCAGCTGGTCTAACTTGGAGTCTGTGCCCTGCCTGGCTTTTATAATCCTGTCAAAACTGTCCCCAGCTGGAAACAGTTAACCCCCCCACCCGCCCCAAAGGAAATCAGCGTGATGATAGGAATGAGCAGTGAAAACCAGCGCATGCCCTTTACAGGCAGGCAGCATTATCTGTGTTTTAGGAGCCCCCTTCTTGATGCCAGGAGGGAATTACTGGCTGATGTTCACTCCCCCTTGACTCCAGGCAGGACTGTACAGACCCAGGGCATATTATTCCCAGAAGCTTTTGGAACATCTACCGTGTACCTAGCAGTGAATTCCAGCTCTCACAGAACTCACAGGCTGGTGAAGGAGAAAAATCTTGTCAGTGGACTATTCTACAAGGCTTTTGTTGGCATAGTACATGCAGTTTAACAGTGGTTCAGAGCCCAGATTCTGCAGCCAGATTGTACTGGAATTCTGGCCCTGCCACTTACATGCTGGGTGACCTTGAGCAGATTGTGCAGGTTTTCTGTGCCTTTCTTTTCTGATCGATAAAATGGCATAATATCAGTAACTACCTTCTTTCTTTTTCTTTTTTTTATTGTAGTATAGTCAGTTTACAATGTTGCATCAGTTTCTTGTGTACAGCGTAATGTTTCAGTCATCCATATATGTACATACATATTTCCTTTTCATATTCTTTTTCATTATAGATTACTACAAGATATTGAATATAGTCCCCTGTGCTATGTGGTATAAACTTGTTTATCTGTTGTATATATAGTAGTTAGTATCAGCAAAACTCAGACTCCCAATTTATCCCCTCCCACCCCAGTAACTAACTTCTTGGTTGTTATGAATGTTCAATGAGTAAATGTTCCTGAAAGTGCTTAGCAAGTATTATGTAAGTGATTGTAAAATTACGCCATTAAAAGTGAACCCAGGGCGCCAAGGAAACGCAGAGGAGAGATACCTAACCTGCTTAGAAGCTTGAGGGTCAGTCAGGGATGCTCCCTGGAGTCAGGCAGTTAGAAGTTCACAGAGGCTGCTGAGGAGCACAAAAGGCCAGGGTCCTCCAGGGAGCATTTATGGGATGTCATTAGAGGAGGTGAGGTGATGGGGTGGGGGCTTCGGCTCCTCTGGAATGTGTCCCCGACTCTTCCTGCAAGCACAGTGGCAGGGAGTACGGGCCAACTCAGCCATAGTGGATTCTTGGAAGGGGAAAGATCAACAGAAAAGACACAGCCCAGTCATAGCCCCTGTGAAGCCTTCTTATTGCCTGGAATAGGGTGGGTCTCTCTCCTGTTGACACGTCAGTTGTAAGATTTTAATCCACGTCCAGCTCCCTCGGGTTGCCACGTGTAACCTCTGAGTCTGGGTACATCCAAGGGATTAAATAATTAACAAGCTAAGTCTGATTAGAAACCCAAGTCTTCTTAACCCTATCCCAGTGTGACTCCCACCACCCAAATTGTTTTAATCATCTCCCAGGCCTTCCACAGCCATCCTGTCATGTCCAGATAAACTACAGTTTAAAAATCTGTCCATGCCCCAAGGACCCCACTGCCAAGGGCATGGATAATTAAAGCAACCTGATTCCTACAAATTTTAACAAGAGCCACCTTGAAATGAGCCTCACAAACACTAATGAGCTTCTTCGCCGAAGAAGGTGGAGAGAGGACCACAGACGTGGAGTCAGAGGCACTGCCTGCAAAAAGGCAGGGAGCAGATGCCAGTTACAAAGCTTCTCTCTGGGGTGTGCAGTCAGAGATCGAAGCTGGGGCTCTCATCTGACCAGGCCACTCCTGAATCTCTTGGTCCATGCGGAGCCATGGTCCCCTCTGTCTTCATAAGTGCTCTCCGGAGTATCGATCCGATGAGATCTCTCATTATTTCCATTTCTTAGCTTGTTGAGAATTTGTTTCTTCGTTGTGCAGTGAGTGAAACTAGGGAGAAGGCGACGTGCGGAGAAAGGCCTCCCAGCCTGGGGTGGTTTGCTTTTGAGATGTCACATGTCCTACAGGCCTTAATGAGGCCGATGCACAGTGAATGAGAAAATTAGTTTCTTGGCACGTGTTGTTATTGGTGAACGCTTGTCTATCGATGCGTTGAAACTGCCACAGAGCAGGCCACTAAATGGCTTAGATCGGGAGGTAAACACACTCTGGAGTGAAGTGGAGGTGAGATGGGGGAGCGTTTGTGTGGAAATTAGGTTGGCTGGCCAGCTGGAATCCCCACTGGCCATCCATCCCAGACAGGAGCAGGCCACGGACCAGAGAGCGAAATGGAATTGCATTAAAGCAAAGATGCAAGAAATGATTGAGCTTAGCATTCCTTCTGTCCTTTGCTGGAAGCTTCTTAAGAGCCAGAGGTGTGTCTTTTATTTATTCCAAAGCCAGCCTTCCACCTGATGCCCTGCCCACCTCTGTTCTCACCCAAGTGGATTCAGGGCTGGGCAGATACTTCTGCAACGGAAGAGGAGAGGGGAGAGCTTCAGCCAAGGTCACACATGGCCACGGAGGGTGGAGGGTGAGAGGTGTAAAGATGGCCGTGACTGGGGTAATGTGGTCTCTTCCTTTTGTTTGCTGAGCCTTACTCGGGGGTAGGCGGTGTGTAAAGCTCAGCCCCCTGGGGAGTGCGATGCTTCCAGAATCCCAGCCGCCAGGGTCTTTCTCCTCTGGTGGGGAAGCTGGACAAGCCGGGTGGCAAGGCCCAGAGGCCCCGACGCAGGCTGCCCGGAGCCGTGTGCCCCACGCGTTTGTGTTGTTCCAATACACATACGTTAGGACGTTTTAGTTTAATCGTCACAGCAACCCTTGGGGGCAGGAGCTACTACTCCCGATTTGCACATGAGGAAACTGAGAAAAGTCAAGGGGTTTGATGGGCAGGTGGTGAACAGTGGAGCTTGGATTCAAACCAAGCCCTGCCTCTCCCCACAGCTAGTGCGCTCATCTGTCCCCCTACACATCCACTTAGTGGAGGTTCAAACACCCAAAGGGTCTGGTCAACAGGGTGCGGAAAAACGTAACTGTCAGATGGCTGGAGCGCCCTAACTTCCTCTGGTGGTCAGGAAGCTAATCATAATGCAGTTGTGTGAGAGCCAGGCTGCTGTATCTGTTCCATTCGAAAAGGAAATAATGCCCCCAAACTGAGTGCTTTAAGCATGCTTAGTAACAAATTATTTGCAACACCCTGCACAACCGGTTATAACATATGCCTCAGGGTTCTTGAAGGACTTGGTGTCTCAGAAGCAGATTCCTGGTCCCCACTGATGCTGGTCTAGTGGATCTGGGGTAGGCCTCAGAGAGCTGCATTTTTAAGCAAGTTTCCAAGGCCATTCTGAAGCCAATTGGTTCTTGGTCCCCACTCGGGGGTTGGGGGGGAGAACCCCATTTATGAGTGTGCTGGGTCTTCACTCGCAGGTTGTGGGTTGGGAGAGAAGGGCACTAAGACTGGGATCAGTCCTAGGTTGTGACCTCAGCCAGCTACTCCTGGTGGTGTGGCCTTAGGCTGGCCCCTCTGGCCTCAGTTTCTTCCCGGGGCCCTAGACGGGGTGATCCCTGAGTTCCCTTCAGCTCTAAGAGGGAAGGATTCTTTTCCGTGTGTGTGTGTGTTTCCTCATTTTATCACTACTGGTTACATAGGTTAAAACCCAAGTCCCTTCCCTCCCCAATTAAGAGATCTTAATTAGGTTGATTATCAACATATGACAGTGTTTAAAGCCATGTTATGATTTCAGTTAAATTTCAAAATCAAGATGTACAGAAGTTATTAGTATACAGTGTCCCTATCTCTTTGCAAAGAGTCATGGCTCAGGTTTAGAACTCTGGGGCCACCTCTTACCATTCTGATGAGAGTTAACTAGGGCTCCCAGCTCTGGTCTTCCAGAATTCAAGAGGGAAGGCTTCTGAGGCAGAGCTCCAGTCCAGCCCATCAGGAGTAGAGCTGTGTGCTTTCTTTAAGAGGGAAGGGAGCAGAGGGAGGGGTAGTGGACGGATGTGGTCCTGCCATCCAGTGAGCAGGGCCCCAGCACCAAGATGCTACAGAGCAGTTGAGTCACCCAGACCTGGATTTCTGGAAGCTCAGTGCAGTCCAGCCCAAGGAGGAGCCGACTTACTGGAGTCCCATCCCATCTACAGAGTCCAGGGGGAAATATTCTGGACCATACAGGTCCTTAGAAGGGAGTCTATGCAGCGGGAAGCACTTAGGTGAGAGTGGGGAGCCCTGGGTTCTTCTTGCTCCAGCACGAACCCTGAGTCCTTTCCCAAGTTCCTCTACCTCTTCGCTTTAGGAGCCAGCTCCACCCTAAAACAAGGCTCTGGGATTAGATCGTGTCATGGCTCCTTCCCAGTCTGTGGTCTGATGACTCTGAGACATCCTTCCCGCCCTGCAGAACACTGTGTCTCGTAGATCCTGTCACGGCTGCCAAGCTGCTGAGGACAGCCCTGCGCTGCTCCACAAACCAAAGTGAATGAACATGGATGGCGGGCGGAAGCTGTCACAGCCTTAACTCTATACGAATACAATGTCTACACTCAATTGCCACTCGTACCTCTGCACACGTTCAAAATTAATGTGCCGTTACTGCTTGACAGCCTGTTCCTAAAACTGCAGCCGAAATCACTTTGCTCCCGAAGCAACGTTAGGAGTGGGTAAAGCACAGAACCAGCTGTGCCTGGGAAAATGGCTTCGTGTTGGAAGGGAGAGTCCCTTGATGCTGACAACTGTTAATCCGGGCTGCAGAGAAATCAACGGACAGAGGCAGTGCCTGGAGAGAGGGGAAGGCAGGGGCAGCCCTTGCAACTAGCTTCAGCGTTCTTGCCTCAGCCTGAGCTTAGCCAGCTGTGCAGGGGGTGGAGGGGACAGTGGAAGCTATGTCTTGCAGGTGCCCATGTCCTGAGCCCTGGGGGCAAGAGCCATGAGGAAGCAGGGGGTGCTTCTGGCCCCCCTGTAACTCTGACTGAGGAGTTACAGAAGGGTCAAGCCCTGTGCTAAGTGTAAGAGATGCCGAAAAGAATCAGGTGCCCATCCCTCTGAAAAGCAGCCTTGAAGCACATCTCAGTCCAGTTCCTGCCACCAGGAGCTGCCTGCCAGGCCCAGCTGGAGGAAGCCAGGCCCACGGCCCCCACCACCCCCGCAGTGCAGGCCAGCCAGCCAGGCAAGTTGATGCGGGGAGCTCATTCCATGTGATCAGGGGCTGCTGTCCCTGCTCCCCCATTTCTCCTAAAGCCGCCTGAATTCAGGTCCTTTTACATCCTCACCTGGAGGTTTCAATGGCCGCCTCACAGTGGCAAAGCCGTGTCCTAACAGCAGGATGGAGACATGGGGATGGGGGCCCGTGCTGTAAATTGATGGGTCAGTGTTTAAGAGTCTCGCACTCCAAAGTTCTCTTTTTTTTTTAAAATCAAAGTCTTAAAAGCAGCCTTGTTAACATACTTCTTCAAATTATGGAAGAGGCAGCACACTGAGGAGCTGTGCTGGGAAGGGATGCCACCCCCTCCCTGCTCCCTCTTTCTTCCTCCTGATCTCCAGGCCCTGTCCCTCTCTGCCGGGTAGACCTCCTTAGCTCTGCCGGGTAGACCTCTCCCAAACCCATGGGATAGGTTGCTGTGCTACTCACAGACTGCTCAGATTCAGGCTCAATTACAACAGTGTGTACAAGGACAACGTCACTCTCACTGTCAACTCTCTGCTAAGTTTCAGAAGCTGTTCTGGATACTTTGAGTGCATGACCTCATGTAATCTTCACCCCAACATATTAGGCCAATATTATTACTAATCCCATTTTACAGATGGGAAAACCGAGCTTCAGAAATGGCATGAAAGTGGCAGAGCCCGGATTTGAACCCTCAGCCCACACTTGCCCCTGCACTTCAGTGTTTCTCTGTCCTTCCATGTGTCTGCCAGGTAATATCATAAACAGGTCCATGCTGACAGGCAAAGGCCAGAGTTCAGAATCATAAACAGCTAACTTCTAAGGCAGAATTTCCTGCGGTGTGTCCTGGGACTAGTGGACTAGTCCTTGAGATGCTGGGCAGAGAAGGAGGTCTCAGGTCAGATGCACGTAGGAGAGGTTTTCCATCTGCCTCCTGAGAGGTTCTCTGAGAAGGGGCCAGTCTCTGCTTGACAGGGCAATTTATTGAGATAATACTTGGCATTTTGTTCTCACTCTCTTTTTCCTCCCTTAACCCCATCTCCGTGCAGAAGTAACCAGCCTTTTGTTCCCTGTGATGAGAGGAGATTGGTTCTGTAGATTTTAATAACCACTTGTTAACACATCCTTTTCCACCTTTGGGAGAAAGTCTGCTAGATTCTCCCAGAGAGAGCAAAAGCAGAGACAGGTGCTAGACATTCTTTATGATGAAAGTGGAGTAGAGACTGGGGGCTTCTGGGAGAAGCTGGTACTGGGGCCGGACAGGAGCTGCCTGTGGGGAAGCCTTGCGCAGGCACAGCAGAGCTGCTCCCTGTCATGTGGCCATGGGGCCTGCACCAAGAGCCCTTTGATGATGTCACTCCTTCCTGAGCCCCAAGGGTCCAGCTGTGTGTCAAACCCCAGGACATTGTCATAACCCTGGAGGGGGAGGCCCACTCAGTGACGATAAGGTGAATTTTCTGCTAGCCCCGTGGATTGGAGACTCAGGTTGAGTCAAACTGATTTGAAGAAAATGAGATTATATGACAGTTCTTACATAAATTCTTACCTGTTAAATTTGATAACTCTTTATTTGCCCACAGAAATCTTTTAAAACGCATGAAGTCTATATTAACAACTGTTGGAATTGTTGATCATTGGATGGTTTTTGGGGAAAGTCTGACTTCAGAACATTAGCCTCCACAGCTAGGACTTAACCTCCCAGGAATAACAGGCCCACCAGACCAGACAAGAAGGATGAAGGGTGCAGGGAGAAGGCGGGGAGAGTGGCAGAGGGAGAAGGCAAGGGAGTCAAGGGCAGGTAGAGAGGGCTTGAGCTAGAGAACTACGGTGAGAAAGGGGCAGAGAGGAGAGCCGGGGGGCCTGGGGGAGCACGGACGTCGGGGGGAGAGTCCCCTGCAGGAGCAGGTGGGGACTTGGCTCTGCTGCTTGGAGCACCTGGATCAGGGCAGCACCCCACCTTATCTGGGAGTGAAGCAGGGAGTTGCAACACCAGATGGGTGCCCTGGGAGAGTGAAGACAGAGCTGGACACGTGACTGGGAAGAGGCCCAGCTCGGTTTTATAGGCAGAATACTTTCCGAGAACTGAAAATCAGGAGACTTGATATAGACATGCCTTGGCCAGTTGACTGGAGGAAGGGGCTGGCCATCAACCCAGTGCTCCTCTTCTGTCCACAGGGGGTGTCCAGTCCAGACATTTCCTCCCATAGGGTGCCTCCCAGCTGTAACATTCATGGTTCCATAAATCAACTTTAATGTAAAAATCAAGTAAAAAACAAACTATGGTTACCAAAGGGGAAAGAGGTAGAGGAGAAGGATAAGTCAGGAGTTTGGGATTAACATAAACACTACTATATATAAAACAGATAAACAGCAAGGACTGCTGTATAGCACAGAGGACAATATTCAATATCTTGTAATAACCTATAATGGAAAAGAAGCGGAAAAAGAATATATGTGTATGTATAAATGAATCACATTGCTGTACACCTGAAACTAACACAACATTGTGAATCAACTATACTTCAATTAAAAAAAAAAAGAAAAAAAATTAAGTAAAACTTACGACCAAACCAACCCAGTACAGATATGGGGTGGCCATAGTTGTTACTGAACTACAGAAGTAAATGGTCAGCAGTTCATTCAAAGAGCTTACTTAGCAGTACTTTTCCCTCCGGGACACGTGTTGCTGGGGTCACATGCACAATGATGGAGCAAGGAGTGGGGGAAAGGGAGTCTGTGGGCTCTGCCCTGCCACACACACATACGGAAGGAAGAGTTCTCTGGCCTCTATTAGTCTTAGGGCTACTGACTGAGGCCCAGCTGGCCTCAGCCTTGTCCTGGGGGAGGAAGATGTGACGCCATGGCCCTGTCTTAAATCCTTTCACAGACATTATTCCCACGACACCCTTCAAATAGTATACTGGTCAAGATTTCTGGTTATGGATGTCAGGAACCCAACTCCAACTAGTCTAAACACAAAAGGGAATTGACTGACTCAGATAACCAGGAGACTTGAGGGTGCATGTGCTTTCAGACATAGCGGGAACTGGAAGTCAAATGATTTCATTAGGGCTCTCTCTTTTTTTAACCTCTGCTGTTTCTATTCAGCTTCATTCTTTGGACAGCCTATTCCCACACAGTAGGATCGTTTGCCTACCACACCCCATTCTCCATCCTCCTGGTGAGCAGCTCCAGCAGGAAAAACAAATCTATCTTTCTCACTAGCCCCACCAGAAAAATCTGGTTGACCAGTTGAGTCATATGCTACTCGCGGCATCAAATTCGTGGCCAGGGGATAAAAGTCTCTTGAGTGGACAGACCTGGGTCATACGCCTCCCCTGTGACGGGGGGGATGAAGTAGGAGAGGGTCAACCCCATTTGAACCCTGGAGCTTGGATTACCTACAGGGGAAAATGGGTAAGAAGGGATTCTAAACAGATGAAAACATCAGATTTCCTCAAATAGTTTTTTTTTTTTTTTAAGTGGAGGTACTGGGGATTAAACCCAGGACCTTGTCCATGTTAAGCATACGCTCTACGACCACCCCCCACAAATAGATTGTTTTAAAATCCATTATGCAGATGAGAAAATGGAAGATCAGATTGGTTAAATAACTCATCTAAGTTCACAGAACTAGGAAGTTGCAGAGCTTGGACTTGTCTGCATCCAAAATGGATGTTTTAACCTCTAAACTGTCTACTATCTAAACTGTCCCGGCATCTGTGGGAGCTCCGTCATCCCAGCTCCAAATACTTCGGGCTTGTCATTCAGGGCTCCCCAAATAACTGAAGTTGCAGGGAACCTGAGAGTCAGTTCAAGACCCCTGGACCCTCAAGGAACTTGCTGCTCTGCTCTGTTCCTCTTCCCCTGCCTTTCTCCAGCTGGAAGGAAGGAACTGGGTGGCCAGAAATGCACCCCTCACTATCCCTTCCAATGCTGAACACTCAAGGCATGGAGTAGGCCAAGTATCACCATTTAAGGTGAAAGTTCTCAATCACGGTGTGTTCACACTGGTGTGGTGACTCATTTGTTTTATTAATAGTTAAAATACTGGAGTTTGCAAATGATTTACCCTTTTTAAAAAAATGAGCCAGAGAAAATTCAAAGTTATCCCTATAACAACATGCATTGCGTTTGCTTGTATGTTGTGCTCTCTTGAGTGGGAGAGAGGTGATGTTAAAGCCAGCAGGCACGACTTCATTACCCTGGCTTTGGTTGGGGGAGATTTTCTTGCTTGTGTGCTCTACTGGAGAAGGGGCTGGGAATTACTGATTTAAGGGAGGACTTCTGCCCACAAATACCTTCTCACTACTTACTTTCAATCTCACCAGGTAAAGGTTATATTGGTTTTAAAAGCTAAAGCTTGCAGGGAGTTAGGGAGAGGCGGTGGGTATAGTTTAGCACTAGCGCACACACTTAGCATGCACGAAGTCCTGGGTTCAATCACCAGTATGTCTATTTTAAAAAAGAAAGGAAGGTAAGGAAGGAAGGAAGGAAGGAAGGAGAGCTACAGGTGGGCAGGGAGAGCACTCAGCATTCACTTGCATGTCAGTGTAAATTATAGGACACTCTTGTTCTAGAATAAGGTATTCTAGAGATCCTGGATGAATGGAGGCATTCCTAAGTACTTTCAGATAATAAAAACTTCTGAAGAGCTTTAAAAAAAAAGTCAAACTTTAAAGTGGAGCTTTAAATAGAGCTGAAAGCTTTGAGTTAATAGATAATTTTATGCAAAATAACTTTCACTCTAGCAAGCAGCTTCTAGAATGAGTGACAAAGTCAGCAGCCGATTTTTTTTTTTTTTTTTTTTTTTTGCCATTATGGCAAAGTGGAGCTTTTTATCCTTTCAGTTCTTTTTTGCTTTCTGGATATTTTTAATGTACTTGTAGTCTAAGAGAGAACCAGATCACACACCCTTGTTCATTGCAGCATCATTCACAATAGCTACGAGGTAGAAGCAACCCAACATCCAACGATAGATGGATGGATAAAGAAAATGTGATGTGTATATACAATGGAATATTATTCAGCCTTAAAAAGGATATTCTGACACATGTTACAGCATGGATGTTTACAGAATGTTATGTTACATTATAATGTCCTCCAGTGGAATGTCCTTGAGGACATGATACTAAGTGGAAGTATTAGTATTTTGTCACTGAAAGACAAACATTGCATGATTCCACCTATCTGAGGTAAAGTGGCCAAACTCCTAGAAACAGAAAGTAGAATGAGAGTTGCTGGGGCTGGAAGGAGGGGAAGTGGGGAGTCTAGGGGGTATAGAGTCTCGGTGTTACAAGATGAGAAAGTTCTAAGAGCTGTTGCACAACAATGTGAATATAGTTGGCACTGCTGGACTATAGTTGGCACTATATTAACAATGGTTAAAATGATAAATTTTATGTTATGCATTTTCTACCCAATTTTAAAATGTTTTCTTTTTTTAAAGAAAGAGAAAACTAGGGCTGAGCTATTCAGTCACTTGAAACAAACAAACAAAACAGGGACAGGGAGGCAGTAATTGGTCCCAGAATCAAATTCCAGTAATCTTTGGAAGTCAAAAGTGACAATGAGCCCCCTTCTCTGGCAGAATAAATGTCAAAAGAACACAGAATAATTTATTTCAAAAAAGGAACACCCAGAAGTAGAAAGAAGAGGGGAGAGGAAGGGAAGAAGAAGTCGTGAGAAGCGAGCTGCAGTTGCCGTCTTAAGAAAGGATTATTTTCAGTAACACACTCACACAAACCCAACGAGTGCAGTGGTGCCGTAGCCGGCATTGTACGAAGCATAAAAGTGTTGCCACAGCTATCACAGAAGCCCTTCATGCTGCTGGCAGGGAAAGAGTGCTTATGACTAATTAGAATAACTCTCACCAATCACAGAGGTGAGCATTTTGGAGTTTAATCATATTGCTTTCTCCATACCTAGCCTCACGTGTACCTAACAAGAAAATGGAGAGAAAGAATAATTTGAAGGCATAGAACCCTACGATGCTAAACAGGTCAAGGCCAGAGGTTCTGGGTTGTCAAAAGGTAGTTTGCGGAGATGAGTGTGAAAGGCGGTGTTACTGGCCGACTGGAGGAGGTGGGGGAGGGCCCTGAGAGGAGGGTGAGAAGGTAGATAAAGACAAATCTTACCAGTAGGAAAAAAAATGTTGGCATGTACGTTGGTTCTGCCTTCTCCCACCCTGGAAACAAATTAGTTCTTACTTAAATTTTATTAGTCCCTGCTTTCTTCCCACCCTAACCCCCACAGCTTCCACAGGGTTGAGACAAGGCCAAGACAGACCGGCCCTGGGGAGCTGGCTCGTGGCAACGCTGGTGCTCCCAGGGATGGCCCCAGGCCAGCCGCAAGGCACAAGCAGGAATGTGCTGGGTTATTGATGCCAGGAGGTGCTGTACACAGAGGCAGCCGTCACACAGATGGCCACATGAAAGCCAGCCTGGCCGGCAGCCACACGTCGTGTCATTGTAACGTGCGGCCCTTTGGAACTGGGGGCGAGCTGGCTGAGGCGGCATTCCCTGAGGGAGGCTGCGTTCCTTGCCCTGCCCGCTCTGGACACTAGGATCCTAGCAGCAGTGGTTAGCGGGGGTCTCTTCCCCAAGTCTGATTCCATCTATGAGGATGCTTGGAAATGTTCTTTCATTTAGACTTCAATAGAGATAAAACCAAGGTGAATTGAGAATGGCCAAGTCTCACATCCTGTAAAGAGAACTACCTAAAGTTTACTGTCCTGTTAACTTGGGAAAACTGTAGCTGGGTTCCGATGGTGACTTTCACTCCTTCCAAAGGAAGGAACTGATGAGTTTGCTGATTTTACATTCGTTATTCAGATCCTGCTGATCTGCTTCTTCAGTCTCACCTAATTCTTGACTTGTACTGGTCCAGGTTCAGGTGACTGTTTCTGGTATCAAGGTTCTGGTTATTAATTTCATCAAATTCTCGATCTCTATAGTCTTTCAAAGTTCAGATTTTAAATGACAAAGGGCATATCAATTGCAGGGTTGTTGCCATTTCCAATGTGATCTGCAAAATGCCAACAATCACTTGTTTATAAGCCACAAGGGTCTCTTTCTCTACTTGTGATGTGCCCTTCTGCTCCACCATCACCACCTGCTTTCCTCTGCTCCGCTGCCTCTATGGTGGGCTGGGCTGGGAACTGGAATTCTTGGTTTTAAGCATTACTCCCAGACTGGATCTGATCTTCCTCCTATAGATTCTAGGACACGTCTTTTTAATAAAAAAATTTTTTAATTAAAGTATATTCAGTTTACAATGTGTTAACTTCTAGTGTATAGCATGCTATTTCAGTTATACATGTATTCTTTTTCATATTCTTTTTCATTATAGGTTATTACAAGGCATTGAATATAGTTCCCTGTGCTATACAGTAGGACCTTGTTGTTTATCTATGTTATATATAGTAGTTAGTATCTTGCAAATCCAGAACTCCCAATTTATCTCTCCATCCTGCCCTTTTCCCTCCCTGGTAACCATAAGTTTGTTTTCTATGTCTGTGAGCCTGTTTCTGTTTTGTAAATAAGTTCATTTGTGTCATTTTTTTAGATTCTACCTAAGTGATCACATGGTATTTTTCTTTCTCTGTCTGGCTTACTTCACTTTGTATGGCAATCACCAGGTCTGTCCATGTTGCTGCAAGTGGCATTATTTCATCTTTGTTTGGTAGAGTAGTATTCCTTTGTATAAATATACCACAACTTCTTTCTCCAGTCATCTGTTGATGGACATTTAGGTTGCTCCCATGTCTTGGCTATTGTAAATAGTGCTGCTATGGACATTAGGGTGCATGTATCTTTTTGAGTTAGAATTTTCTCTGGATATGTGCCCAGGAGTGGGATTGATAGATCGTGTGGTAAGTTTTGTTACCAAAGGCAAGTTCTTCTGTCCAATACACCGTGAGGCCAAACACACCAAAATGTTGGAGTTTGGAGCAGAGAAAGGTTTATTGCAGGGCCAAGCAAGGAGGACAGGGTGGCTCATGCCCCCAAAAAACCCAAACTCCCTAAAGGGTTTCAGCAAAGCATATTTAAAGGCCAGGTAAGGGAGGGGGGTCTCAGGGTACGTGATCAGCTCGTGCACAATCCTCTGATTGGTTGATGTTGAGTCAACAGTGCGGTCAACACTATCAACCCCTAGGTGCCAGAAGGTCTGGGGACCACGTGCTCTAGATCATCAAGTAGTTAATTTCTTCCCTTTGGTAGTGGGTTTTTAGTATCTGAAAAACTCAGGAAATATACATGAGATACTATTACCTGGGTACTTCAGAGAGGACCTACAGCAGAGGATATGGGGGAGGAGTCTGACCGTGAAAGGCCCCATAGGGTCCTGCTTAGTTACATTTTTAGTTTTTTGAGGAATCTCCATACTGTTTTTCATAATGGCTGCACCAAACTATATTCCCACCACCAGTGTAGGAGGGTTTCTAGGACACTAACAACTTCATTCAACATCCCTGTTTGGCTTCAGATAGTCTAGAGTTTTACTCTTTAAGTACTTCCCGTTTGTAGGTGAGGGCAAGAGAGAACTTGAAAACTGGGCCAGTGTGTGGATGAGGTGCCCAGCCACGGAGGCAGGTAGGGCCGAATTCCAGTCCTGCGGGAAGGGGTGCCTTTTTTTCCCCCACAGAGAGCAGTTTTCCACAAAGCCATATGCTGGTGGAGTGTGTCCATATAGAAGGGGTATCCTTTTAGAATTTACATACTTTACAGGCTGGCAGCAGCCTATCCTGAAACAGATGCTGTGGAATGAGAAAATTAGCTTTCTAAGGAGCCTGAAGAAAAGTTTAGCAGGATTGTGAATGGAGGAAGTTCGGCATGATCATCTCTCAAGTGGAAGCCAATGACGTTCAGTCAAAAGGATTAAGTAAGAGTCTGAAACTCTGCTCCCTGGAGGTCCCTCCATGGGGACATGCTTCACTTTCCCCATCAAATTCCTTTCCCCGATCCCCCAACACTATTTCAAAAAAGTAAGTGCTGATTTTTCTAGGTAAAGTTGGGAGGAAGGGAGCTTACATAATGAACAGATACCACAGAGCATAGCAGCCAGTTCAAAGATGCATTAGATGCCCCAACCTGACGTACACACCCACACACCCAGTGGAGTAGTAGCTCTTAGGACTGATTACATTCAGCCACAGCGAAAGTGGTGTGGGGGCCCGATGTGCCAGGCCGACGCGCAGCAAAGGAGAGCTTTGCTCAGTGTGCTGAGCTCTGCCCTCAAATCTTGCTTCTCCAGACTTTCATTTCCTCCCCCTTTGCACATCTTCTCTTGCTGCTCGTGTTCTCTGTTCTGAAATTCTCACTGCCTCCCAGACACTGTGGTTTGCTTTGATGGATGCTCTTTGTTCTCTGTGGAAGTGGAGTGCTGCTGAACAGAATAACAGAACCTCCAGCCAACTCTAGTCATCCCTTTTGTTCCTACCTTCCTGGCTCAGGCATGGCAGTAAGTGTGGGAACATATTTTTGAGCACCTACTAGAAGCAGGTGTGATACCTGCTTCTAGGCACTGGAAATATAGTGGCGATTTAAATGGTCAGAAATCCCTGTTCATGTGGAATCTACATTCTGGAGCTGGTAGAATGGGGGAGAGATAGGTAATAAACAAAATAAGCAATCAAAGTGTATAGTGTGTCAGATGATGGTGAGGAAGCAGGAGAGCATGGAGGTGGGGGTACCATTTTCTAAAGGATGCTCAAGAAGGCCTCAATGAGAAGATGACACTTGGCTAAAGGTCTGAGGGAGGTGAGTGAGCTGTGAGGGAAGAACTCACAGTGATTCTTTGTTATTCTCATGCTTCTTATTGGTTATACTGAGTTTATACTTTACTAACTCATACCAAGTGTATTAGTTATCAGTTGCTATGTAATAAATTACCCTACAACTTAGTCACCTAATACAACCAAGTTTTATTATCTCACAGTTGCTGTGGGTCAGGAATCCGAGTGTGGTTTGGCTGGGTCCCTCTGGCTTAGGATCCCACACAGGGTTCATTTCAAGGTGTTGACCAGGGCTGTAGTCATCCCAAGGCTCAGTTGGAAGAGGACTCACTTCCAAGATCACTCAGGTAGCTGTTGGCAGGTCCTCACTGGAGATATCAGCTCCTTGCCCCTTGGAGCTCACAACAAACAAGCCAGCAAGAATGTGAGCATGATGGAAGTCAGTCTTTTTATACCTTAATCTTAGAAGTGACATCTCATCATCTTTGCCATATGATGGAAATGAGTCATTAGGTCCAGCCCACATTCAAGGGGAGGAGGTTACAGAAGGATGTGAATACCAGGATGTGTGGGGGTCACTGAAGGCATCTGAGAGGTTGCCTACCACTCCAAGAATAGAACAAAGACATGCACATCCTTGAACAGTCACCTGGACAACACCTCCCAGTCAGTTTCCCCTGTAGCAGCCAGAATGGTCCTTATAAAGAGTAGGCAAGAGCTATTACTAGTCTGTGCAAACCCTCCATCACATCTTAGAGCAGCATCCCCATTTCACGTTCTGACCTCTGCCTACCTCCCCACACGTTACCCCCACCCCCACCCCCCTGACTCAGGCTGCCACAGGAGACGTCTTGCTCTTGCTCAGATACGCCAAACCCATTCCTGCACTTTGCGCTAGCTATTCCTCCTGCCCTTAACACTTCCCATGTGGTCCTGTCTCCATCATTTGGGTCTCTGATCAGCTGTGGGGGCTTTTCATGACCATCTCCATCAAAAACATCCCCTTTATTCTACTTTATTTTTCTCAGACCACTTGTCACTTTCTGAAATTGTATATATTTTTGTTTGTCTATTGTCCATCTCTCTCCCTGTCTAGAAGGTCAGATCCATGAGGGCAGGGATATTTGTCTATTTTGTTCACTGCTGTATTCCCAGGACCTGGGATTTAGAGGATTCTCAGTAAATGTTGCCAGAATAAATGAATGGATGGCATTTAAATGTATATAAAGATAAAATCATCTCTAACACAGTAATAATAATATTTTCCATTTGGAGGGTACAATATCCTAGGAAATTTACAGATATAATTTTATTTACTCTTTATGAAGATCCCACGAGGTAGATACTTTCTTTATCCTCCTTTTCACAGAGAAGAAAACGTACCAGAAGTCACACAGTAAAAGCAAGAGCTGAGCTGTGAGCCCAGGGCCGTCTGACTCCACAGCCCACATTCACCCCCTGAGGGTTATTGTCTACCCATTAACAGTGCAGTGACCCCGCACAAGAGCACCTGCAGGGCATGCGCCCCACCCTCATAGGACCATAGTCACTGTTAGACCATTTCCAAAGCTGCTCCCTTGGAAATCCTAATGAACAGCCTGGGTTAAGAACCTTTTCTCTAAAGAATTCTATCTTCAGGACCTAGAGATGATCATCCTAAGTGAAGTAAGTCAGACAGAGAAAGACAAATATCACATGATATGTGGAATCTAAAAAAATGACACAAGTGAACTTACAAAACAGAAACAGACTCACAGACACAGAAAACAAACTTATGGTTACCAAAGGGGAAAGTGTGGGGGGTGGGAGGGATAAATTAGGGGCTGGGGATTAACAGACACACATTACTATGTATAAAATAGATTAAACAACAAGGTCCTAATGTGTAGCACAGGGAACTACATTCAATATCTTGTAAAAGCCTCTAATGAAAAAGAATATATATATTATATATTCATATATAAATATTAATGTAAATATATAAATATATTATATATTTATATATAATATAAAATATACAAAATAATAACTGAATCACTATGCTGTACACCAGAAACTAACCCAACATTGTAAATCAACTATACTTCAATTGAAAAAAAAAAAAAGAATCCTATCTTATTCTTTGATATCCAGTGAAAAATATTAATGCAGTGCCTACCTCAGTTTCTGCTTTAACAGAACATTTATTTACTCTCAAGCCAGTTTGGGACAAAACTGTGACATTTAGCTTGGGACTCCCCAGAGGCCCAGCTGAGACTTGGGCAGCCTGGGGTCTGTGCCTTCCTCACCCACACTTACCGCTGTGCCTCTTCCCTCAGGGTTCTGTGCTGTCCGTCAGGGACGGCGAGAGGACAAGCATCCCCCAAAGCTGAGAGCTCAGCCTCCGCTGCTGCCGCTGGCTGCAGGCTTATGGATACACGAGGCTCCCACCCCTCAGTTTATCCTTACCTCCCTTCTTGGTGCAGTCAACAGCGTGGGGAGCACCTGCCGCCCATCCTTTCTTGCTCCTGCCTCATTGAATTTCTTTCAACCCCTGAACTTGTCATGCTTTCTCACCTACTGGCTTAGGTCATGCTTGTGACTCTACCAAGAACCATCTTTCCCTCTTATCACCTGATTAAAGCCTACTCATGCCTCTGGTCTCAGTGCAAATACTACTTCTTCCAGGAAGACCTTCCTAAACACCTCATTCCCCGTCTGGGCTAGGTATCCCTGCTCTATTTACACCCAGGGTTTCCTCCACAACGGGGAGCTACCACCTTGGATTCATAATCACTCGGTATTTCTACAGGGGCTCCTGCCTGTTGGGCATCTGTTTGCAGCCTGGTATTTATTCACTCTCCTTTGAGAAACAGTTTCTCAACTTTCCTTTGGGAAACCTCCTCCCTCCTCATTCCAGCCCATGTGCCTGGTATGTGATTGACACCAAAGCCCAGCCCCAGTGTGGAACTTAAGTTAACCAGCATCCCTTATCTCCGCTCTTCCCGTCACAGTGATTGGCTCAGGGTTGACACGTGACTTAGCCAGGTCCAATTAGATTGAACCTCAGGGCTCCCCCTGGAAATGATGCACCCCTGTCCTCTCTCCCGTACTGTACATGGAGCCTCCTACGATACTGGAAGCCACCCAGGACCAATGAGGGTGAGCCTTAGGGAGGGTGAGTCTGGCCAACAATGGAGCCAGGCAGAGCTAAGAAATGGAAAGAAAGGAACAAAGTCCTGGTCACATTATTTGAGCCCCTGGATCAAGCATTGCCTGAAACTAGACTTGTCAGTTGCGTGGACAAATAAGTTCCCTTTCTGTTTCAACCAGCTTGAGGGTTTGTTTTCTTTTTGTTGCTACTTACAACTAAGGAACATCCTAATTTCAGATTCTGCCGTGTTACCACCGTATCCACAGGCCTCAGCACTGTGCCTCACACTTCGTTGTGGGTAAATAAAGTTTCTTTGTTCTGGGTGAGAAATCTGGGTACTGGCAACCATGAGGGCTGGCACAGTGCAGGCCCTGGAAGCACTCAGCTCTCTCTGGTACCTGGAAAATCTGGTTCTGTTTCTTTATCCCTTATTCCTACTGGAGGGCTGATCAGGCATCCCTCCCTTAGCTTCCCTGAGCCCTGCAGACCAGGAACGCTTCTATCTGGCAAAGATACAATCCCCAACTCCTGGTCCCATGTACAGAATCATCCCTGACTAGCTTCATTCAAGCCCCTAACCTGCCTTAGCAGTTCTGATAACTCAGAGCTAGTTAATGACCATGGGCCACTCAAAACACAGATTTAGGGCACTGTCTACTTGCCTTTTTAAAAAACATCCAAGCTATGATTGCTTCCTCTGCTCAGACTCTGAATGAATTCTGTGCCCTGTTGGTGTCAACAATCTGTTTCTATACCTGTTGCTGGAATCACAGAATTTGAGAATGAAACATAGAGGTCATCTAGTTCCACCCCTTCCCAGGGTAGGTGCTGTCACTTCCACATCTCGGACTGGGGTCTAGTCTGCCTTGGCTTGAAAACGACCAGGGACCGGCTGCTCCGTCCTTTGCGAAGCAGGCATATTGTCAGACAGCTCAGATTGTTAGAAAGTTCTTCCTGAAACTGAGCTGGAATCGGCTTCCTTGTCATTCCACCTAGTCCTGGAATTGCCATCTGGAGTCGCTGGCATCAGCCTGATCCCTCCCCCACGTGGCAGCCATTGGGATATCTGAGGACAGCTCACGTGTCCCTGAAGTCTGCTTGACTCCAGGCAGAGCATCCCTTGTGCCCTCGCCCAGTCCTCCTGTGATTCAGTCTCCTGATATTGCACTAGCGCATCATCCTCTGGACTTGCTTCAACTTGTGGTTGTCCCTCTCAAAGAGATCTCAACAGTTTGGATCTGGCCTGTCCAGCACTAAGTACAGCAGAACCATCCAGTCCCTTGTTCTGGACTCACCACACCTATCGATGATGATGTTAAGTTTCCAGTGTCGTTTTGACAGCCTCGTGGTACTCTTGGTTCGATAGAATGTAATCAAGGAAAAATTCATTGGATTTTCTATATTTGAACACTTGGTGTATGGAACTCGACATTGATTTCTCCTTAATCTTGTCAGTTTTAGGTTGGGCAGAATCACTAAGGGGACCGTCTAATTTATCATCGAAATCTGGAAATTTTTGAGAGTGAAAGGGGTGGTATTATTGCTATTAATAATCTCACTGAGACAGCAGGCATAACCAGGACTGTCCCAGACAAACCTGGACACGAGACCACCCTTAGCACAGTGGTTTGGACCACAGAGCCCAGGTTCAAGTCCCAGTGCTCTCATTTAACAGCTCTGCGCTTAATCTCTCAACGTTTCTGTTTTCCCATCTCGGAAAGGGAGATAATAGTCCTACATCACAGGGTTATCATAAGCATCAAGCAAGATCATTTACAGAAAGCATTTAACCCAGAGCCTGGCTTACATTAAGTGCTTAGAAAATAACCACCTGTTATTTTTAGCTTCTTGAGATCTTTTTGAATTTGACCAGCTATCCCTCTCAATATTGTGTCATCTTTAAATCTGATAAGCATGACTTCCACCGCATTGTCTGAATTATTGCTTAAAATAACCTGCATCAGCCTCCAAGACGGAGCCCTGTGGTCTGTCTTTTGTATTCTCCTTCCAAGTTCATGTGGATGCAATGGTCACTGTTTTTCGGACAGGACTGTCAAACCAGCCAACCCAGTGCATTTCTGGTCCCAACAATGAAGAGACTTAGATGTACCAGTTCATTTCTCTCTCATGTAACAGTCTGGGGAGGCACCACTTGGGCAGGAAGCTGTCCTCCCACCATCAGCCAGAACCCAGGGTGAGGGTAATTCTTCTGTCTTTAGTGCATGGCTTCTATTGCTCAGCTGGTCACCGTTCCAGTCAGCAAGAAGAGGAAGAACCTGGAGGAGGGAGTGAGAGAGGTTTATGGGCCAGGCCTGGAAGTGGTAGGCATCAGTCCTTTTCACACGCAAGCGGGGAGAACATAGACACAGGGGCCCCCGACTGCATGGAAGGTGGGAGATGCAACACAGCTGAGCAGCCAGGGGCCAGCTCCATGCCCCTTCCTACGGTGAGGGAGAGATGGGAACTTGGTGGAGAGCCAGCGGTCTCCACTTCAACCATGCACCCACTGCATTATTGTTCAGCCCACGGTTTCTGCCTCGTCCTTGAGGAAATTAAGTTAGACGCTACCAAACACCCTATGAAATCAAAGACCTCCATCGTTCTGCTCTGCCACTGGCCTGGTATCCTATCACCAGAGGAAATCATTTCTGGTTCCTTCTTAGAAGAGGGCACACAAGTGGCCTATGCTGTCTCCAAAAAATGGTTTCATATTTTGGGCGGTGAGATTCGTTTCATCTTTCCGTTGATCTGTGTAGGGAAGATGCAAAAAGGAGAACACAGGAACCCCGTGGAGATTAAAAAATGAGATCAGATGAAATTCCAAGACTAGGAAGAGTCAAGCAAAAAGGGAATTCTACATACAAGTTAAAGTAACATGATGGATTGTTCAACAGCCCTCTTTGAGCAGTTCTGAGCTCCTTGAAATAGGCTGTAGGACACAGATTTCTGAGGCATGTAACATAAACATTATGTTCGGCTCTGAAACTCTAGCCTGGAGCTATTAAAATCAAGCACTGTGGATAAATAAGCTCCCTTGAGATAACTCAGTTGTTCATTCAACAAACATGTGTTTCGAAGCTACTTGGCACCAAACAGTGTGCAGGGAATAAAGAAAGAAACAAGCAGTTGTCCCTGCTCTTGCAGTTTTTTCAGATGAAAAGGTCAAAGTTCCTAGTTGCAAAAACCAGAAACAACTCTGGCTACTTTAAGCTGAAAATGAATTTAGTAAAGAGTATTAGTTAGATGACAAAATCTCTGGGAAGCTACGCAGCGAGGAACCACACCCCAAAACCCTTTGCAGAACTAGTCTAGAGGAGACACCACTGGTCCCCCTGTCAGCACAGACATGCAGCCTGAACTGGTGACATTGCTGAGCCAGGACCTCAGAAACTCTCACCAGAATCTTCTGCCACTACCTCTGAGACTGCAGTAGACACAGCCACCTTTGCCAGAATGCATCCCTTCCAGCGCCCGCTGCCTTACAGCACTAGCTTCTGATTCAGGGTCCTGAATGGGCATATGTGGTTGGTGGTCCAGGTCACATGCTGCACCTTAGCTGCAAGGGAGGCTGAGAAAGTGAGTATGTGCCTTCCATGATGCGATGTGGGGATTCATGAAACAGAATTCCCCAAACACAGGAAGAATGTGAAAGGTCCTGGGTGGCAAAAAAAAAAAAAAAAAAAAAAATTGGTAAATGTCTGTGATGAGGTGAAGAAAGCATGTAAATGCATACATTAAAATGGAGTAAATGTCTTATGAACTTTATGAAAAAAGAGTTTGTTACAACCTTGTGAACTTGATGAAACAGAGGACAGAGAAATAAAATTTGACAGAGTAGGACAGCAAAACTTCACCAAGGCAATCTCCACTTTTTACACCCATCCAATGCATTGTCATTCTGCCCCTGTTTTCTAGCTTGTCCTCTGGGTCATAAAGGATGAGTAAGAGATTTCTGGGGAAGGATTGTGAGTCGGGGCACTGCCCATAGAGGAAAAGCTTGTGGAAGGGCACAAAAGTGGAAGGCTTGGGATGTCTGCTGAGAGGTTCCACGTGGCAAGGTAAAGGTTGTATGTCAGCAGCAAGGGGTGGATGGGCTGACCGGTTAAGATCAGATCATGAAAAGCCTTGAAAAGCTTTGTATGGAAGGTAGGGAGTATGGACTTCATTTTGAGGAAAAGGGATTCCTTGGGTGTCATTTAAGGATGCGAGTTGATAAGATCTGCTTGTCTTTAAGAAGCAAATGGCTACAACATAGAGGGTAGATTGGATAGGAAGGAAAAGGAACATGAAGAAAGAGACCAGAGGCTGGTACAGAAGGTAAGTGAGAGTGATGCAAACCTGAACGAAGGCTGTGGCAGCAGGAATGGAGGGAGAGCTGGAGCTGAAAAATGCTTCCCAAGTGGGCATGTCCAATGGGGAACCCAGACTCTGAGTCTGGAGACACAGCTTGGGGATCATCATTAGCATTCAGATGGTTGTTGATACAAGAAGAGAGGTCACAGGGAGCAAACAGAAGGTGACTGGGAACTCTCACACTCAAACATTAGAATCCTCTAGTTAGGTTTCCAACCTCAGCACCAAGCCAAGGGCAGAGTGTTCCCACACTGGGTATCAGCGGAAAGAGGGAGATCTTGAGCCAAGCTTCCTGGAGCTCATTGTCTGGTTGAAGAACATAGAAGCATGTGGGTTTTGGGCTATCCAGCATCAGTTTCCTCTTCTCATTGCAATGGCACCTGGTTTCTTTGGGGGAAATATCTCTCACCCATTGTGTGCAGTCTTGGGAGTGTCAGTCATGGTACCCTCTCCAGCCCTGGGCTAAGAGGTGGGCATGGGGCCCAAGGACAATCAGACTCTTTTCAAGAACTTTGTATCTTGAGCTGAGTGAATCAAGGCTGGAAAGAAGAGTTTGGAGTTGGTTCACCCTGGTACCATCTCCCTCAGGAGACTGTCCTGGAATCCTGAGCTGCCCTTGCTCGGTCCTTTTGTAAGCCTGCCTTTCCAGCTTTCCTTTCAATTCTGTGAACTCAGTGAGCCTTTTCAGCTGGATTTCTCTTCTGCTTAGAAGGTAGAATCTGTGACTTGCAATCAAAGAACCCCAACCAACTCACAGAGTAATAAACACTCGTGGGAACTCTATGTAGGAATCCTTACAAACCAATCTCCGAACAGAGACCAAGTCATTATGAAAAAGGAGTAGGGCTTTCATGTGCATCAGAACCAGGGCTACGAGGCTTGGATTCCAGCTGTGATTCTGTCCTCACTTGTCAGAAGACCTTGGATAGATCCCTTTACCTCTCTGGGCCTTAATGCTCTCATCTGCGAATCACAGTGTGGGGCTAGTTGATACTCGGTGTTCAGTGATGTGCTGGTAAACTGATTCTCAGAAAAAGAGGGGTGATTTTAAACTACCAATGGTTTGACAATCAGCTTACAAATGTCCTGAAAATGTTGCTCTTGCCATGATGTTCAGGCCAGCTTTGTCACATCACTGTTGGTGTCCCTTCTAGAGCTGGCTTCCGGTCTGTTCCTCTCTAAACTGCAAAGCTGCACTGGGGCAGGAGGGTATAGCTCAGTGGGAAAGTGTGTGCTTACCATGTACGAGGTCCTGGGATCAATCACCAGTACCTCCATTAAAAAGAAAAAAGTTTTTAAATAAATAAACCTAATTAACCCCCCCCCCAATTTTTTTAAATTAAAAAAAACTGGGAAGCTGGAAAACTCTAAGTATTTGGCTCTTGTTGGAAGCAGAGAGTGTGGGGCAGCATTTCTCAAATTCTGGTATAAGAGAGTCACAAATACAAATGAACGTGGACCACCATCAGACACTCTGAATGAGCATGGTGGGGGAAAGAGGGGCTCTCAGATCTACACACACTCCCCAGATGCTTCTGATGCCAGAGGTATGAGGTCCATACTTTGAGAGACACTGGCTTGGAAAGTGGAAGGGAGTAAGAAGAAGAAACAGAGTAAGTGTGGTGGTGGGAAATACAGAGGCAAGGGGAGAGGGGAAGATTGCAGAGGAAATAATAACCCAGACCACAAACACCACTGGGATGTGGAGGCTGAGAGAGGGGAGGGAGTTAGAAAATATTCTCAACTAAACATCCAGAGGTGGCATGCTCTGCAGAACGCTAGGTACCAGAGGGCTTCTAATAAGATTTGATGATGATGGTGATGATGATGGTGATGACAGTGGCGCTGGTGGTGATGGAGGGCAGTAGGCTTTGTGAACCAGCCTTACAGGGCTGGTAGGAAGCAGAGCCATCTGGTGCATATTCGGCACATTACAGAATCTATTCTGCTTTCCCTAGTGCTGCTCAGCCAAATTTATATCTGTTTCTGGCTGCAAAACTTGCCTGGTATTGGACTAAGCCCTGAGCTCTAAGCAGGAAGAATCCCATGCCAAGGACGTGATCAGTTTTCCCGAGCCCAGGGCAAGCCTACATCTCTGAGCCTTCCTAGAATTTGAGCCCTTATTCCGCGAGTGGGAACCCAGGAATGTCTCCAAATGAATGATTAAAAGCCCTGAAGGATTCTGTGCTCATGTAGCCAACCCTCCATCCTTTCCCCAGGAGAGGGCAGCTTTGGCCTCAACCTCACTGATTTTTCACATACTCATTTCTCTTAGCATGTGGCTTCTGGGTGCAGGGATGGGGTTTTGCTCATCTTTTCAGGATGGCCTGTTCCAGGGCAGCTACATGATGAGTGTCTGCTGGGTGGATGGAAGGATGATGCAGGCAGGAGATGGCCACATGCCATTAGCGCCAGCTTGACTGAGACAGATACAGACAGAAGAAGAGTAATTGACCAGTGGGAGTAGACGGCTAAAGACTCAGGGTCCAAATACCCCGAAATTTACCCTTCAAGGAAGGGAAATGAATCTGCTTAAAATTACACAGTGAATTAATAATAATACATTTTTTAAAAACTGACTTATGATCCTCCCTGCCATGATCAGTCCCAAAAGCAAAACAGAGGAAAACAAGACAACTGGCAGGAAAGCAATGTCTGAGAGGTATGGGCTGGTAAAAGGGGTTCTTGGGAGCAATAGAGTATTTGTCTTATTCCAGGGCATACAGGCAGAATTTCTGTTCTGCAGGCTGGGTCATAGGACATCACTAAACCTCTTCTGGATCTTGGAATGATGCCTTAAGTTTCACGCACCTGACTTTCCCCATTTAAAATTCCTTGTCAGAAATCCTTCCTTCCACCCTGACATCTGAGACACTGCACTCAGCTCTTCGGCCCTGCTTGCCTTATGTTCCCACAGCTCAACGCAGACAGATGAAATGCTGGAGAAAACCTCTTGGTGCACGGGGCAGGGACCCTGTCTTTGTGTCTCATAAAATGCCGTGTACACCTGCAGTGCTTTGTAAATAATAAGTGGCCATAATAAAGAAACTGCCTCTTTGGGGTCAGGGCCACATGTTTGCAGAAGAACACCCCCCTCCCCCTTCTCAGGTCTGGCTGATGTGGCTGTCACTGAAGATGTACCACACATGCTTGCTGAAGGGCCATGTGACCCCCAAACTTAGGGCTCCAAACAGGAGAAAATTCCTGATGCCAGGATTTCTTGGCCAAGGGAGGTCAGGGAGTAGCTTGCTGACGTACTATGTACTTGAAAAATAAATGCACCATGGCAATGCAAGATGTCATTGTTACTACTTTAAGTTTTATTGTTCTGCTTAATCTGGCCTTTACAAATTACAACAGCACAGGCCTTTTTAGCCAAGTACATAATAATAATTTACTATTGAAAGAGAGATTGACTGGTAATCACAGGTATTATTACTATAATAATGACTTGCCAACTTAGTACAAAACAGAAGGGAGGCCTCTTTCCAGACGGGTGGACAAGCTGAAATGGGCGAAGAGGGTCTCAGCAGGAGAACTGTGGGAAGGGCAGGGACACGGTTCCCACGTGGTCACTCACTGTGATGACCCCAGGCCACTGATGCTAGGAACAGGCAGAGGAAAACACAGGTACCTCCCCGCTGGTCTCTCACTACCACTAAGGAATGACAGTTCATCTTTTTGAAAATGTGCAGCTAAAACCTCCTCTCCTTGTTTTCCTGTTTCAGGGCATTATCAGGGCGAGAAAAGCTCTAGCATGAGGTGCCCATCTATGAGATATTTTGGCCGCAGAAACTTAGAGCATATCCTAGTAAAAGTAGCTACCATTTATTGCAGCATTGCTGGTGCCAGGCACTGGGCACTGCCTCATTTAACCCTGTCCACCTACCCTGTGAAGTAAATATTTTTACTAACCATTAGGCTCAGGGTCTAGGGCCCAGTGTGGTTTGGATTCAGATAGTCTTACATTTGAATCCAAAGCTCAGGGTCTCAACCACAACGATCTTGACTGCCGTTGGTGGAAATCATTTCCTGAGCATAAGTGACTCAACCTGGACACCTCTAGTCAAGAGGGAATAATTTCCAATCATCCAAACTGATGGGAGGACAGAGCAGTGGCGTGGATAATCCCAATACACAGATACTCAGGACATCGTTTAGGTGCTCTGGACTGCCTAACTGGGATGGTTGGTAGCAGATTGCTTTTTGAATGATGTTTTCCCAAGGCAGGTATTAAAAATAGCCCGTGGTCTCTGAGAAGACTCTGGCGAAGTGGGAGAGGGGAGTAATTCTAAAGGAGGAGTGGGAACGGAGGAACTGCTGAGGCATGAAAATGTTACCAGCAATAATCCTTAAAGCTGATAATCAAAGTTGATTAGATTTGCTCTTTCTAATTAGCAGAGCGACATGGTTGGAGTTCCTTCATACCTCTGAGACTTTATTCTTTAAAATTTCTTTATCTTGAAATGAGGAGAGTAGAGGAGAATTAGAAGGGTGGATGCCTCAAGGCTTTTATCATCTCAGCCTGACCATCTGCCCTAGACTCGATTTATTCCAGATTGCTAGTTCCATGAGCCATATTAATGAGTAAGAAGGGAGACGGTCTCAGTCCAGGGCTTGCTCTGGACTGTAGTTACTGCTTCACAAACGACTCACTAATTTCTAAATAATCCTCTGATCCATCCCAGAGCCCTGACTGGAGCCTACTGTGCCCCTGCCCCACCCTCCTCCTGAACAGGGAGTAAGATGAAATGCAGGCCAGGCAGCACACGTCCCTTTCATCCCCATGGATGTCATGGAGCAAGGGTTTTAAAATCTCAAGGGTGGAGGGCTGGATGGGAGGAATTATGGAGGGAGAAGGGACATGTGTATGTGTGCAGGGGCTTTGGATGTGGTGGTAGCTATGGTGGTGGGGTGTATGTGGTGTGTGTGTGTTCATGTGCAGTGCAGTGTATAGTCTGATGTCGTGTGTGTTGTGTAGGTCAAGTGTGTGTATGGTGTGTGTGAGTGTGGTGTGATGTGCATGATGTGCTATGAGTGTGGTAGGGAACAGATGTAGTGGTAGTAATGTGTGTGTGTGTTTGTGTGTGTAGAGAGAGAGTGAAAGTGAAGCCGTCTCTAACAAAATAATCTGTTTGAAAAGGGAGTTTTTCTATTCCCTAGAAATTTACCAGGATAACTTCTTTATCGGCTAAAGCTTCTGTTCAGAGGGGTCTCTGATGCTTAGAATAAAAAAAGGACCAGATGAATCTGAACCAACTAAAATGACTGTTAAAGACATTTTAGGGAGAAGCATTAAAAAAAAAAAAAAACAGTGCTAATAATGCAGCGGTTTCAGTTTCCTCCCATCAGGTGAGAAAGAATATTTAATTTTAAAACAAGTCTCTGACGCTACACCCGGAGCAGTAGAAGCAAGCATGCCGCCCTCTTTGTAGATTCATCCCCGCTCCTGTGATGGCTCCTGTTTGCCAGGTCAGGGATGAAATTCTCTCTTCGTGGAATATTAAAAAGGACTTTGGGTCCCCTAGGATTTGGAAGGAATCCTGCAGCAACCGCTAAAGTCACCCCAGTGTGGAGATGCCATTCAGGGACAGGAAGGGGCTGGAGGACTGTGTCCCTCACGCAGCTTCCTGGAGCTGGGGTCCTCGTCCAGGGAAACGTCACAGAAAGGGATCAGCCTGGATCACTCCAGTGGCTTCAAAAGTATTTCCACTGAGAGGCTTTTCTTCAAGCCAAACTCCCCTGCACAGAGGCATTCCAGAGAAATGCAAATCAAGTAAACATATGAATAAGTCATCAAAGAAATGCAAATTAAAACAATAAATCAATACCAACTTGGCAAAGGTTTTAAAAATGATCATGCCAGGGCACTTTCATATGTTGCTGGAAGAAATGAAAATTAGTGTAAACTTTCTGGAAGGCGGTTTGTCAATACATATCAGGAGGCTTAAAAATGTTCCTACCCTTTGACTCAATAATTCCATTACTAAGAGTTTACTCAAGAACTCATCAGAGCATAAGGATCTCTCTGCAAAGATGTCCATTGCAGTGTTAGTTATAGATCAAAAAATTGATATTAACTTTAGTGTCCAAAATAGGGAAGTTTTAAGATAAATGGTGGAACAAGCACATAATGGAATGCTGCATAGCCATTAAAAATCATATTTTTAGACACTACCAAATGACATGAAAAAGTAGTGAAACAGAATGTGAAGTGGGAAAAGATGCATACAAAAAAATACAGAGATAATGCATAACCAGGGAAAAGGGGGCTGAAAGGATATATGTTAAACTATTAATAGCTGTTTTGTCTGAGGAACGATTGTGATTTTTTTCCTTTATATTTTTTGCATTTTCCATAATTTTCTATATTGAACATGATGTACTACTCTAATAAGAAAACCAATATGTGTGCTTAAAAAATAAAATGCTGTGAACAACAATCACAACACAGTAGAGGAACTCCTTTCCGTTCGAGGGAAAGACATTGATATTTACAAGCATCTCCTATGTGCCAGGCCCTGTGCTGTGTTATCTCAGTTAATCTGCATAACAGACTTGGAATGGATGTCTCCTCTCACACATCCAACACCTCTCCCCTCTCCTCACTTTGAGCCCATGGTTTTGCTTCCTATTTCACTGAGAAAACGGAAGCCATCAGAGAACATCCAGAATCTCCCACCACCTTCTCACCTCCTGCCGGCATCCATGCCCACGCATTCGCGTTCCTCCTCTGTTACAAAGGACTCACCTGTGCTTCTGTCTGAGGCCAGCCCCTACACCTGTACTTGGAACCGCATCCTTCCACCTGCTCAAGGACTTTTCTCCAGCAATTCCTCTCTACCTCACATCATCAGTTTTCCCTCCAAAGAACTGGATGATCTCATCAACTTATAAACGTGCTATAACTTCTCCCACATTAGGAAATAAAAAATAAAACCTCTCAAAAAAATAAAAAATAAAAAAATAAAACCTCTCTGGACTCACAGCCGCCTCCAACCACACTCTCTCTACACCCCATTTTGCATCCAACTCCTCAAAAGAGCATCTGTCTACATCTGCTTGTTACGTTCTTCATTGGTTTCTCCTAAATCCTGAAAGTCAAGCTATTGGTCACCCCACCCCATTCCATTGACATCAGTGTCACTAAATCTAATGCTCAATTCTCAGTCCTCACCCTGCTCAATCTGTCAGCAGCCTTCGACACAGTTGAAACCATTGCTGCCTCTTCAAACAGTCTCTTCACTCGACTCTAGGAGTCTCCACTCTCCTGGTTCCCTCCTGCTTCACAGACCAGTCGTTCTCCGTTCCTCTCTGTGGATTCCATCCTGCTCAAATCCCCAGGGTTCAATTCTCTGACCCCTTTCTTCTCTAAATACTCTGTTGGGAAATGTTTTCAGTACCATCTATGTGCTATGACTTCCAAATTTATATTTCAAACATGATCCTCTCCCTTGAAATTCAGATACCAGGTATATCAGACTTAATCCCATCAAAACCAAACTTGGGATTTCCTTCCTCAAACCCACATTCTCTCCATTGCCTTCCTCATATCAGTGAATAGTTAATGGCAACTGTATCCTTAACCATTGTTCAGGTTCAAAACCTTGGCATCACGTTTGATAAATCTCTTTCCCTTCCACTCTGCATCTAATCTGTTACCAAATCTTGTCTCTTCCACCCTCATAATATATCCAAAATCCAACCACTTCTCACCACCTCCACTGCCCCCACCACGGCCCAGGCCACCATCATCTCTCTCCTAGATTTTCTGCAGAATCTCCTAGCTGGTCTCCTTAATCCCACCCTTGACTCCCTACTTTCATTGTCAACACAGTAGCCAGAAAAACCTGTTGAAATGCAAGTCAGATCATTACTTGGGATGAAACTCCAAGTCCCTTCAGCAGCCTGTACAGTCCTGTGTAACCTGGGCTCCTAATTCCCCCTCCAGCCTCACCCTACCTTGCTGACTCTGCTTTGCACAATGCTCTCCTAGCTGCTTCGTGAACATACCAGGCATGCTTTCCCTCAGACACCTGTCTGACTTGCTCCCTTATATCCTCCAGCTTTGCTGAAATATCACTTTCTCAGTGAGGCTTTCCCTAAGCCTGTTTAAAATTGCAAGTTTTCTCCCATGTCGGCTTCCCCCGCCTCCCTATCTCTGTAGCGCTTATCACCATCTAATGTGCTCTGCAGTTCACATTTTCACTTCTTTGTCGTCTAGAATGTAGGCTCCATACGGCAGAATCTTTGTAGGTCTTTTTTGTTCCTTCCTTCTTCTTTTGTTCTCCTCTCTTGTGACTTGATGACTATCTTTAGCATTAAATTTGGATTTCTTTTTCTTTTGTGTGTGTGCGCATCTACTAGAGACTTTCAGTTTATGGTTAACATGAGGTATTTATATATAGCTATATATATGTGATTGTTTTAAGTTTCTGATCTCTCAATTTCAAATGCATTTTAACAGACCTGCATTTGTACTCTCCTCCCCTCACAATTACTGTTTTTGATATCATATTTTAAATCGAATTGTTCTGTATATCCCTTAACTGCCTATTGTGGGTATAGACGATCTTAAAACTTCTGTCTTTTAACCTTCTTACTAGCTTTGTGTGTGGATGATTTCCCACCTTTACTGTATGTTTGCCTTTACCGATGAGCTTTTTCTCTTTTTTTTTTTTCCATTTCACAATTTTCACGTTTCTAGTTGTGACTTTTACTTCGTAGTCTAGATAAGTTCTTTTTAACATTTCTTAT
This sequence comes from Camelus dromedarius, assembly GCF_036321535.1. Taxonomy (NCBI): domain Eukaryota; kingdom Metazoa; phylum Chordata; class Mammalia; order Artiodactyla; family Camelidae; genus Camelus; species Camelus dromedarius. The sequence goes on from NC_087444.1 coordinate 18,783,281, forward strand.
AAAGCAGGTTTGGTGGTGCTGAGCTCTTCCAGCTTTTGTTTGTTTCTAAAGCTTTTGATCTCTCTGTCAAATCTCAACAAGAGCCTTGCTGGGCAGAGTGTTCTTGGTTGTAGGTTTTTCCCTTTCATCACGTTAATTATGTCAGGCCACTTCCTTCTGGCCTGCAGAGTTTCTGCTGAAAAGCCAGCTGATGGTCTTTTGAGAGTTCCCTTGTACATAACTTGTTTCTTTTCCCTTGCTGCGTTTAATATTCTCTCTTTATCTTTAATTTTTGTCATTTTGATCACAGTGTATCTTGGTGTGTTCCTCTTTGAGTTAATCCTGTATGGGACTCTCTGTACTTCCTGGAGTTGGATTTCTATTTCCTTTCCCAGGTTAGGGAAGTTTTCAGCTACTATTTCTTCAGATATTTTCCTAGCCCTTTCTGTCTTTCTTCTCCTTCTGGGACCCCTAGAATGGGAATATTAGTGCACTTAATGTTTTCTGTACTCATTTCTCTTCATTCTTTTTCCTTTTTTCTGTTCATCTTCAGTGATTTGCACTACTGTCTCTTGCAGCTCACTGATCCATCCCTCTGTATCATTTAGTCTACTGTCGATTCCTTCTAGTGTATTTATTTTTCATCTCAATTATTACATTATGCATCTTTGTTTTATTGTTTTTATATTTTCTAACTGTTTGTTTAAAACTTCTTGCTCTGTGCATCCATTCTTCTCCCGAGTTCTTTGATCATCTTTGTGATCACTACCCTGAGCTCTGTCTCGGGTAGATTGCCTATCTCTGCTTCATTTAGTTCTTCTTCTGGGATTTTATCTTGTCCCTTCATCTAGAACATGTTCCTCTGTTGTCCCATTTTGCCTAAGTTGCTCTTTGTATTTTTATGTATCTGGTAAGTTGGTTACATCTCCTGACCTTGGAGAAGCAGCCTCTGTAGGAGACGTCCTATGTGTCCCAGCAGCACACTCTCCTCTCATCACCTGAGCTGTATGCCCTAGGGGCTCCCCTGTAAGGGCCGTGTGAGTCCTTCTGTTGTGGCGGGCTGACTGTGGGAGGTCTGGTAGGCCTGGTTGGCCCCCACCCCCGTCCAGTTGGTTGCCAGGCCCTGGCTTGTATGGAGGCTCCTGGCTGCTGGTTGGTGGAGCCGGGTCACAGGGCAGCTGACTGCAGAACCCCCGGGGGCCCCAGGGCTAGTGCTAGCTCACTGGTGGGTGGAGTCAGGGTCTAGAATACTCTAGGGCTGTTGCCCACCCACTTTTGGGTGAAGTCAGGTCCTGGGATTAGTGCTGGCCTACTGGTGGGCAGAGCCAGGTCTTGGAGTCTGGTTGTAGGGTCCAGGGGTCCCAGAGCTGGTTTCAGATCTCTGGTGGTGGGGGGCCGGTTCCTGATACAGTTGCATATGGGGTCCAGGGTGTTCCAAAGCTTGTATTGGCCTGCTAGTGGGCAGGACTGGGGCCTAGCTGGTCCCAGTGTGGGGTCTGGCTCGCTGGTAGGCAGGCTGGGTATGAAAGCTGCGGGATTGTGGTGTTCTTGGGTCTTGTGTCTGGCCGCTGGTGGGTGAGGCTTGTCTGGAGTCTACAGCAGGCTTCCTGCAGGCCAGGGCTGGGGCCCAGGGGATTCTGGAGCTGGTGCCAGCCCACTGGTGGGGGAGCTGGTGGACAGGGCCCTGTCCAGAGGTGGCTGTGAGATCTGGAGGTCTTTAGGCAGCCTGTCTGCTGATGGGTGGGGCTGTGTCTTGGCCTGAGGCGACCCAGCACTGGTGCCATAGGCCGCTGGGTGGGGCTAGGTCTTGGCCTATTGAGCTTGCTAGCACCAGTGCCCACATGGTAGAAGGAGCTCCCAAGGATGGCTGCTGCCGGCGTCTGTGTCCCCAGACTGATGTGCAGTTACCTCTTGCCTCCCTGGGAGACTCTCCAAGGTCAGCAGATAGGTCTGACCCAGGCTCTTTCCATTGCTGCTTTGCCCTGGGTCCCGGAGCATGTGAGATTTTGTGTGGGCCCTTTAAGAGTGGAGTTTCCATTTCCCCCAGCCCTCTGGGTCTCTCAAAAGTAAGCCCCACTAGACTGTAAAGCCAAATGTTCTGGGGGCTCATCTTCTCGGCATAGGACCCCAGGCTGGGGAGTGCAACGCTGGGCTCAGACCTCGCACTCCCTGGGACGAACCTCTGCAATGTAATTATTCTCCAGTTTGGGGGTCACCCACCTAGGGGCGCGGGACTTGACTATAGCACAAGCCAGCCCCTCCTACCTGTCTCATTGTGGTTCCTTCTTTATGTCTTTCGTTGTAGAAGATCTTTTCCAGCCGGTTCCAGTCTTTCTCGTTGATTGTTTTTCTAAAACAGTTGTGGTTTTGGTGTGCCTGTGAGAGGAGGTGAGCTGAGTCTTTCTGTTCTGTCATCCTGGCCAGTCACCAAGGCAGACTCTTTTGTCTGTTTTGTTCCCTGTTACAACCCCAACACCAGATCAGTGCCTGGCATATAGTAGGCACTCAGTGAATGTTTATTGTGTTGAATAAATGAATGAATGAACTTGTAGTAATTGAAAAAGCCTTACCGTCCTACTTGGTGCTTTGAAAACATGCTACTAATAATAGGAACAGAAAGGAAATTGGCCCTGAGTTGTTGTTGTGTTGTTGTTTTCTGTTCCCCTTAGAACCTCTTATGAGTCTGCACTGTTCCAAAAGCAACAGCTTTCCAGTGATTAACAATGTGCTAAATACTTTCGCTGTTTGTTTCCATGCCGTTTTCCCTAGTGGGTGACGGGATTTGCTTGCTGACTACTCCTCTCTAATCACCACCAGGAGGCTGGTTTTCCCCTTGGCATGTGACTTCTGTTTCTCTTCTTGGATTCAGCCAGTCACTTGGTCAGTTGGTAACTGTCGTGAGCAACGACTATGTCCTATATGTAGGGTCTCTATCTGAGTTATAAGTCCATCGTGCACCACAAAATATAGACCAAACACTTTATGTTATTATCCTCGCCTCTAGGAATTTTTGTGCCCAGTGTCCCCAGTGATGAAGCTTGTCACAGCTCTGCTGGGAGGACTTTGACGCAGTGTGAGGTGATGGAGTGGTTCCCACTCTTCCGTAAAATTCTTTATCAGTGTCCAAAATTCTATCTTCACATGATAGTGGTTTTGTATCTATTGATTGAGGCTACAGATGTACTTACTGTACATTTGGATTCACAAACGCCTTACAATAACTAAAACTGCCTGGTCCAAGGACTGAATCACTGATGTCACTGGAGAGACAGTTGTTCTTAGAGCCCAAAGACCTGGTCTTGCTCTTAGATCTGCTGGCTGCTGGCTGTGCCTCACTGAGCACAACTTGCTCTAGCTTTCAAAGTCAAGTTCCTCATCTGTAAAGTGGAAATAGGAAGACTGCCTGGAACCTGTTTGGAGGCTGCAGTGAGGATCAGCTGGTAGACCGTGAAGATGTGGACGGATGCAAGGATGAAGTATTAGTGAAGTCACATGTCATTTCTCGCCTCTGAACCCTCACCTACACAGGTGATTGTCATCCGATTCCCCCAGGAACCTGTCTCCTTAGGAATATTAAGTGAGATTTTGTGGAGGTGGCCTTTTTTATCTACATCTTTTTCTTTTGCAATTTCATTAAACATGTGCTGAGAATAAATTCACTATGAGGCTGTGACTTTCTTTAGGGGAGTGATGGAGCCTCCTCAGCCTCTTTTGCCCCGAAAGATCCTACAATAAGCACTGGTCCCAGAGCCCACGTCTTCAAAGGAGCCCTGGGTGCTGGGGTTGGGGGAGCCCCCACCTGACTGAGCGAAGTCTTCCAAAAGAGGACCCGAGAGCCAGGTTGCTTCTCGTGTCCCAGTCTCAGAGGAATTTTCCCTTTGGCTTCTCCAAGCAGGCTCACTTCCTCACTAAACATTTTTGCCAGCTGCTTTCAATCCTAATATTTTAGCAGCCAAACAGCATGCTGTTCTGCAAAAGAGCTGGGAAATGCTAATGATCCGATATTCACAGCCTCTTGGCTCGCCTGTGTTCCCTCTCAGAACCCAAGGGTGATAAAGAGACAGGGCGTCTCCTCACCCCGCCCTGGGCCTTAGGTTTGAGCCCTTCCCCCATGCCACAAATTCATAGAAACTATATTTATAAAGGAAAATGTGGGCACCTCTGTCACTAGGGATCTGCTGCTCAACTCTGGTACAACATGACCCATAACCTTAAATACCCTCTCTTGAAATGATGCCATCCAGGTCCCAGGACTGCACTTCCTCCACATCTCTTTTCTTATGTCCTTGAAACAAAAGGTGGTTGTGTCTGAGCATCAAGATCTGTGGGCTGTGTTGCTTCTCATTGTTGGAGATGGACATTATTTCAGAATGTGTGTTAGCTGAGGAAGAGGGGTGATTGACTGACAGAAGCACTAAGATTAAAGAAAAGACAAATTAATTAAAATGTCAAATCCTTCCTCTCACCCAGCAAGAATGCAATAGATTCTTGCATAATGCGATCTGTGTCACATGTCCATTGCTCGCTTCTGTTCATGTTCCAATTTGTGATTCTGGAGTTACCCATAATTAGTGTAGTATTCACAACACCCGCACGTAGCAGTTGAAGGACATTTTGCAATATTAAACAGTTCATACTTCTCTCATGCACGTATGTGTGTGTAACCGGAATTTTTCTACCTGGGCACTACGGACTTCTTAGACTGGTTAACCCTTTATTGCATTGTATGCAATACAGGGTGTTTAGTGGTGTCCCTGGCCTCTACCCACTAGATTCCAGTAGCAAGTTGTGTCAACCAAAAATGTCTCCGGACATTACCAAATGCTCCTGGGGGGCAAAATCACCCCTGGTTGAGAGCCACTGGTCTAGACATAACGTACGTAATGAGTGATACTTTTTTTTCACAGTGGCAATCACACAGCTATTACATATTAAAATTGTAGGAGTAGGTTTTTTTAGCTTAATTTAAATAATTTTGTAGAGGAGGATATAGGTCAGTGGTAGAGTGCACACTTAACATGCACGAGGTCCTGGGTTCAATCCCCAGTACCTCCATTAAAATAAATAACTTAATTACCCCCCCAAACCCCAAATACATAAATAAATAATTGTGGTTGACTTTTTATATTCATTAATAATTTGTGTTTTACCCTTAATATAGTAAAATATAATGAAAGAAATTTTTGAAAACATGTAAGAAAATTTTATGTTCAAATAGTTTACATTTCATGTGATCTATATACTTTGTGATGGACACATGCTGAGACTTTGAACATGTTGAATATGTCCATATTTTTTTAAAAAATCCAGATCATTACCATCAATAGAACACACAATGTGAATATCTTGTTCCTACAACAATACAATTAGTGACTTTGCTGAAACAAAAACATGAAAAATAAAATTTATGGAATAAATATGTAATAATTTAACTGTGTGTGCTTTTATTTTATTACTCTCCCCACTATCACTGGCCAAGACATGTTCAATAATAGTTTAAATCAGTCATTTTTGACATTTGGCTAAACTTCAGTCATATGAAAACTGTAGCTTTTTTTCTTTTAATCGAAGTACTGTCAGTTACAATGTATCAATTTCTGGTGTGCAGCACAATGTCCCAGTCATGCATGTACATACATATATTTGTTTTCATATTCTTTTTCATTAAAGGTTAGTACAAAATATGGAATGTAGTTCCCTGTGCTATACAGAAGAAACTTGTTTTATTTTTTAAATCTATTTTTATATATATATGCTAACATTTGCAAATCTCAAACTCTCAAATTTATCCCTTCCCACCCCCTTTCCCCCGGTAACTATGTTTACTATGTCTGTGAGTCTGTTTCTCTTTTGTAGATGAGTTCATTAGTGTCTGCTTTTTTTTTTTTTAGATTCCACATATAAATGATATCATGTGGTATTTTTCTTTCTCTTTCTGGCTTACTTCACTTAGAATGATGATCTCTAGGGCCATCCATGTTGCTGAAAATGGCATTATTTTATTCTTTTTCTGTTTGAGTAATATTCTGTTGTATAAATATACCACAACTTCTTTATCCTTTCATCTGTCAATGGACATTTAGTTTGCTTCCAAGTCTTGGCTATTGTATGTAGTGATGGTATGAACATTGGGGTGCATGTATCTTTTTGAATCAGAGTTCCCTCCATATATGCCCAGGAGTGGGGTTGCTGGATCACGTGGTAAGTCTATTTTTAGTTTTTTGAGGAATCTCCATACTGTTTTCCATAGTGGCTGCACCAAACTACATTCCCACCTACAGTGTAGGAGGGTTCCCTTTTCTCCACACCCTCTCCAGCATTTATTGTTTGTGGACTTTTTAAAGATGGCCATTCTGACTGGTGTGAAGTGATACCTCATTTCAGTTTTGATTTGCATTTCTCTGATAATTAGCAATATTGAGCATTTTTTCATGTGCCTATTGGCCATTTGTATGTCTTCATTGGAGAATTGCTTGTTTAGGACTTCTGCCCATTTTTGGATTGGGTTGTGGGTTTTTTTTTTTTTTTGTTATTAAGTTGTATGAGCTGTTTATATATTCTGGAAATTAAGCCTTTGTCAGTCACATCATTTGCAAATATTTTCTCCCATTCAGTTAGGTTGTCATTTTGTTTTGCTTCTGTTTTCCTTTGCTGTGTAAAAGCTTATGAGTTTAATTATGTCCCATTTGTTAATTTTTGCTTCTATTTCTATTGCCTGGGTAGAACATTACTAAGATTTGTGTCAGAGAATGTTTTGCCTATGTTTTCTTCTAGGGGATTTATCATGTTCCTGTCTTATATTTAAGACTTTAAGCCATTTTGAGTTTATTTTTGTGTATGGTATGAAGGAGTGTTCTAACTTCATTGATTTACATGCTGTTATCCAGTATGAAAACTGTAGCTTTATATATGTGTTTTTTTTTATTTTGTTGTTTTGAAGATATATTTATCAAAGTAGGAGATTGGAATATATTTTCTTGAACAGTTTATTCATTGATTTATAGCTTTAAAACACACAGACATATGGCCCTCAGGCCTCAACTTATCCTTTGCCAGGGGGTCTGACACAAATGAGGGACATGTCTGGTCTCATGCCCTTGACCTGAGGCTTCAGTTCAGAGCCTTAAATAGGACCATGTAGCTGCTGGAGGCAGGCGTCAAGAGCTGGAGGTGAGGGGAGGTTGGGGAGAGAAATGAGCTGGTTGATCAACCATTGGTCTGTGGCCCTGAGCCAAATAGGCAAGTTAACTGTTCCCTCATGGAGGCTTCCCTGTCCCACCCCAGACTCCAGGTTCCTCCTGCCCTACCCCAGTCAGTGCCCAGGGTCCAACCCCAGGGCACACCCTGGCCCACCTCCCACTCATCTATTCAACAAATATTCATGGATTACCTCCTATATTCCAGGCCCTGGGCTGAGCCATGGGATATAAAATAATTCTTGTTCTTAAGAAGGAGATGGCCCTATCAACACCCTGTTCTCTCTCTTTCCATTTTTCTCATTCCTTCCCTCTCCGTGAGCCATGATGAAGGAAATATATATTTGAGAGTCATTGTATTAAGTTCTGTGTTCACTTTTTTAGAATCTTGCTTTCTGCTGACCCAAGTAACCGTTAAGTTAATTTTCATTAACAGGGATTTACTTATTATTACCAGACAGGCATGAATCTGTCCTCAGAGGACCCCAAAATCAAGAAAAATTTCATTCCTGGCCTTAAATAGCTCATGTGCAGTAGAGAGATAGGCAGGTGAACAGTGAACTCTCTTGTACTGCGCCTGGGCCATGCAGGGAGTTTGCACTCAGTTTAAGGACAGGAGAGAAGGGGGCAAAGGGGCTTTCTCTGGGGGATTCAGGTGACGCTTCTCCACAGGTGCTATTTGAGCTTACTTGTACAGGTTACGTGGAACCTTCCAGAGAGGTGCAGGAGAAGAAATGTCACAGAGTAGGTTCTCTAGGTTTTCCAGTTTCCTTCAACTGTATCCTAGTGGTGTTACAGGTGGTTTGTTCACCCTGGAGCTTCAATTGTTTCTAGGGACATAATACCAAAGAGGCATTGTTCCTAGGATTTTCTGGCCCTAGATGCTAAAACTGTGCCTTTCTAGAGGCAGCTTCCATCTCTGCAGAGGGGCAAGGATACAGGCAAGAGGCCAGGCTGTGGACACCTTGCCTAATTAGTTAATTAGCAGCATTGATTGGCTGCCTACCTTCCCAGGGTGGCTGCGGAGATGGCGGGGGGTGGTGGGAGAGGCTCCCTGTTCCTGGAATTGCCAAAGAATTAGAAGACATCACTCTTGTCAAGGAACAAACACTCTTGTGTGGGAGAAAAACATGTCTGTGAAATGCATGAGAAGTGATCTGGGAACTTGGTAAGTTTGCAAACAAAGCATCAGCAGGTAAATCACAGGGAGAGAATCCCCAGGAGCTAGAGGGTTGCAGAAGGCAGGGTGTGGCACAGGCGGGTGAGGTTAATCCAGGAGTGCCTCCCAGACAAGATGCACATGGACTGGCCAGAAGGAAACACATCGTTCTGGGTAGGCAACAAACCAGGACAAGTGAGTAAAAGAGGCATGTGGGAAGGACAGCAAGCAGCTGCAGCTGGGAGAGCCAGAGAGGCAGAGAGGCAGACAGAGAGGGCCACCATGCAGACGGGCACAGGGTGAGGCTGAGAATGTTGGCAGTGGGGAAAAGGGCTGGTGAAGTGAGAATCGGAGTTGGGAGGAGGCTAAAATGCTGGCTAGAGGAACCTTCCTTAGAAGGGCTGGATACCAGGGGGCAGAGTATAGCTTGGTGGTGGAGTGCATGCTTAGCATGCACAAGATCCTGGATTCAATTCCCAGTACCTCGAGTAAAATAAATAAATAAGCCTAATTCCCCCCAAAAAAATTAATTAAAAAAAAAAGGAAGGAATGGATACCTTTTAAGATCCACTCCAATTCTAAGACCTTCCTTGCAGACAGAGTCCCACTCTTTAAAGTACCTAACACAACCCAGTTCCCAGCCCCCGGGGATGGTACCCTGAAGAGTTATTCATAAACTCATCTTTATGACCATTCCGCTTGGTTTAGAGTGGGTCTGTGAACTGGCCTGAAGGTGAATCATGCCGGTGATGTACTGGGGGCAGGGAGGCAGACTCAGGAACAAATAGTCCTTCTTATTCTTGTGCATGACATTGATGTGTCTGGAGGTGAGATGTGGAACCACCATAGCCATCTTGCCACCAGCCTGAGGATTAAGCCAACGCAAAGAGGGGCAGAGCAGAGCAGACAGAAAAGAGGAGCTGGAAGCTAGATGCTCTGCACTAGCAGCCTCCCCTCCCCCAGGATTTCTTACTATGTGAGACGATAAATCCTCCTGTTGCTTACACCCTTTTGGGTAGGTTTTCTGCTGCCAGCAGTCAAGGGCATCATAGCATCTGTCTGTATCTATTTATAATTTCCCAGCCCAATGAAGATGGGAAAGTATTATTCTAGAAAGAGGAACCCATCAAGGAAGCATGATATTTGCAAGCAACTAGGAGTGTTTCAGTATAAGCGTGTGAAGTACCATGTGGCTAGAGATGGGTCCAGGAGTGTAGGCAAGGGCCAGGTCTCAAGGGGACTTGTACACTTTTGCTGGGGAACCTGACCTTTGGGATATTTGGGATGAATTTGATGAGAGGGTTAAGTTACCCTGAAAAAAAGTCAGCAAGCCATAGAATTACTGGAGAGGGAGTAAGTAGGCTAGTGTAGATGGGAGTCAGCACTGCACAGAGATTCAGGGCAAGGGCTTTGGTGACAGACAGGCCAAGGTTAGGATCACAGTTTTACCACTTATGAGTGATGTACTTTGGACAAACTTCTCTGAGCCTCAGTCTTCCAAGAGATGGTAAGTCGAGCTTCTCAGGGAGGTGGTAGAGTGCAGGTGAGCTCTCTCTTTGATGACCTGCACACCTCTGATTGTTCCACAGATGCTCACTGGGCACCTGCAAGGTGCCAGATGCTGTGCTGGGGGTGGGTACAACATATAAAAGGCCACTTTTGCCATTGTGGCCAGCAAAGAGGCCAAAGCATGAGAAGGTAAATATCCTTATAATGTGCACAGTGCTAAGTGGAGGCAGACCAGGCCTGCAAAGAGTTTTTTGGGTTTTTTTTTTAATGCAATGAAGAGAGGATATAGCTCAGTGGTAGAGCGTATTCTCAGCATGCACAAGGTCCTGGTTTCAATCCCCAGTACCTCTAAATAAATAAATATGTAAATAAATAAATAAATACCGAATTACACCCCCCCCCAAATGCAATGAACAAAAAGTCCAATGATTGTAAAAGCTCAGCAAGTCAGTGACTCAGTTGAGGGGCAGGGAGCCACGCCCCTCTGTCTGTCCCCCACCACTCACCACACACCAATTCTTTCTTTACCCTGAGATCCACAGCTGCCACAGTCCTCAGCTCTGCCAAGGGACCAGCAGGGATGGGGGACCCAGCACCCCCAGGCTTCCTCTGGGGCCCCTTTATCCACTGTTTGGGTCACTTCTCAGGGACAGTTTTGCAGCCTACTTCTGAGGAAGATCTGGCATCCTCCTAGTCCCTTGGAGCTGTGATCACAACTTCAGGAAAGCATTTCCGTGGCACACCCGCACACTCCTGCTAGAAGGGACTCCAAGACCATGCCTAATTGAACTTCATCTGAAACAAATCCTTTCTTGGATAGGAATCAGGCCAGGATTAATTCTCCCTGTTCAGCCCCAAACCTTTTGTAAAGGATTCTAGAGGCTTCTCTAAATCATCGCTATCCCAGAACTCTGCAGTTACATGGCACCATTCATCAGACAGTCTCCACATTTGTCACACCAACAGTCATTGAAATTAGCTCATTATTCTGATACTCCAGCTTCAAAGCTGCCGCAAGATTCGGTGACCCTCTTAAGGAATCCTAAGAGTCCCCATCCCCAGCATTCAAAGCCATTCCTCACCCCCACCTTGGAAAGCACAAGAGGGTGATATTAAACACTGAACCAATTTTTAAATTTTTAGACCGTGTAACATGTGTACAGAGGAGTGCACACATCAGGATGGCATAGCTCCATAAATGATCACAATATGACTGTCCACGTAACCAGCACCCCAGGGAAGAAATAGAGCATTGCCAGCCCCTCCCTCATGTCCATTTTTATTATCAACCCCACTGTCCTCCTCAAAGGTAACATCTGTCCTTGACTTCTAACACCATTGAAGTTTTTGAACCAGAGAAGCAATAAAGGTTTAAACAGGGAGGAAATGCATTCCTACTTGTCCCCGGTAAAGCCCTGGCTTGGAAGGGGCAAGTCTGCAGGCAGGGAGGTGAGTTGGGAGTCTGTGGCAGAGGTGGTGATGGCTGGGGCCAGAAAAGGGGCAGGAAGAAAGGGAGGGAGGAGGGAAGGACGGAAGGAGGGTAGGTGAGAGGGATGGGAACAGGAGGCTATGAGGCCAACTTCCTGCCAACTTGTCCACTCTGTTGTGTTTTCTATGGTCTGCAAATTGATTAAATGACCTTAAAAGCTTTCTATCCCCAACCCTGGAAGTCTTTTACTGAAACCAGTCACCCGGGAAGCTAGCCTCCCACTGGTGCTTAATTCACTCAAGGGAAGATTAGAAGCTCCTGGTTACCAAGCTTTGAAAAGTTGCTCATAAAATTCAGCAGGAGCCTGCAATCCTCGGAGACGTCTATTTTTACCAAAAACACAAACAGAGAAGTGGAGGATTTTCAAATGAATTAGACATGAGATTGATCTTTTTATACAAAAGAAGAGAGAAAAGCAACAGAGATGCTGAGTTTGAACTGGTTCCCCACCCCACCCCAACCCGCGCCTAATTTCCCTGAGCTGCCTCCTCTCATGGCTTGAGTCAGGCCTGAGCTCTGGCCTGGACCCAGTCACAGACCATGGCAGGGGCTGGTGGCCAGAAACACCCCGTGGTTTCAGCAAGACAATGAACAGAGTACACAACCACCCAGCCAGGGCCTGCTTTTATCCAGGGAGGAGCTGGCCAGAATGGTTCCCCCAGCCCCATCTGAATAAGAACAATGACTCATGCTGTGAGTGACAGTTGGTGTTGAGGAGGCTTCAAATGCGACCTGTTCAGGCAGGACTGGGGTAATCCACCCGGGCACCCAGTTGGTAAGCCAGAGCCCTGAAGTCAATGACTATTTCCACCCCTTGTTCTATGTTCACTACGCCAGGGTCTTCCTCAGCAGTGCAGTGTCAGCCACCTAACACCCTTTCTTCGGCTGGGCTCAATCGGGGCCTTCCTGGGTTTCCTCGTATGAGCTCTGCGTGAGTGAGATCTGGGGTTATTCAGGTTCTCTGTGGAACCCCGTGGGTTGTGTACTCAGAAGCCCCTGAGCAGACAATATTCTGAGCCTGCTACAAACTTCAACTAAAGAGGCTCCACTTTTAATTTATTTAAAAAAAATTTTTAATTGAAGTACGATCAGTTTACAATGTGTCAGTTTCTGGTATACAGCATAATGTTTCAGTCATACATATACATACATATATTCATTTTCATATTCTTTTTCATTATAGGTTACTTCAAGATATTAAATATAGTTCCCTGTGCTATACAGAAGAAATTTTTTATCTATTTTATGTATAGTAGTAAGTGTTTGCAAATCTCAAACTCCCAATTGATCCCTTCCCACCCTCTCTCCCCCTGGTAACCATAAGTTTGTTTACAATGTCTGTGAGTCTGTTTCTGTTTTGTAGATAAGCTCATTAGTGTCTTATTTCTTTCTTTCTTTCTTTCTTTCTTTCTTTCTTTCTCTCTTTCTTTCTTTCTTTCTTTCTTTCTTTCTTTCTTTCTTTCTTTCTTAAGATTCCATATATGAGTGATATCATATGGTATTTTTCTTTCTCTCTCTGGCTTACTTCACTTAGAATGACAATCACCAGGTCCATCCATGTTGCTGCAAATGGCATTATTTTATTCTTTTTTATGGCTGAGTAGTAGTCCATCGTATAAATATACCGCAGCTTTAAAGAAACTCCACTTTTAAACTAGGCTTAAGACAACATCCTTTCATAAAATTTTGTCAGACAGACTTATCTCTGTCTTCCTGGCCACAGTAGGGTGACTAAAAAACAAATTTGCATGTGGTTTGCCAGGTAGGAAAAGATAAAGCTTAAAAAGCCTTTGCTTTTCCAAGGGCTGGAGAGAGATGACAAACTCAAATGCTGATGAAGTCAGGCAGGCAGGTAAATGAATGAGCAAAGAAGGCTGCTGTCAGGCAATAGGGAGTGGGAGGGTCTTTGACAAAGTGGAGTATGCATTGTTTTCACCTTCGGCCAACAGTCGCCATATGGAAAGGTAGACCTAAAGTTTCCAAACCATCTAATGCTTCAGGAAAAGACAGGTATCACACTTGTCTGTGAATATCCTGAATTTTAAATATTGGCAATGCATTCAAATTTTTTCAAAAAATAGAAACATTTGTAGTCAAACTCATGCCTAATCTAGGGGCCAAGGACTTCTGGTTTTGGTTCACTGAGTGAATTAAACCCGAATATTGGAAAAGAGAAAGATTTCGAAGGCTTCAGAATTCAGGGATTGAAAAGGGAACGGCTGATGGGGGTTGGGGGTGGAGAGAGAGGAACCAGAAAGAGGGAGAATTTCAGGTTCAAGTGATAAGGACCTGAGCCAGTGCAAAGCATGCATCTTGAGGAGGCAGGATCTCCAGACAAGGGTTGGTGGGGACCGGGAGGGTCTGGGGACGAGCCCCCTGCCGAGTGATGCTCTGGTGTGGAGGAGCTGCCAGGGGAACCACCCACCTCTGCACAGACCTGGAGGGCCTGGGCCGGGGCAGTGTCAGCAACAGCCAGGACAGACTAGGGCCCTCACCTATTTTCGGGGGTGGGGGGTTGATGCCCAACCCGAGAGAGGAGGAAAGAATTCCAGAAAACTAGGAGCCATGGACCTCCTTGAGCCAGAGTTAATTTTACGAAGAAAATAAAGAAAAGTGTCATTTCTTTCCATCCAAAAGCCCTGAACTGTGTTCTTAAGTTGTAGGGTATGGACCCCTGAGCGTTTCTGAAACCCTTTCAGGAGGCCCTTGGGGTCAAAACCATTTTCGTGATCATACTGAGATGTCATTTACCTGTGTCACTGTGACAGTTGCACTGAGGGTGAAAAGGGGTGGGGAGTGAGACTGCGGGCCCATCACTGCAATTCAAGGGACCGCGATGTCCTAGCAGTCATTGTGGTCCACACCATCACACACTCGCAGGGAAACTATGGCCAATCTCACTGAAGAACGTTCTTGATGAGGCAGTAAAAATTATTAATTTTATTAATCCTGACCCTGAGTTCATGTATTTTAATATTTTGTGTGACAGCCTGGGAATATGCATGAAGTACTTCTGCTGTTTGCCAAAGAATAATGGTTGAAGAAAAGTAGTTGAAGAAAAGAACTGTAATGGGTTAGAGTTGTGGGCTGAACAAGTCTTTTTTAAAAAAGTGGAACCTCATTTTTACTTAAAAGAAGCACTGATAGACAAAATGTGGTTATTCAGAATTGGGTGTTTGGCAGAAACTTTCTAAAATGAACAAAGTGAGCCTGTCATGTCAAAGAAAATGAACTGACAGTATTTGTTGCCAATGATAGGATTTGAGCTTTTAAACAAAAATTTTAAATTTTTGGAAAACTTTGCATCCACTGCTGTAAGCTTGACAGCTTCCCAATATTCTCTAAGACTTTTCTGATGAGACTGGCTGCAAAATTAATGAACGGAATTTTTTTTTATATCATCTAAGGAAATGTGTCATTTAGAAGACGTTTAAAAGATCTGCATAACTCATTGAACCAGTATTTTGCAAATGATTGATTCACAGTGTTGCAAAATCATGCTTTGGTAAAAGATCCATTCACAGTGCAAGACAGACCAATGGATTTTAATGTAACAAAGAATGAAAAATTCATTGATATGATTTCAGGTTCCACACTGCAACTTATCTTTAAATAGCCACTGCTTCTTGAGTGGGTGTGGCATCGAAGAACATCCATAATAATCTGAAACAGCTATTAAAATACTCCTCTCTTTTCCAACTATATATACATGAAGACCAGATTTTCTTCATATATTTCAACCAAAACAACATATCCCAACAGATTGAATGTAACAAGTCAGACATTAAAGACAGTTGCAAAAATGTTAATCAGTGCCACTCTTTGATTTCTTTTTGGTTTGGATAGTATCACCATTTTAAAATAAAAATATGAATTTATATTAACATTTAATGGGTTATTTTCTTACAATGAATTACTAAGTACATTTTTTAATCCTTAGTTTTAACTTTGAGCCTAATAAATAACTATTAGCCACATAAATAACTCTTTGGGGTCCTCAGTAATTTTTCAGAGTGTAAAAGGGTCACATGACAGTGAATTTTGAAAACTGCTTTAATCCAGAACAAGTCATACCTGCCTTACTCGGATTCTCTGAGAGCCCAGAAAGATCACAGCCATTAAGAGCCACTAAGTCTCTTGTAAGGGGGCTACAGCAGAGGTTATGATTTGCAATTTAAAATTCACTTTCATGTATACGGTATCATTTTATTCTCAACCTCTCTCAGGTCTGCCTTTCCCAGATGAGGAACTGAGATTGTGAGAGCTGTAATACCTGGTAGCAGACCAGCTCCCAGACAGACCAGTCAGGATATGAACCCAGGTCTTCTACCTCCAAGCACAAAGTTCTTTCTGTTCCTGTGCACCTTAGCTCTGTGCCCAGATGAGCCTTGGCCCCGGTCTGATCTTTCCTCTGACTTGGTCTCATGAGCAATGTGAGAGTGTCTTAAAAGAGAAACTGAAATTCTTTCTCCACCTCAAACATTCTGTAACTGCCCATGGCAGCTCTCCCTACAGCGTGCAGCCCTATATGCCACGTGACACATCTGTCCCCTGTAATGACTATCTGTGACTGGGGGACCGGGGTGGTCACTAGACCTGGAGGCAGAGACCATCCATAGATGTTCTGGGCCAGTGGGCTTCTCTCCTTGAGGAATCTGATTTGAGAGACACAGGGAGTGTTGTCAGTTGGATGGAGAATACTGGAGCTGAAAGCTCAGGCTGACTTGGGGGTTGGGGTGGCTATTTTGGAGCCAAATGTAAGATGACTAAACAGAGGAAACTGGAGATGAGTGGGAAAGAGAGAGAGCGTGCAAACAGAAAGAAGTGGCCATTGGGAGGCAGAGAAGGGGCCTCGGGTCCTGACCTTGCAATCCCTATGAGTTCTGACTACTTCCTTTCTGTGCTCCAACACCCCTGAGGTGGCCCATGCCATGCCCAGGGTCACCCCTCCCACCGCACCTACAGCACCTTCTAGTGTGCCAGCGCTCAGCTCCTTGCAACTCTAAAGGCCTTGGGACCTCTCTAAGGCTCCTTTTGTCCACTAGTGCTTCTGACAACCCTGGTGGGACGTGTATGCTCTCATTGGTTGGCCGTTCCACCAGGGCCCTAGCGCAGCGACAGGGAGCCACACTATGGTGTCTTACTGATGCGCAGTCCATTGGCTTTGGAGCGCACGGACCAGACCCCGCCTACAGCGTGGCTCGTGAGGCCGGCGAGGGGCTTCTCCATATTTGAGTACAAACCTTTTCCCCTTTCCCTTGGTAACCACATTTTCCCACTCTTTCAAAGTCAGATGCAGCAATCAAACACACCCTCAATTCTATTAAAATCACTTTAAATTGGATTTAGGATCCGATGGATGGATCGCATTTTACGGGACTTACTGGTTAACAAGAGCTCTTCTCTGGCTCTGAACACAAATTTGTTTCCTATGTTCATCCAAAGCATCAAAATCCCTGCTTTTGAAGCACCAAGAGCTAAGGAATGCTGGCATTGGGAACACGCTGGGCAGAAGGGCTAACTCGCCATGGACTGCTGAAAGGAAAGGCGGGGATCCCGTGTCCTCTCACCACACACCCGGCTAAAGTCCCGACCAGGTGCAACAGCTTTCACCATCACTTGTCCAGCCCCACTTCCTGGTCTACATGCTGCTCTGCCCAGACCACAGACACTACATACGCTTTCTTCCAGCGCTGTTCCCTCGCCCTCTTCTTCCAGAGCGTCTCAGCAATGGTCATGGGAAGTGCTTGTCCTGAGCTGAGCTGTGACCAGAGGCTGTAGCCCCGCAACGCTTCGGCAAGGAGGACATCGTCACACCCATTTGGCAGGAGAGCAAATTCGTAGGACCTTTCTGAAGGGCAGTTTGGCAGCAGGTATCAGGAGCCTTAAAGGGGCTTGTGCTTTTTGACACAGCAATTTCTTAAAAAGAAATGTGTCCAACGGTGATAGTAATGTTCTTTAAAGCATATTTATATTGCAAAAAATCAGAAGCAACCTAAAAATGTCTCCAAACAAGGGATTAATTAAAGAAATTATCAATCCTGGCCATTGAAAATCTTACTTCCAAACACTATCTAAAGACATATAAAATTGCTTATGGGAAGCTGTAAAATGAAAAAAGCAGGATACAGAATTCTAATATATAAAAGTAGTATGCATAACATATATAGGATGTATAATATCTGTATGTTATACATAGATATAAAATTTATAATTGTGGTATAAATAGTATTGTGTGTGTGTGTGCTCATCTGTGACTGAAAGTAATAGTAAATGTGGATTTATGGGCGAATTTTATTTTCTTCATATTTTTACCTAGTTTCCCACATTTTCTTGTAAACACATATTGCTTTTATAATTAGGAAATAATAATCTTAAAATAATTTTTGAAACCTTTGAATGCTTCACCTGGGGTCACGTGACTCTCGGGCCAGTGATGCCATGTCTCTGAGCCTTGCTCCCCTCTTCTGTAAAGTGGTAAACAACGTCTATCTTGCTTCTCTAAGGGGTTTGGTAAGGATCAAATGCAATCTGACAAAATAAAATGCAACCTACAAATATGTTATACCTTATGTTTTTCAAAACCATCTATTTAAAATGACAATCTGAGTCCCTGAAAGCCTTTCCACAACTCCCCTTCGAAGCCGGATGAAGCCCCAGCCTTGTGGCTCCAGCCTCAGCCTCTGCCAGACTCTCTTGCCTCATCTCCAGTTCTTTGGCTCATACCTTCAGCTCTGGCAACAGCAGCTTAGATGCCAAACACCAGGCTGCTTTCCCCTCACCTTCCGTTCTGCTGTTCCCTCTGCTCACGCTGCCTTTCCTCACCCTGTTCACTTGGCTCCTAGTCTTTCTTCTGCATCCAGGAGGACTTCCTTGCCTGCTCCAAGATGGTTAATCTCCTGGTATGAAAGCAGTCCCTCCACCACTGCCCTGCACCACGCTGCACTGGATGTTCTGTTTAATTCCAAGCCCCTTCTCAACTCAGCTGCAAACAACTTGAAGGCAGTGACCGTCTGTCTTTGGCTGTTGGCTGCCTGGTGCTCAGCATGGGGCCTTCTCTTCAGAGCTGTGTTAACATAGGACACTAAAGCTTTGTGTTTTTTGAATAAGGAAATCTGCAACATCAACTAAAGCTGCTTCCCACTCAGGACTGCTGCATTAGGTTGTATAGGTTGTTCACTGTGCAAAGGTGCCTGGCTGAGGAGGCACATGGGGCTGAAGTCCATCGACAGTTGACTTGCCCAGCCATGTGCACTGGCCCAGGTTTGTGTTAGCCCAGAGCCATGGGAGACTCTGGCTTTGCACAAAGACTCCATTGCTCCACCGAGGGGTGGCCATGAGACTATACTCTCTCAGAAGTGTATTAGGCTAGTGTATCTGATTATACTCACCCAGATATATTCCTCCAGTGGCTCTGTACTGCCCAGCCAAGAGGCAGCAAAGAAGGTGACCCACAGGGACAGCCATATCATCACATATCAATACTAACCAACTCAAATCTCACTCTTCAGGAGCAAACGGCATTTTTGTAGGAAAAAATGGATTAAGCTTCACATATTAGCATAAAAATATTTGTAACGTTCTAACTCCTATTTACAATGTTCCTTACAGCCAGCTCTGTCCAATAGAACTTTCTGTGCTGATGGAAATGTTCTGCACTGTCCAATATAGCAGCCACTAGTCACATGGGGCTATTACCCACTTGAAATATGGCAAGTATGATTGAGAATGTGAATTTTAAAATTTTGTTTAATTTTAATTAATTTAAACAGTCACAGGCAGTTCATAGCTACTGTATTGGACAACACAGGTATAAACAAAGTGTTCTTAAATTTTAGTGTGCATAGTAATTTTCTGGGTAGTTGTCATAAAAATAGAATCCCAGATCCTCCCCAAGGGAATCTGACTCAGTGAGTTTGGGTGGGACTAAGGAATTTCACTTTTAACCAGCACCCCAAGAGCTTATACAGGTTGGCGTTTGGACCACATTTAGAGAGTTACTAGTAAGTGGGTGTTAGGGTATCTTGGAGTTGTTGGTCGAAGGCCTCTAGAATGTTTCGATCCCTGAGCTAGAACTTGCTGTGTTAACTCTCACCCTATTGCAATTCCAGAATAAAAGAAGCACTTCCTAGAGATAGATTTTCTGGCTTTGCTGGTTTCTCCTTAGAAGATCATACAATTGTCCCTGTCAATTTGCTCTGCTGTAAAGTAAATGAAATTCTGTCTGTGGCAACACTGGCTGCTCAAAGTAACCCCCTGAGTCCATTTCTTTTCCTCCTGCCCCTGACTGGCTAGCTTGTCTGTTCCCACCCTCTTCCCATCGCCAAGAACCTCCCACAAAGGCAGCAAGCTCTGGGTCCTCACCTCAGTTATGAAATCCCTCATCTGAGTGATGTGAGGAAATGCCTCGTGCTCTTCAGAGTAGATCCTGGAGAGTCATCTCTAAGTTCAGCTGGAGCCAGGGACGTTGCAAGAAAGAGTGTTGCTAACACTCTGCCTACACAAATTCTCCCACGTGACCCAGAGCCTCCCAGTTTGGGAGCGTAATTGTTTATGCCTCAAATGCAATGATCTTGAGCAAGCCCTTCCCCTGCCCAAGCAGAATCGAGCCCCTTTTAAGAGGCGCTCGGTAAATTCTTAGGAGAGGCTCCTGTTGGACCACAGGCTGGGCTTCTGGCTGCAGCAACCACTAGGGGCCGGGGCTGCCCTGGATGTTCTCTTTCTCTGCTTTCCACTCACCCATTAAGCTGCTAGAAGGAGCCTTCCAAGGCCACAGCCCTCACATGGCACTGGGTTCTGTGCAGCAGGAGAATGACTCCTTCCCACTCCCAGGCCACACTTTGTCACCTGGGTCCTAAGCATCCCAGCTGTGTCCAGAATCTTAGCATCTTCCATGGAAATAACTCCATAGTTTCAGATCCATATTCCTGTGGAGAGTAACCCCAGGCCAGGGAGGTAGGTGGAAGACAGATCCACGAAACCCCTGCTTTCTTCCTCCTCCAGCTACAGAGTCTAAGCCCCACGCACAGGAATGGGTGTGAATAGATGTGGGAGATAATCACACTTGCGATGACTGCGTTCTCGCTCAGCCACAATCGCCCCTTGTAACACATAATGAAAAATGATCCAGTTCAATAAACCGAGGAGAAGGATGCCTGCCTCCTCCATGTGGTTCTAAATTGAAGGCACGAGCAATGCCAAGAATAGAGTCAGCGAGGCTGCAGCCTGGATGGCATGGAGGGGAGAGTGAAGAGGAAGTCAGAAAGGTTTCTTCTTATAAATACAAACATTTTGCTTTCCTGTAGAGCACCACCTGTTTGTTCCTTTCTTTCCTTTTCCTTACTTGAAAGCACAGCTCGTTGATTTGGGCTTTCCATTGAGTCAGTCCACTTTCAATAGACTCCAAAGAAGAGGAGTTAATGCCTGCTTTGAGGCCCTCAGGGTAGCTGGGCATAGGAGCATCTCTCCGAGACTCCCCCAGCACCAGGGAAGAGTCTATTCAGTCCATGTTTCCTCTCAAACTAGTATGAACTGGCAAAGCTAGCACCAGCGGGTCTGCCATTATTGACTCAGAGCCTGGCTTTCCATACAGCACAACCACATTCTGTCAGATGGAAAGTTAATTTCAACAATGAACTCTCTGGGAAGGCTTAGGGAGCTAATTTGCCTGGCCTCTCATAATCTGGTCCTGCTGACCCCGGGAGTGGCCTGCCAGCCGGCTGCCGTCACCAAATACGGAGCGCGAGCTCCCTGGCACATTGGCTGCAGTTCTTTTCCGGCTGAGCTGCCGAGCTGCTGTCCACGCCTTGGTGAGTGATCTCTGGCTGCCGTTCAGGGGAAGACACATGGCTGAGAAATGATTTTCTGGAGTTTCCTGACCAGATTTCTCTCCTCGCTACCATGAAACAAACCATGGCTTTAAGATCCATCCCCAGAGTGGCCAGCAGCCACAATCTCTGATTCCAGCCCTGCTTGGTTGGGGAAAATCTGAATAAAATACAGGACTGAGGTCAGGGCTTGTGTATTAGGTGGCCCATTTTCATTTTCTGGGATATGGGTAGGGAGGGGGACAGACGTGGATGTTCATAGCTGGTATTAAACCAAGGAGGCAGCCAAGAAGAGGGAGATGAAGTAAGAGTGTGAGCATAGCACTGAGGTGGGAAAGGGCTGCCCCATGGCACCACAGGGAGACAAGAGAAGGGCCCTGCCATCGACTGCCACCCCCGTACCCCGGTGCCCAGCTCCCTCCTCAGCACTTTACATATGACGGCTTACTTATTCCTTGCATTTCTGACCTTGACCCTATTTCATCAGTGAGGAGATTGTTTCACACCGCACCCCAGCTACGCTGCACGGCTCTCATTCCCAAAGGGTGCTTCTTAGTTCTTTCTCCAAACTTTTGGAGGCTGTTGCCTCTGCTTCTAAGATGGCACTTTCTCTAGGAAGATCTCTGACCTCTTTCCTGTGGTGAGGGGAGGTCAGTAAGAAGACGTGACCACTGGTTTGAGCTGCAGGCTGGACTCCAGCAGTTGGAGGTCCCTCCCTGCCTCCTCTGTCCTTAGACTGTGGGTTCTGCTTGCCTTCCCTGCTCCCAGAAGCTGCCCCGGGGAAATAGCCTTGAGATAGTGATGTGCTGATGAGACTATCTGGATAGCGTATGTGCCTAAACCCAGTTAAGGCCTCTATATAAACTTTTAAGGTTGTCAGGGTGGGTGGGGTTGGTGGCGGCAGAAGTCTACTCATCGTGCAGTAAGTAAGTTCCCTTGCTTATTACACCTGCCACCTACCAATCTGGAGTGGTTTGCCTCTTTCTTTGGTCTCTCCGTGCCCTCTGTATACTGAGCCAGTTTTAGATTTCACCCAAGAAACCCCCAAGAAGGTTGTGACCCAATACCTGTGTGCTCCCTTGTCACTCTGTTCTTACCTTTATCACCGCAAGGCATGGTCCCCTACATGGTCCAGAAGGACAGACAATGTCTTGCTCACCTTGGAGTCCTGGGTGCCAGGCACAAGAACTGGCACATTGCAGGTGCTCAAAACATTTTTGTTGAGTGAGTGAATGAAGACATGAACAAATGAACAAATAATTTGCACAAAGTTGCTCAGCAATTAGATAGTGGAGTTTGAGTCAAACCCAGTTCTGTTTTCCTCAAAGCCTGTGGCCTTTCCTTTGCACTCTGATGACACAAGCATTGCCACGTGGATTATTTAAAGCAGGGCTGGATGACCTCTGGAGCTAATACAATATCTTGGGAATCATTGCAGTGAACTCTTGAGGGTGCTTTGAATCTGACATTTGGAAATCAATCTGACATTTGGAAATCAACACTGAGTAATCATCTTCCTTCCACTTACTATTCTGGCCTGGAAGACAGCTCTGCTGCTTGCTGCTCTATATCTGCTGGCTAACTGGCACACGACTTCACGTTACCGCCTTTTTCCCCTTAGAGCAACATCTCAGAGACAGCGCAGTTTGCTTTATGGTGCAGTCCTACTTCATATGCCTTGAGAGCTGGGGAGGGACTGAGCCATTACTGTACTTTCTTATTAAAGGAGACTGCTTGTATTTCTGTCCCAATATTGTGTGACTTGTAGCCGATGCAATATAACCCACTAGTATTAGAAAATTCATTCAGCCTGGAAAATTTCAGCAGAGGCCGAAGAAGAGCTTTCCACTCAGCCGCAATCACTGTAAACATAAGTCATAATATTTGCTCTTCTGTGAGCCACAGAGGGATTCCGTTATCTACCGCTGCTTTATTCAAATGCAGAATGACGCGCAGCTGGGGAATACAGAGACTCAGAAAGAGCCCTGGCCACCCTCAGAGGTGGGCTGGGTTAGTCATTTCCTGCAGGATGGCTGGCGTCCATGGGGCAGGGAATAAGCACAGTGCACCAGGGCTTCCCACAGGTCCCTGTGCCCCCCAGTGAGGCCCTCGCCTGGCCAAGGGCCTGGGCTGTGGTCACAGGAGATTCCCACGAGGACCCCTTCTGAAAAGGGAGCCTTTCATTTGTCTTCTGAATGCTCAGCTGCTCAAATGAAAGAACACTAAAAACATCCCCTTTGGATGTGATTCAAAATAATCTAGCCAAATTGAGGAGTTGTAGGTGAAATAGGTTGGCCATAAATTGATCCTTATTGATTCTGAGTGATGGCTCTTTGGGGGTAGCTCTTATAATGTTCTCTGTTCTTTGTATATTTTTGAAATTTTCCGTAATAAAGATTTCTGTAAGTGCTGCATTTGAGTATAATCTGGTATATATTTAATATTTCTGAGGACTCAAAAATTTTACTTCCAGGAATTTATCCTTAGGAAATTTCCATGAATGTGTGAAAAGATTTACCTACTGGAATGTTCATCAGTGTCTTGTTTATAATAGGGAGAAAAAGGAAACAGCCTAAATGTTCAACAATGAAGACTGGTTAAATAAATAAATGATAGACTATTATGCAGTCATTAAAATAATATTGGGTCTGCTGATGGTGAGGAGAAACAGTCATCTCATACAATGCTGGTAGAAACAAATTAACTTCTTCCGAAGGCAAATTTTTATTATCCATCATCATTTAAAATGTGCATATACTTTGATCCAGCAATTACATTTTTAAGAATTCTTTCCCATTAGTAGACCCAAAAAAAGTATATCTTAGAATGATTGCAGCATTCTTTATTGTAGAAACATAGTGGAAACACTATAAATGTTCAACAAATGAAGACTTTGAATAAATAATAGACCATCATATAATGGAATATTTTGCAGGCATTATTTGTATGTAATAATAATTAGAGCTAATGTTTTTGAAAGCTTACTATGGGCCAGGCACTGTTCTAGGTGCTTTTATATATGTTAATTTATTTAATGTACTGATGTGAAGACATCAGTTCATCTGTTAGCTATTGCCATGTAACAAACTGCTTCAAAACTCAGTGGCTTAAAGAAATAAGCATTTGGCTGACCTTTGGTTGACTCTGTTGTCAGATGTGGGTTAGGTAGGCAGCTCTGCTGATCTTGGGTGGGCTGTCACATGTTTGGAGATCACCCAGTGTAGACTCATTTAGAATTGACTTAACTGGGACAATTAACCACCACATGGACTTTTATCTTCCAACAGGTTAGCCCAGGTTTGTTCACATGGTGGAATTCCAAAAGAGGAAGTGGAAGTGTGCAAGGCACCTTGAGACTCAGAGTGCCTTCCATCATATCCTACTGGCCAAAGCAAACCCAAATTCAAGGGGTAAGGATATATTCTCACTGCTTCTATTTTTTAGTCCTTTTTTGGTACAATTGATTTACAATGTTGTGTTAGTTTCAGGTGTATATCAAAGTGATATATATATAATAATTATAATATAATATATATTACAAGATATTGAATATGGTTCCCTGTGCTATACAGTAGGTCCTTGTTGTTTATCTGTTTTGCATACAGTAGTGTGTATATATTAATCCCAAACTCCTAATTTATCCCTCCCCCACTTTCTCTTGGTAACCATAGTTCGTTTTCTATGTCTGTAAGTCTATTTCTGGTTTGTAAATAAGTTCATTTGTATCATTTTTTTAAGATTCCACATATAAATGACATATAGTATTTGTCTTTGACTTACTTCATTCAGTATGATAATCTCTAGGTTCATCCATATTGCTGCAAATGGCATTTCACTCCTTTTTATGGCTGAGTAGTATTCCTCTGTGTATATGTGTGTGTGTGTGTGTGTGTGTGTGTGTACACACCGTATCTTCTTTATCCATACATCTGTCAATAGACACTTAGGTTGCCTTCATGTCTTAACTATTTTAAATAGTGCTGCTGTGTTTGGCAGTGTTATTATCCTTATTATGAACATTGGGGTGCATGCATCTTTTCAAATTAGAGTTTTCATCTTTTCTGGATATAAGCCCAGGAACGAGATCATATGATAACTCTATTTTTAGTTTTTTAAGGAACATCCATTCTGTTCTCCATAGTGGATGTACAGTGGGCTAATGCCTCTAAGACTGTGAGTGTGCTAGGGATAGAAGGTGGGGGATTTTATAGTAAAAGTTCAAGAGTTCAGGGGGGTGGAGCTAGTTTCCACAGAGATTGTATACAGGGTAAGTAACAAGTTGTTGCAAAGTTGTTCTTATTTTTGCAAATGCAGTGGTCCCCTTCCCTCTGCTGGGTATGAAGTTCACCTCTGGCTTTGTGACTCTCTTAATATTCTTGTACCCAGAACAAAGGATGCATGGGAAGGAGCTCCATGGAAAAGGGCTCTAGAGAAAAATTTGTGCAGTTTAAAGTCAGGTTGATAAATACATTAGCCTTTTAATTAGGTTGAGGCCTGGGACCTCCTGCTGCAGGCCGAGGCCTGCAGCTGGAACAACAGGATACAAGGAAACCACAAGGGGTCAAAAACAACTGCAGACATGTGCAGTTGAGGGGAGTTATGAACAAGATGCACAAAACATTCAACTGCTGTTTCTGAAGTGTCAGGGTCAAAAGGAGGGCACTGGGGTCAGGAGCAGGGCACTGGGGGCAAAAATAGTGCACTGAGCATGATCCCTACATGCAGCACCACCAGGGGGTTGGGCAGACCACCCAAGCCTCCCTCCTTTCCAGCCTAACCCTGGTTAGCAAGAGCATGAGAAAAACCCTTTAAACCATTATACAGTTAAATAGTTACAAACACCATTACAGATATCAGATGGTCACCAATGATGACAATAGGGTCCTGTTTGTCTACAGAATGAGGATAATAAGGCTGCCAACCACAGACGGTTGTAGTGATAATCAGTTGGTTAATGCAAGAGACGCTCATAGCATAGTGTCTGGCAGTTGGGAAAGGCTCAATACTCGGTTACTGTCATTGATGTGGTTATGATCTTTGGCTTCAGCACTCCTCCCATGGCTGACTCACTCAGTTACAGCTGGAGCCATTTGTCATTTTACACATGACACAAAACAGGAATAGGGCTGTCTTGATTCCAAGTGTCCAGCCTGAAAGATGGGCCTCATCTCTGTACCAGTCAGAGTTCTTAGTTACTACTAACAGAGACTGACTTTAGATCTTCAGTTGAAAAGGACATTTATTGGAAAGATACAGAGGGCTTTCAGAAATCATTAGTTGTGGGAGAACCAGGCTTGGAAAGTGAGAAGAAAATCAGCGTGTTTGGAGAGCTAAGACAACCATTCTTTATCAGCCACTCTCTGCCACTACAGGAAGTGAGATCTAACTAACCCTTTCTCTGAGCTCACCCTCTACAGAGGCAAAGTCTCAAGTAGGTACATCTGATTGGGCCAGCACAGGTCATGTGCTTGCACCCTGCAGCCAAGATGTGGGGAGAAGGACCACCTAACTCTTGGTTTCTGTAGCAGGGAACAGGGCATTGCCTCCCACCAAGAGGTCAATTTTATGTGTCAATTTGACTGCCTCACAAATGCCCAGATGTTTGGCTAAACATTTTTTGTGGGTGTATCTGCGAGGATGTTGCTGGATGAAATTAGCACTTGAGTCAGTGGATTCAGTATAGCAGTTTGCTCTCCCCAATGTGGGTGGGCATCATCCAATCCATTGAGGGTCTGGATAGAACAAAATGGGGGAGGGAGGAAGAATTCAGGCCTTCCTGCCTGATTGCTTGATCTGGGACATCAATCCTCTGCTCTCAGCACTCCTGCTTCTCACTCAGACCTTCAGACCTGGATTGGAATCTGTGCATCGGATCTCCTGGCTCTTAGGCCTTCAGATTCAGACTGAATTACACCACCAGCTCTCCTCAGCCTCCAGGTTACAGACCACAAATCCTGGGACTTCTTGGCTTCTACAATCACATGAGCCAATTTCTTATAATAAATCTCTTCATATATATATATTTGCTTTTGGTTGTTTCTCTGGAGGGCTCTGATTAATACACTAGGAAACTCCCAAAACTAGAGAGGGGAATTGGATGATGGACACTGTGTTACTCAGGATTCTCCAGAGAAACAGAACCAATGAATGCCTGTGTAAATACATATATATATGGAAAGAGACTTCTTTCCACATAGGAAGGGATTGAATGATGTGATTATGGAGGCTGGCAAGTCCCAAGACCTACAAGGTGAGTTGGCAAGCTGGAAACCCAGGAGAGCAGATGGTGTAAGTTCCAATCTGAAAGTCATAGACTCAAGACTCAGGAAAACTTGATGTTTCAGTTCAAGTCCAAAGGCAAG
Organism: Camelus dromedarius; assembly: GCF_036321535.1. NCBI lineage: Eukaryota > Metazoa > Chordata > Mammalia > Artiodactyla > Camelidae > Camelus > Camelus dromedarius. The sequence continues at coordinate 18,810,802 of NC_087444.1, forward strand.
AAAAAGCTGATGTCCCAGTTCAAAGGTGGTCTGGCAAGAAAAATACTCCCTTACTCAAGAGAGGGTCAGCCTTTTTGTTCTATTCAGTCCTTCAACTGATTGGATGAGGCCCACCCACATTAGGGAAGGCAATTTGCTTTATTCGTTCTACTGATTCAAGTGTTAACCTCATCCAAAAACACCCTTACAGAAACACCCAGAATAATGTTTGATTTAGTATCTGGGTACCTTGTCAAGTTGACACATAAAATTAATTATCACAGACATTAATCTCAATGTCTGTTTGGGTTTTTTGAGAGAATAGGAGTACCCCACTGGAGCTACTGACAGGTGTGGGGCTTCCTGTGTGGGATAGACACCAACCAGGCCTCCCAGGCAACACAGAGCCACTGATGCTTGCAGTGACCTCATGGTTAAGGACAGGCTGAGTTATGAGAAAATCTGTTGTTCTGCAAAGTAGATCCCAGACTGCTCCAGTTTGAGAATAGCTTATGAGAGAAACACACATTTTTTTTCCCCACAGCAAACTCCTCCTTGAGCCAGCTTTCCCTCCTTGGTATGATGTGGAAGGATTAGAAACATTTTCTGTCCTCACCAGTCTGACATCCAGATCAGGCTATGTAATAGCCCTATTTACCACGGAGCGCCTGTCCCAGACTATTTATGTTATTAACACCCATTTGTTCCTATTATGATACATTTCTGTTTAGGAGTCTTGCCATCAGAAGACAAGTCTCTTTATATGATATGCTGAGTCTTGTCACTCTCTAGACAATTGGTGTTGATGTTACCTGAAAATACCGACATGTTAGCATATTTCCTCCCTCTCACAATAAACCTTGGACACAGTACACCAAAAATGCCTTCAAAATGCTGTGTTTCATATCTCATCAGGCTTTTCTGGATGGGCCAGTCTCATTTTTGAGCAATTTCTGGAAGAACATACCATCTGAGCCTCCTCAAATTAACCAGTTACTGCAAACAATGCATTTTCTTTTGTGGCTATTGTCGTATACATACTGTTACTGAGTCCAAACTTGTTCTGCTTGCCCCACGACAGGCCAGTAAATCAGGAGACGAGGTGTTGGGGCAAGGAATAGGGACTATTCAGAAAGCCAGCAGACCAAGAAGATGGCAGACTGATGTCCTGGAGAACCATCTTCCCCAAGTCCGAATTCAGACTCCTTTTATACTAAAAAGGGGAGAGGGTATGCTTGGTTGTTGCAAACTTCTTGGTGTAGGAATTCTTTATTCTTGGAATCCTTTGTTCTTGTAGCTGTCCAAGTGGGTCAGATCATGGTGTCCCTGTAAACCTCCAACAAAACATGTTATTTTCTATTCTGCAACTTGTTATCTTTATATGAGTGGAAAGTTTTAATACCTTTGAAGGTCAGAGGCTTGAGAATAGGCTCTCCTGTGTATTTCAGGCTATAGGCAACATTCTTTTACAAAATGTACAGAACTAAGCCCAGGAAACAGAGCACAGGGTTAAAGCCAGAGGAACAGATCTAATATGGAGTCAGATTTGTTCTTTTCTTTTCTAATACCTCCCTGTTTTCAGTTAACAAAAAGAAAAAATGACAACTTCTAGAGGAAAACTTGTCAAATTCCACAAAACTTGTTCAATCATTTGGTCAAATTAAGTAGAAAATCTGATCCTCTAATAGGGACAGTAGGAGCCAGTTTCATGGATTAAATCATTCTCTGCAAAAGAACTTTTCTTCCTAGAGAATGAATAAACTCAATTGAGTGTGAGGTTTTTAAAGCTCTGCTTGAAATTTTAAAGAAAGTTATTTTTGCTACATATATACAGTTTTAATTCTCTAAAATGAAACTTGTAATTTTTGAAAATTTAAGCTATCAAACCATGCCCTCTTTCTAACACACCATGGCAGACTCTTTTGAAGTGCTCCATGTTTTCAAAACAGAGATTTTGAATAACTGTTCCAAAGGGCCACTTCTGATTTAATAAGTGCATTCACTGAATTTAACACTTACTCAAACTCTTCCTACCATCAAAGCTCAACTTTTCTGGATCCTGACCATATCTATATTTTTCTAGTATGATGTCATTTTGATCATATGTATATTTTCTATGATGATGTCATTTGCTGGCAAATGTCCCCCTCATTACCCACCTGGACACAAGCAAATGGGTAATAATATATAAGAGCAAGTAGTGATGAAATATTCCTGCCTCTGAACCCAACCAGCCAAATCCCAGGAGCTCCTCTCCCCATCACACACTTCTCCACGCAGGGTCCTGCACCAAGTTCTGCCTGTCTCAGGACTCGTTCCCTGCATTGGTGGCAATTCTCTTTATCCTGCTGGAGGCAGTCTGGTCACCCCTGGAAGGTATCAGTGTCCATCACATCAATCCTCTGCACTCCGGCCACTCCTTTGGGCTCACAGTCCAGTTTCCCTGGCTTACTCAACAGCACAATTCTTTTTATTTTTTTTAAGACTCCATCTTGGAAGATTTCACACTCTAATTTTCTTACAACACCCCAGTATTTTCATCCTATTCATGTAATTTGCAATTCCAACATAATAATGTTGAAAATACTGATAATCATCATCACCAGGTAATAAGCCCTTTTAATCAGCTTAGTCACAGTGTTAAGCACTTTACATGGATTATTTCAATGGAATCTCACCACAGCTTGCTACCTTCTTGCTGGCTCAGGTTGTAGCTAGGAGCAGGCACTTTAGAATCAGGTTGTCAGTGTTCCAGCCCCAGCCCCAAGATCTTAGGCAAGTTGTAGAGCCACTTGAAGACTTTCTTTCCTTAGCAGTAAAATGGACATAAGAATAGCCACTCCCTTGAAGTGCTATTAGTAAATGAAGCACCTAGTGGAGTGCATAGCACAGAGTAGGTCTTCAATAAATGGTAGCTGACCCAGGTCTCTCCTGGGAGTATCCCTACCCATGTGACCCACATATTCACAGACTCAGCAGGCTCCTGGTCTGGGGAGCACTGCAGCCCTCTGGCTTTCCCCTACTCCAACCCTCCTCTGACTCCCAGGACAGAGCTGCGACCCACTGAGCCTCTCCCACTGTGGAATGAATTTCCCTCCTACCTGAGAAGACAGAAGGGCAGCCCCTGCCCCGCCCCTCTGCTCAGCTCATCTGGTGATGACCCCTGGGCTGGGCTCACAGAATAGGAATCTCTTCTTCAGTGGCCTAAAATTACTCAAAGTCCTTATGAAACTATCATGTGTCACTCATAGATGCCCTCTGCATTTTCAGATGGACATGATTAATACAAAACAGTTTATAAGTTCATAAGAATTCGTGGTCACTTTTGATCTTTACTGCATATAAATTTTATGATCAGTAGATACTAAAAGCACAGCTTTGAACATGGGGAGAGTATTCAACACATTTGACATTAAAAAGGGGGTCTTTTTACTATAAACACCTGGAAACTCCTGACATCATGGAAAGAACACCAGAAGGGAAGCCAAGTACGTTGTCCAGGAGTGTGATCCTGCACAAATCATGTCCCCTCCCCAGACCTCAGGATCCTCATCTGTAAAATGATGGAGGCTGGAAGACATGGCCTCTAAACCCCAGCACTAAAATTTTATGAGTCTAAAGTCACTCTCTCCTAGCTACGTGAAGATGAATATTTATAAGAACAGCTAACATTTTTAATAGAAGGAAACTATATAGATGTGCTCTTTACTCACATAAAACAGAGCAGGTTAGTATCTAATAGTTTCTCTATTAGAAAAAAAGTTTTTTTTCTAACTTATTTTTGTTACTTGTATGCCTCCTCTAACATCTTCACTTTTTCCATCATCACTGGATGTTCTGAGAGGGTCCCCTCCCTCAACTTCAGCATCGCGGTATCTGTCTTTCAAGATTTATTAATGTCAGTACTTTCTCGGTGATCATAAGGTGGTTATTACTGCCTCACTCCATTATTTATCCATTTCACTTGCTTGGTTTTATTTTTGTTTTCTTTGCCCTCCAGGACCTCGCCTTGAACAGATTGCTTTCTATTACCACAGTCTTAGCGCTCTGTTCTGAGCCAATGTCCTCTGTCGCCCTTTTACCGTCTTAAATTCATCAATGGGAGTTGCAATTGCAAACACTCCAACTTTTGCTTAAACATTTGCCCCTTTCCTTCAACAGCTAATTTGAAAAGAAGGAAATTCTCACCACTGAGTAATGTGTTTGCCTGCTCACCATCGGTTGTGCCTTTGTGCTCCCTCTGAGCAGAGGCGGCTTTCGGTGCCTTTCCTTCTCCACCCTGCTACCCCTCACCCACTCCATCCACCTCGGCACCGACCAATCAGAATGCCTCTTTATGTCTGGACAACCAGTCAGAAAACATCCTCACCCCAAGTATTTATGAAGGATCTGTGAGAGGGGAAAAGACTCTTTAACAAAAGAAAACACTGAAGCTTCAAGGTTTTATCTCAGGAAAGAAAATCTGTAGGTGGAGAGGACTGCGTGCTGCAAATTTTACCTTACCTTTGGTGAAAACATAGAGGGAAATCTTAAGCCCTCCAAAGTGATAGATCACTTAAAATTCTTCTCTGTTGGGAAAACATTCTTGCTGCCATCACCAAGAGGGAAATGACTGTACCTTTAATACTACAGCTCAATCATGGACCCAAACTGTTTCTCCTGGATTATTTTAGAACAGCTAAGGTAGAATGGAATTTTCCATCAGAGTTTGTTAAATACTAAGGGATAATACAAAGGAAATGCACAAACAAAATGTCAGAAACATTCTTCAAATCAAGAGTGCAAAGTGCAAAGGGCTCTTCCTGCCATTGCTGTCTTATAGAGCCTGGCCCATTCCCTGTCCTCTTTGCAATGGTTACTCTAACCCCTGGAGAAAACCAACTCTAAATGTCCCTTGTATGAATGTTTGGCTTCCTGGCTTCCAGCCTGACTCTCTTTTTCTAGACAAGGCAGCCACAAGAAGTTAGCAGAGTCTTAATGTCATAACCAGCATGAATTCAGCAAACACTTCCAGTCCCTTCATTTCTGTGCTAGACATGGAGGTATAAGTACAGGGTGACATCTCTCCTACCCTCCAGGTCTGTGTTCACTAGCAGGGAAGGCAGACCAGCATACTCTCCATTCCACTGCAGAACTGTAGTGCCGTGTTGGGGACATGCACAGGAAAGTGCTGTCCAAATCAGACTGAGAGGTCCAGGAAGAATTTCTGGAGTCCGTCATGCTTGAGATGAGATGTGAAAGATGAATATGATTTGCTACAGTTTAAAGAGAGAGAGAGAGGGAAAAGAAGGTCATTTCAGGCAGCAGGGACTGCATAGACAGGGGCAAGAAGATGTAAAAGAGGATTATGTTTTGGGGAGCCAAGTGGCTCTGTTGGATTGGAGCAAAGGATGTGAGGAAGAATCTCAGGACAAAAGGCCAGAAAGGGGGTCGGGGGTCTGGATCAGGAAAAGATTTGTCTACTGAGTGAAAGAGCATAAGCTTTGTCTGACAGGTCCGGGGCGTCACTTCAGAATTTTAAGCAGGGAATTGACATGATTGGATTTGCGATTTTGAAACTCGAGCTGCAGTGTTTAGAAAAAGACAAAAGAAATGGGGAAGAAGGACAGGGTTCATTCTGGAGCCTGTTACAGTAATCCAGGTGAGAAATGATGAGGGCTTAAGCTAAGGTAGATGCTACAGAATTTGTGACTCTTTCAATATGGGAGTGGGAGAAAGAAAAGAAAGGAAAAGTCTAAAATACTTTCCCAATTTGTGGTTGAAATAATCAGCTAAATAGTGAGAGCTAAATAATTGAGTATCTGCTATACATCATGTTAATTATTGGCACACTTTCATTCTTTCATCCTACAATATTCTATCAAGAGCCTACTATGTGGCAGGCATAGTGTTAGACACTGAAGACATAGTAGTGGAGGAGGAAAAGGGACAAAAATCCCTTCCCATCTGTAGTATGTAGGAGAGTGGTGAGTAATAGGGAAGAAACATGGAGCAGGAAAGGTGATAGGAACATGAGGAGTGGAGAGCGTGTGAAAGTTAACGGAGTAGCCAAGGAAGACCTCACTGGGAAAGTGCTGAGAAGCACTAAGACACGGGGCTGGGGGAGGGGTGGTGGCTATGGGTTAGGGGGTGAGTATTCTGAGCAGAGGCCCTGAGATAAAGTAAACCCAGAACTTCAAGGACCCTTGGAACAGACAGTGTGGCTGAGTGGAGTGAGATGGTGGGGGGAGGGCAGATCCTCTTGGGTCACCATTGTAACAACCCTAGCTTTTCCCCTGAGGGAAGTGGGAAGCTGTTGCAAGGTTTTGAGCAAAGTAGTAATGTGATCTGACTTGATTCTGACAAGTTCACGGTGGTTACGGTGTTGCAAATAGCCTGAAAAGGGGCAGAGTGCAAAGCAAGAGACCAGCTAGGAGGTCTCCAGTGCTCCAGCAACACAAGTGAGAGGTGATAAAGTCATAGGCCAGGTGATGGCAGCGGCGGCTGGGAGAAGTAGTAACCTCTGGAGATGTTTTTGAAGGATTGGCTAATGTTTTCAATGTGGGTGTAAGAGAATGAGAAGAGAGACAGATGCCACCAAGAATGTTAGCCATGGAGGGGCAAGTTGGGGGAGGGAAACTACAAGGGCTGACTTGTGACAAGTTAATGTTGAGATGTCTATTAGGCATCCAGGCAGAGATTTAAAGAAAGCAATTGAATACATGAGTCTGGAGTTCGGAAGAGAGGTCTGAACTGAGGCTATAAATTTGAGTCATCAGCGTAGAGATGGCACTTAAAGTCATGAGCTCTCATGAGATCATCAGTGACTTAGATGGAACAGGGAAAGGGTCTTGGGTAGGGGTAGGTCCTAAGGGAAATCAACAGTCCCTTTAGAAGAGATCATTACTGGTTCTGAGATGGGAAGGCTGACCTCTTCACACAGGGAGGAAGGACTGCTTCTACTGACAAAGGAGGCTTGGCAGAATTTAGAGTTTAAAGCCCTCAGTTTCATCAGAAACTGCCCATATTAACTCATCCCAATTTTGGGGGTCCCTCTCTTCCCAATCAACACCCTGACTTTCGCATAAAAACTTGCAAGGTTATAAATTTGGGGGGTGTTGATAATAGCTTTTTAAAGATATAATTCATATACTGTACAGTTCACCCATTTAAAGTATATGATTCAAGGGTTTTCAGTACATTCACAGATGTAAATTCTTTTTGCATTATAATTCAGCCATCTTCAAGATTAGACCTTGGGTTTGGATTTCAGAAATCTTGGCCCTGAACCTATAGAAGATGAAAGTTTCTTTCAGGGCTTTCTAGTTTATCACTGGGGCCTTGATCTGGGCATATGGAGGACTGAGCTCATCATTTGCTTTGGCCAAGCTCTCCAGTGTACTTAGAAGCAACCAGAATCTTTACAGTTTTTACTCCCACTAAAATCTCATGTGGCAGCAGTCACTTGATATTCGGTGCCTTGCTTTCTCCAGGAGCTTGATTGCAGGTGATTACAAGTGGTCATTTAAGAAAGTCTGCCACTTTACTTAAATGCCATGGACTACCAGTGCCCAATTTACCATTAGCAACAGAGTCTTGAGTGCCTTTAAATCTAGTCAGATCAGTGAACCAATTCCATACTCTCGTCCTTATGGTTCTGTTCCCTTGGATCCACCTTTGATACCAATAACAATCAGGCTTCAGTCAGGGGAGCAGAGTGACTATGGGTGTTACGGGATGAAGGACTTTTTATAGGAATAATACCTTTCACAGTTGTGGGAGGAACCAGGGAAGTAAAGTTCTGGAAGTGCTATTGGATCACTAGGGGAGGAGTCGCTCAATCAATCTGAGAAGCCAAACACATCCAGCCACGTAGGAAGCCAGTCTACAGTAGAGGTGAGGGGTGAGTCCATCACATACGTGAAGGGAAATTTAAGAAGGAAGAAAAGCCTCAGCTTCCACTGAGGGAACTGGGAAGAAGGAAAGAATGATACAGACTGAAATCTCTGAGCAGCCAAGGGGCTCAAGGAAGATCTTGTAAGAAGGCCTCAGTTTCCCCCCTAGAACAAGAAGGCAAGGTCATTGAGGGGACAGAGGAAGATGGAAGGATGGGTTTAAGGAAAGAAGTGGGATATGGAGTCGTTGCTAAGGAGATGGGAGAAAGAGTAGGATGCATGAGGATTTCTAGCAGCACTGAGCCCTGGGAGGTTGGAAAGCAGGAATTTGCATGGTGATGCAATTTTCTTTAACAGAACTCAGTGGCCTGAGTGTAAGTGGCTGGGGTGTTCTGGGGTAGACTGGCAGAGAGACCATGGAGTAAGAAGGTAAAGGGACATGGTGAGAGAAGAACTGACACAATAGACCATGGTAGGAAAAGAGGTCAAGCCACAGGGAGGAAGGAGTTGGGGACCAAAGGAACAGTTCTGGAACCAGAGGTCACACAAGGGTTGAAGGTGTTTTGTTAAGGGAGTGAAGGAGCTGGGATATTGTTATCAGAAAGAAATTTGGGTAGTAAGCTTCAGAACTGGAGCAGTTCTCGGTGTTAGATTTCAGCCATGGGAATGAGTAGAGCAAGGGTGAGAGTCATAAAATAATGTTGGAGCAATAGTTTGTTCTCTCATAGCACCTACTTGACTTTTGGGCTCTACCCTACAGATCAAGTTAGAAGGCTGTGGGCACTGCCCTGGAGGAGCAATTGCCAGCCCAAGTGATAGACACAGGAAAGGCAGATCTCCTGATAAGTAGCCTCTTAGGTGGGTGCACCTGGAACGCCTGGGGAGGAGCTGGATGGAGAGCTGGGTAAGGGAGAGTCACGAGACTTTCACCTTTGCACAGGGTTGGTCCAGGAGGAATGGATTTTCCACCTACTGTCAATTACTCATCATGAAAAAGATGGGATTGCAAAGGGGGAAGGAAGGAAAGAAGGGAGCTGACACTTACTGTGGGCCTGTATGTGCCTGGCACTGTGCTAAGGGCTTTATATGCAAATGCATTATCCTATGTCTCTTCAAATAACCCATTGTGCAGATGAGGAACTTGAGTATTTGACAAAGTCAGTAACTTGTCCAAGGACTCACAACTGTGAAACTGATGAGCCAGAATCCCAAGTGTCCAAGTCTTTTCCATTTTTCCTTTTTGAACGAAGAGCAAAAGCAGAGGGTTTGAGCTGCTGGGAGAGGATTTAGATCAGGTTTCAAACATGGCCTTTACAAAGTGCTTTCTCCTCCATTCACTCATCAGCCTATGTCTCAGAGCAGGGCTGGGATCAAAGAAACACAGTCTGGCAAGCTAAAAAGAAATTTCCAAAATTACTCAAGCACTACAAAGGGGATATATGGCTCTGGACAACCCTTCCTCAAAATCCTTCTGTCCTCTCTTGTATTTCCTTTGCCTACCACGGTCTTCCCTATCTTTTTTCCCACCTTCTTGAGAAAATTTTTCTCCAAGACTCCTCCCGCAGATCCTAGCTCTTCTTCCTGTGCCTTGGGAGAAACTTGTGCAACATAGCCTCCTTCATGGGCAGAACGGGAGAGTTTAGAAACACACATGCAGTAATAGTTGATGTCTTGTCACGAGAAGTATCCTCTCTGCTTTTGAGAAGAAATGGGGGCATGCAGTGGGCCTCCTGCCCACGATCACGTAGCTGATTTGAGGGAAATCACTGAACTTCATCATGAACTTCCAGACCACTACCTTGAACTTCTGAAACTGATACCATATAATTTTCTGTTTAATTTGGTCAGCTCTGTGTTATTCTTGTTTTATTCTTGGCTGTTTTGTGTTCAGTTGGAGTAGCTTTCCTTAGCCTTGGGTTTCTAGCGTAATTGTCCCACCACCATCTCTCTAATTTTGTGGCTGTTGTCCTTCAACTCTTGTTTTCATGCATCTGTATCATTTATTCTGAGCTTCCCCAAATTTGCGGGGGAAGAAGTGGAGTATAAAAGTATAAATATATAAAATATCAGTTTCATATGTGTTAATGTTACATTTCCAGCTGGACTGTGAGTACCTTGAAGACAAGAATTGTGTTTCAGACTTCACTTGATCACAGTCCCCCAGTACCTAGAGGCGTACCTGGCAGGTGTTCCACAAACCCTTATTTCACAAATACTTTAAGGGGGAGGGGAGATAATTAGGTTTATTTATTTATTTTTAATGGAGATAGGGAGATTGAACCCGGGACTTTGTACATGCTAAGCCTGCACTCTACCGCCGAGTTATACCCTCCCCTCTTCACAAATACTTTTTATTGAGTAAAGAAGGTAGGAGGCTAGCGTTTATTGAATACTGACTCACTCTACAAACAATATTATATTTCTTCCACACAATAAATGAAGGGTTATTTTTCCTGTTACAGTAAGATGACCGGCTCATCCTGGTTTGTTTGAGACATTCTTGGTTTTAACACTAAAAGTCCTACATCCTAGGCAAACCCAAGATGGTTGATCACCCTACATTTTAGAGATAAGGATGTTGAGTCTTAAAGAGATTAGTTACCTTCTTCAACTTAGCTTGCAAATTCAAATCCAAGTCAGTCTAGAGTATGGAACAAGTGTATCAACAAGACAGATTGGAACACTGAGAAAAAGAAAGTGGGGTTGTCCAGGGCACTCCGGTGAATCCTGTGGCATATCCCAGCAACTGATCCTTAGGTATGATTGCTGGTTTGATGAGAAGTAGCTATAAGGTCCTATGGAGAAGGAGGGGTGGTTTCAAGAGCCGCAGGTGGCAGGGATCGGAGCTGGTTTGAGGGCGAAGTACAGAGGGGACCGTGCTGAAGGGCAAGAGGACAACCTCAGTTGGATTCTTCTTATTCCAAACTGGCCACCTTGAACCTTTTGTTGTGGTCACGGAGGGTTTGTCCCATGCTGGTTGTATCAGACCTGATTCTAGCTGACTGCATCAAATGACACTAACTTTGCCACTTACAGAGTAACAAATGAGTCATTGGGACCCGATCATTACTCCCTGCCTACTACTCACGTGCCAAATATTTATAGAAGCAAATACGCCTTTAGTTTACAGCTGATAATAGGGAGCCCATTAACTCTCCCTAGTCATCCTTCTTCGCTTCGGCAAGCAGGGACTCAACCTTGAAGGAGACCAGCTGAAGCCTTTTGCTGTGTTGCAAGGACTGCATTTCTTTTCTGCAACCACGTTTGGCGGCTCTCTAGGAATTTTCCTGTGTTCTACATCTCTACCTATTCACACTCTCTGTATCCGGATCTCTTTCTCATTTGACAAAAGATGAGGCCCTTGTGGCACTGACAATCCAAAACCTGCAATTCCACAACTGTCCCCAGCACGGTTTCTGATACTTCCCAGCTGACGGCATAACCCAACTGACCGCTTTCCTCGGGCTCAGAGATGACCCAGGGCCAAATGTGTTGGTTCCTTTAATTCTTGTTTATGGAGTCACACACGGAGCCCAGGGCTGGGTGCCCAGGACAGAATGGCATGGTTCTGTCCTAAAGGAGCTCACAGGAAGTAAGGTACTCCCAGTCTTAGGAAATTTGTGAAGAAAAAAAGATGTCATTATGGTTTATGTTAGTGATGTGATTTAAAAGCAGTTTTATCCTTTGAAAAGCCTAGAATGATAATAAAATGGAGCAATACAAGGGCATGATAAGCCAGCTATCAATCAGAAAAATATTTTCAGAGCAACCAAATGAAAGAAAAAACAAATTTATTATGGCTTTGGGTGGATGACACCAGTGAATTTGGCTTCTTTCTCTTGTTTGAGAGCCAGTATTTTTCCAGATTCCTTTTTTTATTTATATACAACTTTATCCAAACACAACAAATTTTAAGCTGTATGTCTTATTAGAGTTTATTAGCTAAATAATCCTACAATTCTCTGTCTCAAGCTATATCTGCCACTGATACTTAGAGTCTATGATTCTTTTGACAGATTTTCATAAATCAGATTTATATACAGTCATATAATTCAGATTACATTTATATTCTTGTAAGTGAAATTAATAACGAGTAAAAGCTTTCAATTTTTAAAGCGCTGGGCCCACCTGATTCAGGAAAAATGAACTCTCACCTCAAACCACTTCTATTTGCAATTCTCCCAGCAATCAGAACTCTTAAAGTCAATTTATGGGTCTAGATTTGAGAGTCTGCTAGTTTAATTAGGCATATAAATCCCCCTACTTCGTTTTCCATTACAGCTATGTGTGTGTCCAACCTTGCTCTATTGAAGTACAGCGTATATCATGGTTTTAACTAGTAGTAAATCCACCTTTGAGACTCATCAGATGGCCGTAGTTTATCCAGGGTGCTCAGAAGATCAACGTTTCAAATACTCTTTAATGTGGATAAAAGAAACTTAGCTAATCATTTCTTCATGTCAGGTTAGATTTACTTTAGGAAACATGGTATTATGATGGGCTTCCAAAAAGATTTTTTTTTAATTTTAAATGTACTGGAGAAAGAGAAAAAATACATATCTAGGCTACTAAGGGTAACATAGGAGGTAATAAGAGGTAAACAACTGTTTTCCTTACTTATAATCCAGCTCTGAGTTCAACAGCCTCTCTAAACATACGTCTTTGGTTTACTTCATCAAGGCCAGAAAATGATTTTTTAAGTTTCAGTCTCTGAGGACAATGTCCTCAAGAAGTTATAGGTCACCAGGACCACCTAGAATTTTCACAAAAGAAGCCAGTGACTTGCTGGGTGAATTTCCGCAGGGGCACCTGGCTATCTAACTGGATTTGCAGCAGATCCAGGCTGAAAGACAATGTGCATAAGAGACAAGCTTCCTTCTGAGAAAATGGATGGGTTTTGTGCTTATGAAAAAGAAAAAATTTACAATAAGAACTTGACTTTCTCCGATAATCTCATATTTGTCCCCCGGGTTCTGTGGGGAGTGGGGAGAGTGGGCCTTCACGAGGACAGTTTTCATCCTTCCTGCCCATCACACCACCTTTACATCTTCCCCCCAAGTAACCAAATCTCTTTCCATGTTGTGAGAAGTTGTTCCCAAAGCAAGCAATGAGTCTTGAGAAACTGAGACTCCGCAACTCTGAGATGTAAGGGGAAGGTGAGTAGTGATGTAAAACGCAAGGTAACACTGAATGACCCCAAATTTTTCATTACGGTTTCAAAGAGAACATTTTACATAAGGCCTGTCACCCAGGTTCAATGAATAGTATTGAACCTCAAAGTCTATAATTTATTCACCCTTCAAACCAAATCATATTGGCTTTAGACTGGTGTTGATGATGCCAGGATTCATGTTTGTAGAGAAGAGCTCTGGCCAGCAGCTGTCCCATGCATGAATGAAAACTTGAGGGGATGGGAAGGAGGAGGGCAGTTGCTGTCACTGAAGACCTACTGTATGTATTCCAGACACTTTGCCAGGCCTTTCACATATGTAATCCCCTTTAATCTCAGCACAAATATGATTTGCTCCAAACAAGATTGACGGGGTGGGGGGGAAGATCTGTATGGGCCATTAAAGGCTTTAAAAGTGCTATATGCAAACCTTTGTATGTGATTCTCAGCCTGTCTGTCTTGTTCATGGCTGGATCCCCAGGCCCCAGTACAGGGCCTCCCATGCAGTACGTGCTCAATAAGTATTTTTGAATGAATGCACATTTTTAACTCATTCCCCTTTGGAAAAACAAACCCCACATTTAGTTATATAATTTCGAAACAGTTAAATATATTAATAGAAAACTTTGAGTGAAGTTTTTCAGATTACACACGTTCCGTTTCTTGCCATCCCCTCTGAGGGGCTGTGTCTCACTGGTTAAAAATTATTGCCATAGAATTAGCTGAGTCTGAAGTTTAAAAATGAGAAGATCAAAAGGAAGTAACCATAGGTGTATCCAGGAACTAGGTACTGAACTATCTGTTGTGGGGCATTCATGCAGACAAAGAGTCAGAGCAATGACTGAAGATGTCCGTAATAAATTCTGTGACTGTCATACAATTGATTATTCTACATCCACTAAAATCAAGATTTTTAAGGATATTTAGTGATGTGGGAAATACTGTAATATTTTAAGTGAAAAAAGCATGGTGCAAAACTGTGTGTGCCTCTTCACTGTTGTAGTGCATATACATTTATATGCCGGAGAAAATGCTCCAGAATGTTAATTGTGATTATTTCTGGGTGGTGGAATTATGAGTGATATATAATTCTTCTCCATACTTGTTAGTATTTTCTATTACTTTATAATACATATGTGTTCCATAATTTTAGAAAAATTTTTAAGAAAGAGGTATTTGGTAATAGAATCATAGAGATCAAAAATACAAAGTTGATGTTGCCCTGATGTCCCAATTGACTCTAGGGAAATGGCGGCAGTTCTCCCACTAAAGAGAATAACTCTTTTTGCTAATTTTTAAGGGATTCTCCCCTTAATTAGGCCTAAGATCCACACAGTCAGCCACTTTGCTGATTTGACTTAATACCTTTGTCTTCATAGTTTTCCATGTTAGCCCAGACAGTAGCTGCTCTGAGACCTGTCTTCGTATTCTGTAGGAAAGACTTCAAAAGTTAGTAAAACAATTCTGCAAATAGTTTCATTTGTCTACTCAAAACTCATTGTGCACCTGCTGGGCCCCAGGTGCTGTGGTGGGCACTGGGAATATGTCCGTTTCCTTCTGATATCTTTATATCACTCTGCAGATAGGGGCTTTGAAAGGTTAGCTATTTCTTTATTCCCAGGTGCTCCCACAGTTTGGGGTGTACCAGAACTACGATCAAAAAGGAATTCTCTAGGGGGAGGGTATAGCTTAGTGGTAGAGCACATGCTTAGCATGCACAAGGTCCTGGGTTCAATCCCCAGTACCTCCATTAAAATAAATAAGTACACCTAATTACCTATCCACTACTGGAAAAAAATAAAAAGGACGTCTCTAAAACAAAGAAGGAAATTCTTCCCATTGCAATATCATGGATGGACCTTTAGGGCATTATGCTTAGTGAAATAATTCAGACAAAGAAAGACGTATACTGTATTATCTCATTTACATGTGTAATCTAAAAAAGCCAAACTCAAAGACACAGAGTAGAATGGTGGTTGCCAGGGGCTGAGGGGTGGGGGAAATGGGGAGATATTAGTCAAAGGGTATAAACTTCCTATTATAAGATGAGTAAGTTCTGAAGATCTAATGCACAGCATAATGATCATAGTCAACAATATGTATTACAGACTTGAAAGTTCTACGAGACCAGATCTTAAATATTCTCACCACAAATAAAGGTAATTATTTGAAATAATAGTGATGTTCATATCACAATACATATGTGTGTCAAATCATCACACTGTATGCCTTAAACTTAAATAATGTTACAAGTGAATTATATCTCAATAAAGCTAGAAAAAAATTTTTAAAGGATGAGAATTAATTCAGTCAGAAGACCTGCTGGTCCTGCAGGTAGCTGGGATCTGCCTGGTGGAGCCTTACCTGTTCCAGATCTTGCTCAGTTCAAAGGGCCCTGGGCTAGAAAACACCAGAAAGTGCCCACAGGTCCTCACTAAAACCCTCCAAGCCTGGTGGGCAGTCTTTGTTGAGAGAAGCCATGGGGGAGAAATAAGTGTTAAATTTAGAAAGAAATATTTGTAAATTGTCCTACTTCTGCCAGAATGATATCAACTATGACAGTAACATGATGATACTAATAATAAGTAAATAGACAAAGGCAGCTGTGGAGAGCAGTGTGCAGACCAGCCCCCACCACTTACACTGCGACCTCTCGTGGCCTCAGAGCTCTTGTGTGCAAAGTGAGGACAATACTGCTCCTCTTGCAAGGTTGCTTTGAGAATTAGAAGTAATATATGTGGCATGCAGCATACAATCCCTGACAAATATTAAACATTCAATCATGATAGATATAAAATCTGTCTTAACTCTGTACCACTTCATACTTTTACAGTTACCTATTTTTGTATGGCAAAGATTTTTCTTTCGTTTGTCTTTCAAAATATTTTTAAAATATTTTATATAATTTTTAAAGGTTACTTTCCATTTACAGTTATTGCAAAATATTGGCTGTATTTCCCATGTTGTGCAATACATCCTTGAGTCTATCTTACACCCAATAGTTTATACCTCCCACCCCGCACTGATAACCACTAGTTTGTTTTTTGTATATGTGAGTCTGCTTCTTTTTTTTATATTCACTAGTTTGCTATATGTTTTAGATTCCACATATAAGTGATATCATACAGCAGTTGTCTTTTTCTGTCTGACTTATTTCAGTTAGCATGTGCCTTCCAAGTCCATCTATGTTGCTGCAAATGGAAAATTTTCATTCTTTTTTGTGGCTGAGTAGTATTCCATTGTATATATACATATATATATGTATACACACACACACACACACAAATATGTATATATATCACATATTCTTTATCCATTCACCTGTGGTTGGACACTTAGGTTGCTTCCATATCTTGGCAATTGTAAATAAAATGGCTACGAACATTGGGGTGTGTGTATCTTTTCAAATTAGTGGGGGGTTTTTTCAGATATATACCCAGGAGCAGAATTGTTGGGTCATATGGTAAGTCTATTTTTAGTTTTTTGAGAAACTTCCATACTGTTTTCCACAGTACCTACACCAATTTACATTCCCACCAACAATGTACAAGGGTTCCCTTTTCTCCACACCCTCACCATTTGTTATGTGTGGTCTTTTTGATGATAGCCATTCTGACAGGTATGAGATGATATATCATTGTGGTTTTAATTTGCATTTCCCTGATGATTAATGATGTTGAGCATCTTTTCATGTACCTATTGGCCATCTTTGTTTCCTCTTTGGAAAAATGTCTGTTCAGTTCTTCTGCCCATTAATCAGCTTGTTTGGTTTTTTTCATGTTGAGTTGTATGAGCTGTTTATATATGTTGACTTTAATCTCTGATCGGTCATATCATTTGCAAATATTTTTTCTTATTCAGTAGGTTCTCTTTTTATTTTGTTGATGGTTTCCTTTGCTATGCAAAAGTTTTTAAATTTAATTAGGTTTCATTTGTTTATTTTTGCTTTTATTTCCTTTAACTTAGGAGATAGATCAAAAAAATATATTGCTATAGTTTGTATCAAAGAGTGTTCTGCTTATGTCTTCCTCTAGGAGTTTTATAGTATCCTGCCTTACATTTAGGTCTTTGATCCATTTTGAGTGTATTTGTGTACATGGTGTTAGGGAATGTTCTAATTTCATTTTTTACATGTAACTGTCAAGGAGTTTTCTTTTAATGAGAGACAAAACAGCTAGTAGGTAGCCAAGAGGGTGGGAAGGAGCACAACCAGGGTCTGTTGGGAATGCTGAAGGCGTCCACAGAACTAAGGCCTTGAACTTCAAGGGAGTATTAGAGCCCCCATTTCAGGCAGAGTTTGGTGTGTATTAGTAGGATGTGGGGGTGGTTTAAATAAACCATACAGAGCCAGAGGAAAACTCAGCATGCTTCTCTGCTTAGTTTGTTTTTCTATAAAAAATAGTATTATGTATTCAACCAGTTTTGCACAGCAATGCTAAAATTACTATATTTAACATTAATATATCTATATTACTATATTTGATCAGATGATACAAGATTGATTGATTTTTATTGAAGTATAGTTGATTTACAATGTCATGTTAGGTTCTACTGTACAGCATAGTGATTCAGTTATACATATATATGTTTTTCATATTCTTTTTCATTGTAGGTTATTACAAGATATTGAATATAGTTCCCTGTGCTATACATTAGGACTTTGTTTTTATAGTAGTTTGTATCTGCTTATCCCAAACTCCTAATTTATCTGTCACCCCTCCTTCCCCTTTGGTAACCATAAGTTTGTTTTCTATGTCTGTGAGTTCCTTTCTGTTTTGTAAATAAGTTCATTTGCATCATTTTTTTAAGATTCCACATATAAGTGATATCATATGATAATCTCTAGGTCCATCCATGTTGCTGCAAATGCCATTATTTGATTTTTTATGGCTGAGTAGTATTCTATTGTGTGTGTATGTATGTGTGTGTGTGTATATATATATATATATATACACATCTTATTTATCCATTCATCGATGGACATTTAGGTTGCATCCATGTCTTGGCTATTGTAAATAGTGCTGCTTTGAACACTGGGGAACATGTAAGATGACGTATGATTTAGAGTAAGTTTCTTTTAATGCCAACACCATGATCTAAATAGGTAGTTTCCTCATTAACCTTGGATACTAATCAGTGCTTTTTTTCATCCTGAATCTTTCTTGGCTCATCAGAACCCAGTTTGCCATCTCTCAAAACCACCAATACCATTTCTATTTCACAAATATGTAACAAGCCATTATTGACAATTAACTTTTTAAAAATTATGCTAAAAGCACAGGAAAACACAAGAGAAGTATAAAACATACCCTCAAAGATTTTCCAATCGAGTTGTGAAGACAAAACATACACACATGAAATGGTTAAGTCACAAGCAAGAAAATAACTGTGAGCTTCTCTACAACAGGGCTCATCCTTCATTCAGCTCTACGTGCCCCATTCACAAGACCTAGTACAGTTAATGGCATAACGTAGGGGCTCCACAGATGCTTAGTGAATTAAACTGAATAGCATAATGATAGAATAAATGCCAAATGAGTACAAAAGAAAATCTCCTTTTCTTGCCTTATTTTTGTCTTTAACATTTACCACCTTCTGACGCACTATCATTTATTTTGTTTATTATTAACTCCCCCCTCTCAGTGTGAGCTTTCTGAGGGCAGAGATTTTGTCTGTTTACTCACTGCTTATCCACAGAGCACAGACCTGTGTCTGAAACATCGTGGTCACCCAATACATATTTTTTGATTGAATGAATGAGTGAATAAATGTTTTAGCCATAATTTATCAAGGGAGTGCACATAGGTGAGACTGAGGTTCCTAGAGTCTTACGGAATTTCAGGTTCAGGGTTAATGACCACAGACAAAAATATTTACCAAAAATGTACCAAGGTGTTTGTTGCACTTTGTTTATAATCATGGCAAATTGGAAACCATTTAAAAGAGAGGAATGGCCAAGCAAATTATGGTACCTCTCGTTAATGGATATCATAATTCCATTAAAACAGCAACATAGATATATTCTTTTGGATAGATATTTACAATATATTAGAAGTGATAAAAATTAAAAATCTCAAAATATAGTCTTGTTTTTAAAACAACTGTCAGGGGGCTAGAAGTATATGAGCAAAAAAATGTTTGGAAGGCCTTACACAGAATGTTATTACCAGGTGGCAGGATTAAGGGTGGGATTTCATTTGCTTTTTTAAACATTTCCTGTTGTTTAATTTTAAAACAACAACAATAATAATATGCATGCATTATCTTAAAATCAGAAGAAAAGGATGTTTTCTTTTTTAAATATGTATTTTTATTGAAGTATAGTCAGTTTACAATATTGTGTCAATTTCTGGTGTACAGAATAATGTTTCAGTCATACATGAACATACATATATTTGCTTTCATGTTTTTTTTCACCATAAGTTACTGCAAGATATTGAATATAGTTCCCTGTGCTATACAGTATAAACTTGTTGTTAATGTATTTTATATATATTAGTATCTGCAAATCTTGAATTACCCACCCCCTTCCCTTCCGGTAACCGTAAGTTTGTTTTCTATGTCTGTGAGTCTGTTTCTGTTCTGTAAATAAGTTTGTCTTTTTAACTTTTTTTTATATTTTCATCTTTAAAGAGGTATTTTGTGGGAATTCCATCCTGGAGCAGTCTGAGAGTGTAGAGGGGATCTGCCTGGGTCCTTGTGTGATTCTGCTCTCATCACTTTCCTACATCCTACCTCCCAGTGGCTCCTGTGTGACATAAATTATAGTTGACTGTAACTGATTCAGGCAGTCTGGGATTAACTTGAGGGGGTATTGATTTCAGATGGTGGTCAAATTTAATAGCCAGTGGTCAGTACAGAGGTTTCTCTCGCCATCTTTCTTCTTGACAAAATCTGCCCTGGATTGCCAATTGAACTTTCATCAATGAAATCCCAGAGAACTGCTGTCTCTAGTGCTGACAGCAAGATTCTGTGCCCTAGTAAGAGAACTGGCCCCTAATTCCACCACTAAAAAATCACATAGCTGGGGCCATCACTGGGTTGATAATAAGAGAGCTACATAAAAGCTTTGACTGGGTGACTCTGCCTTGGAAGTCACTGCAATTGGAGCCTGCGCTGGGGAAACTAAAACATATTTCCCTTACTCCAGGCCCCCAGGCCTATGCTGGTGACATTAAGTGGCCTCTAGGCTTGGTGTAAGAGTTCCAAATGACCTCTTTCTCCTGCTGGTTCTGGTTTAACTACCAATGCCTGTAACCAGAGGGAAGATCAGGTGTTTCCCTTTAGAGCCATAGTATCTACTGGTCCAGAGATCTGGGGTGGAGGGAAGCAGGAGGTAGGAACAGCATGGACTTTTGCCATCAGACTGATTTGGGACAAGTTCTTAAGTTCTCTGAACTTCAGTTCTCTCATCCAGGAAGCTGTTATTAACATGTGCTTCACACAGTTTTAAAGAAAGCATGAGATTACAAAACACCTAACCAGTGCATGGCACATAGTAGGGGTTCAGTACATGTATATTCTTCTATCACTGTCTACAAGTGTCTCCATCTGACTGGGGATTCCTGCATAAGTAAATGAAAAACGTTTCTCCGTTCACAACACCTCTGACACCAAATGTGAGGGGTTTTCACACCAAGCAATTCTCCAGTTCTCCACAGATACCAACTGGGTACCCTGCAATTTAATTCAGTTCTGACACTAACTACCCAGAGTTAGTGCAGACCCCACAGGTTAAGAGCTCAGTCCCACAAAACCATCTCCACTTCAGATGCCAATTGCAGGTAGTGGGTCCCCAGGTTACCCACACTTCTGCTCCACCTGGTAACAAATCAGGGGTTCCCACAACCTCCTCCTCGGGGTCGATAATTTGCTATAATGGCTCACAGAACCCAAGGAAGCCCTCTACCAGGGACAAAAACTAAACACATATTTCTTCGTATACCACAATATCACAATGGGCCTCAAGACCATGAACAATAAAGACATCCTAATTTTTCATAGCCTAAGTCTTTATTACTTGATTTATTTAATGGCTATTAAGAAAGTGGGGAGGAACAGTATATGGGGATCCCACTAAGTGCCTGTCACTCTTCTGGATGTTATGTTTACATCATATCCTCAAACTCAGCATTACTCTGTGAAAAGCCTATTGTCCAGATTGTCACAGAGGCTAAGTGACTTGCCCAAGATCATGTAAGTGGCAGAGCTGTCTGCTTCCAAAGCCCATTTTTTATAAATTGTATTTAGGTTGTCTGAAGGGGGAGAAATAGTATGAGATCCTGTTATCCTGTTACTTTCAGGGTGGGAGATGGTCATCTCTCTAGGTAGGGTCAAAGTTTCATTTCACTTCAGTCATGAAGGTCCCCCCCACCCCCTACTCCATTTATTCAACTGGAGACTGAATCTGGATATATAACACATGACAATAATTACAGTAACTCACCATTTTTTGACCACTTATATATATATCAAGCTAAATGCATTATATGGATTCTCATTTCATCTTTCACAACCAGTCCATGAAGTGGGCATTATTATTATTCCCATTTTACAGATGAGAAGACTGATGCACAGTGAGGCTAAGTAACGTGCCCAAACAGCAGAGCCTAATTTGAAGGACTCACTGCTGAGCTACCCACCTCCCCTGGAAAGATGCATCACACCCTGATCAGGATGCCAAGACTGGAGGCAGGAGACTGACCAGCCCCCAGTGCAGCTCTCCCTTCCAGCTCCTAGAATTAAGTGGCACCTGCTTCACAAAGTCCAGGGATGGCTCAGAGGGTGACCTCTTGCCCTGTCCCCAGAGTTCTGTTTTCAGTTCTCAGCCTCAAGGCTGGGAGGCAGCTGGGAAGGCCCGTAACCCTTGACTTGGACTTCAGAGAGCAGAGGCCAGGCCAGTGGGGAGATTCTGAGCTTGGGGTGTCAGAGAGGACCGTGGCAAAAAAAAAAAAAAAAAAAAAAACAACTTGGCTGAGACAGAGATTTATTCACATGCTCTAAAGGAACTTTTTGTGACCATGACTCACCAAGCAACACTGTTTCACATGTGGAGCAGTTATGTAAATTTTCTTCCCCAGAAAGAAAAATCATTGTCAGACTAAGAAAAGACACAAACAAAAATAATGCATGTAGGAGACTTTAAAAATATAAATTAAATCTCATGAGATGAAGAAAACAATTAACTACATTTAGGTATTTCCCATTACTGTACAGTATAAAGTGGTTATTTGCTATAAAATACGGAATTATTTTTTCAAAGGCTCACAGCACACGGCAACCTTCTTCAGGGAACACCAGCATGCAGATAGCATTGTTTAAAAAGCACAGCTTGTAAGTAAATAAGCAACAAGTCCTTGATCTCAGGTCCACACAGACTAGCCATCTGCTTCTGTCCACATGACAGAGAACGTTATCTTAAAGGGCCAGGACTTCTTAAAGCAAATCTAATTCCCTAACACAGTGCCCTTCAATTTTTTTTTCAATCACACAACCTTAGCAGTGAAAATATTTGTACAGGTACCCAATATAAATACTGTATTTATCTATAAATTATAGATAAATGTACCTCTATCATTAGCTAATATCTCTAGGCTTAATATACACTTAGTGTGAGGCTTTTTATAAATGCTAGTAGAGAAAAAGTCACTGTCCTCTTAATAATTTCCAAATTTGTTTCTGCCAACTTCATGTCTGATCTAATTAGATGGTCCTTGTATCTAACTTCATAATATATCTGACAATGAGTCTACATCAGATTAGGGACAGTGTCATTTTCTTGTTGTTTCCTTGGATTTGTGTGACTGGTATTATCTTCAACACTCTTTCTTTCTCTGTACTGGTCTTAAGCCACTCCTCCATTTTGTGAGGGCTCATTTAGTTAAAATCGTGTGAACAGTAGCACAAAGGAGCTACGATACTCTGAAAGCAGATGTGTGAAGGAGGGTACAACCATCAGTCTGTATGTGTGTGTGTGTTGTGTGTGTGACACTCAGTGTGCCTCAGGATACCCCCTCGAGGTCTATGTGATATGGGACCAACAGACAGACTAAAGAAGAGGGTCACTCTGTACATTAAACATAATTAAATCTTACTGACACCTTTCTTATTTTCAGTTGAGATATTAGCAGGCATTCCAGTATTTTCTTCCTGTATCCCTGATATAGCATTTTGCACTTCTTGAGCTGCCCAGTTTCCACTCTGGAGTATCAGGGCCATGTCCTCATGGACTCAGGTGCCACTGAGGTTCACGTCCGTCAGTAAGTTGGTAGGGTTTGATCCCCCTCTGAGTCAGGTCACCTACAAAGAGATCTCAAACCTTGCATCATGGTAGCAAAGCCTTCTTTGGAAAGACTCTAGAAAGGACAGGAGGAGATGTACAAGGTTTTCTATCACCCCTCCCTCACCCTTAGCCACTGGGCAGCCACTAACCTGATTTTTGGGCATTGTAAATAAAAATAGTGGTTGTAGACTAACTGACTTCCCTGGAAAATTCCATTCACCAAGCAACAGAGGAAATTCACAAATAACCATACATGACTGACAAAGGGGATAATGGAACTTTTTTTTTAAAAAGCCACTGTTCCAGGGGGTGGATATAGCTCAGTGGTAGAGCACATGCTTATCATGCAGGAGGTCTCAGGTTCAGTCCCCAGTACCTCCATTAAAAGAGAAGAAGAAAAAAGCTATCGTTCCTTTTTCCCACAGGTCTTCTGATGTAGTCATGCCTCATCCTTCGCCACAACACATATCACCCTGGGCTGCAGTAATTGATGTTTTGCATTTGTCTCCTTCACGAGATTGAAGGCTCCTGAGGCAGGACAAATACACTTCTGCAGCCTCAGTGCCTAGGATGGTAGCCAGCTTAGTAGGTGCTCAAAAAATGTTGTTGAATAAATACAGACTTGGAGGTAATTATAATAACCTGTAAGGATCAAGAGAGATACTGTAAGTAAACCATTTAGCACAGGGTAATTTCTCAATAAATATACACATTATCGTGTAAGATAATATAACTGCTCAATCACTGAGCAATTTTATTAAGATATTTTTTAATACTGCTTTTAAACTGCAAAACAGTATGTTAATTTATGGTTTTGAATTCCTCCATTTCCACTGTAGAAACTAAGCTCCTGAGAAATATCAAGTCCCAAGCGTGCACAGGTCCTGTTGCCACTCAGCAGGGTGCAGAAGACATTGGGCTCTGTACTTTAAAAGCCATTTTTTATGAGAATACATGTTATGCAGATAAGGTGTAAGATGTATAATTTTATTCCCTCTACCCTTTTGGCCCTGATTCTAGAGTCAGCTTTAAAACTGACACACTCCTTGTTAGTTCTTTTGATGCTGCTACATCTGCTATTATTCCATAGATGTAGTCTAACCAGTGACTCATTTATTCAGCAGCTTGTACACTGAGATTCCAGAGGTCTCCACACCCCTTCAGTGATCCCTCCCCAAACATTCACTAAGCATTTTGCTCCTTTTTCAGAACCCCTATCCCTTACATAGCAACGATGAAAGTTCCTTTCCATCCATCCATCCATTTTATAAATAACATGCTCTCTCGTATGCCTACAATGTACCTGGCATTATTGTAGATATGGGGTAGACAACAGTGAACAAAACAGACACAGATTCCTGACCTCATGGAGCTTACATTCTAAATAAATAAGTAGGCTGTCTAATGTCAGATGGTGATAAGTGCTGAAGAAAATAGTGAAGCAGACAAGGTGGGCAGGGATTTGGGTGGGGTTGAGGGGCAGGTTGCACATGTTAAAAGGGCAGTCAGATAAGGTTCCACTGGAAAGGCGACATGTGCATAAAAACCTGAAGGAGGAGAGGATGGAGCCAGAAGGATATTGGAGGAAGAGCCTGTCAGATGGAGGGACCAAAGCTGCAGAGACCTGAGACAGGAGGGTGCCTGTGACCGGGGGAGATGAGTGAGCTGGGAGAAGTACAACAAGAAACAGTGGAAAAGCCCGTAGGCTCTGAACTTATCTGGCTCATAGTCGGAGTGAGACCAGAAGTCAGCGGAGGCAGAGGAGTGACATGAACTCAGTTATGTTCTGACCGGGTCATGGTGCTGCCATGTCAGTCATAGACTCTGTGGGGAAGGGGAGCTGGGTAGTGAGGAGATCAGGGAGGGGATGTTAAATCATGGGGCTTGGACCATATGGTAATGAGAGGTGGAGGTGATGAGAAGTAGCCAGATTCTGGATACCTTTTTAAGGTAGAAAATGCAGAATTCGCTCACAGATTCAATGTGGGGGTGAGAGAAAGAAGCACCCAAATTTGGAGGCCTTGGATGAACCACTGCCCTTTGGCCTCTTGTAGAGAGCTCTGAAATATGTGTTCCTTGCAGCTTTTGCCCTAAACCAAAGCCAATTTTCTATATTTAGCCTTTCTTTTTTAACCATTGCTCAATGCCTACATTTCTTGAAAAGTATATTTGAAGTTTCCAAATAGTCTAACAGTACATAAAATATATGATGTGTGCTGATTCTCTGCAATGAATATCAATTGCTAAAACGCCTTGCTTCCCACAGAAATTCTACCAGCAAAATTAGAATTGCAATTTTATTCTTCCTCGGCTGTCTGGTTAAGGTTTCATTTAAGCCTTGGGCTTATTTTTGAAAGCCCTATAAGCATTTTACACACCTACTCATATATTACCAAAGTCATTCTGAATTCAGCCTACAGTAAAATTAATTACCATGTCATGAGTCTGTCACATTTCAAGAGAAATCATAAATATTTACTCAGGCCCGATTCAGTGTAAACTTGAAGTGAAACAATATTGGCAGCAAATCTCTTTGTATCAGCATACATTCTTTAGTTGGAAGATTTCCATGTAAATATATCTATAAAGTTTTTAGACAATCATTTCAACATGCAGAGAAACTAATAAATCAACACTCATATCTCTTCAAAAATCCATAGGCTCATAAAATCCACATACTTTTCCAGTTCCTCCTGGGACTGCACCATGATACTGGCAGCTTCGGAAACAGAAGCCAAGCCTGGGAGTGAGAGAAACTGCTAAGTGTTTAGGAGACTGACAGTAGGAGAGCTGCCGTGATAGCAGGAAGTGGAGTCCTTGCAGATGAAGGCATGACAGGCTGGAGCTGCGAAAGCCAGGATGTGAGTGCAGTCTGTACCCTGAAATCAAATCCAAAATGCACCAGCATGGCGGGCCTCGAGGCAGGCAGCATGGTGTCGTGAAAAGCACACTGCACGGTGTGGGTTTAAATTGCAGCTCTGCCACTTGGGCACGGTGTGACCTTAGGCAAAGTAATCTCTCTGTGCCTCAGTTTCCTCCTCTGTACCAGCTTCACAGAATTGTGGGCAAGACTCAATGTTAGGGGCTTAAGACAAAGCCTAATACACAATAGGTAGAGATAGAAAAATAGATAGTTGATAGATAGATAGATAAAAATAGACAATAAGTCAATAGATAGATTGATCTCTCTCTATATATATACACATATATAGGTATGTGTATACATATATAGTACATATACCATATGTATAGTATATATAGTATAGTATGGTACACATATCAAATATATAGTATAGTATATACTGTAGTACATATACCATATATCGTATGTATATAGTACATATAGTATATATACACACATAGATATGTATGTATATATATGTATACATGTATGGTACAGATACTATGTATAGCATAAATATACACACATATATAGTATAGCATAGTATACATAATTAAACTCAAAAAGGCTGACTTTGCATCCCCACCTATCACTGATTATCTTACCTCTTTCCTTCAGTTTCCTGCGGATATTAATGGCAACCTTGCCTGGAGCTTGTGAAGGTTAAATAAGATAATGTGAAAGAGTTCTGCAAAGTACGTGAGCTGTTATCCTGAGGATATTAGGAAATAGAATCCTATTCTTCCTTTACTTCTATTCAGCTCTCCATCCTGGTGGGCCTGACTCTTTCTCTGTGGTCTGGACTTCATGGACCTGGGTCCTTGGTCCACTGCCCGGCCAGTCGCAGCAGCGACTGGTCCACAAAGCGCCTCCCTCAGGCTGGTTGGCCCCCTCCTCGTGTCCTGGCTTAGAGCTGCCCCTTCGGGACTGTCTCTCAAGGAAGCACAAGGGTCTTTAAAAGACTGGAGCTGAGTGTGTAGGTTGAGTTTGCTCACACTGATAATTTAGGTCTTGGTGCTCTGTGTTTGGATGACTAAAGCCACGGCTAAAAAAGGAGCTGAAGGCACTTCTGGGCCGGGTAAGCTGAAGAGGTTGCATGTGGGGGAGGCAGCTCAGGGGAGCCAAATGTGTTCCTCTCTCTTTGCTTTCCTGCTTCCACTGTCTTTAGCAGAAGGAGGATTCTGTGCCATTTCCTCCTCTCCAAGGGCAAGAAGGCAGAGTAGTTAAATGAAGAGGAAAAAGCTTTTAAGCCTGATGCGCACCTAAAATTGAGAGCAACAGAGATCTGTGGCATCCCAACTATTCTTTTCCATCCATTTCTTGAGTTGGAAAAAGAGTTTTTCAGTAATTTGGGGGTCTGGCTTTTTTTTTCTCATATGTAGCAGCTTCATTGAGATATAATTTACGAGTCATGTAACTCCCCACTAAAAGCGTATAGTTTAATGATTCTTAGTTAATTTGTATAGTTGCAAACTATCACCACAACCCAGTTTTAGAACAGTTCCATTACTCCAAATAGAAGTGTTGCATCCATGGGCAGTCAGTGCCCACTCCCACCCCTAGCCCCCCAGCAAACACTAATCAGCTTTCTGTCTCCATAGATTTGCCTTTTGTAGAAATTTCATATAAATGGATTCACACACCATGTAGTCTTTTGCTTCTGGCTCCTTTCACTCAGCATAGAGTTTCTGAGATTCATCCATGTCGTTGCGCGTACCAGTGGTGCTTCCTTCTTACTGCTAAGGGGTGTTGGTTATATTACCACGTTTTGCTTATCCATTCGCCAGCTGGTGAACATTTGGATTGTTTATTGGCCTCTTTTTAAAAATGTTCCAGGTAAAGGAGGTCGATCCCGTTTCTTTGAAGACACTCTTTGTTAATCTTTATCAGAAATATTCCTTTGCAGTAAGAACTGGGTCCTTTGAAACACATTCTGCGGGGCCCCTGCGAAAAGACAGTCTGTTCTAACACAGCAGCAAAGAGCCCATTATGATCCTGTATACAAGCATGCCTCATTAGAGGTAAGCCCAAATGCTAACGTAGGGAAATCATTCATTTTCCAGTACCTGATGCCTTGAAATGAAGGAGTTTTCCAACTGGAGTAGATACATAGGGCTGATGACTTCCTTTGGCATAGGATGTTTTCAGGTCACAGTCCAACGCTGCTGATCACAACAGAGACCAAAACAAGGGAAGCCAGGGAGACCCAGGCCCATCTCATCACACCAGCTACAGAGGAGCAAGCCTCATTCCAAAGGAGGTGGATCCAAGGAAAGAGTCAAAAAGCATACAGCCCAATCTCCTATCCTTCCTCCAAAGTGCACCCCCACCGCAGAGGCTAATTGTATCTTGGTATTCGATTTTGTTCTTGACTCATACCCAAGTGCCTTCTCCTGGCAGGGGGTTAAGGGAGAGGGTGTTGCCATGGAAAACCTTGAGCTGCCTCTGGAGGTTACAGTGTGGAGCCAAAAGGGAGATCAGTAGAAATGCCTCACCATTCCTGGCCAAAAGACACACAGGCTCTGCTGATAGAGGGGCCCTCACTCCGTCAGTCAACAAATACACATGGATTGCCACGGTGCACGGGTCAGGCACCCTGCTTGGCCCTGGGGAAAAGGGAAGACCAAATGTCTGGCCTCGATGAGTTCACAGTCCAACAAGCAAGAGCAACTGATAAACAAGCAAATGAATCCTGTAGAAAAGGTTATCCCAGGCTTTAAAAAGCACCCGGCGGACATGGGTATGAGCACTAGAGGAAGTGAGCTGGAGAAGAGTTGACATTTCATCTGGACCTTAAAAAATGGGAAGCTTGTCAAACAACAAGCAGAAAAAGAGAGAGTTGTATTTAGACAGGCATCCAAGATGATTTTACACTCTCGGGGATAAAGCTGTACTCGGCCAAGCTAAAACCTGGACTTCGCCTGCGACCAAAGCAACATGCTGCTTCTGAGACCTGCCAAGGAGTCCGAGAGAGCTGACTGATGGCCATTTACAGTGGACCAGCCACTTTAGCTGTTTAACCACATGTTAGGTGAGCCAAGCCAGCTGGCAACAGAATAATGGGGAAAGGGATTCACTTTACAGCCTACTTGGCCAAATGACTTCTATTCCATTAAGGATGCTCTACCTGGTGCTTAAAATCTGACTTCTTGAACCTCTCCAGAAAGAGAGCCACAAAGAGCATTGCTAAAAGATTCATTAATATAGCAAATCTCACATGTACTGTCAAACCGAGCAGTGCTGGCTGGCCTGGGGATAAGATAGGCTCAAGTTCTACAACCAGCAGGCCTTTTCCCCATTGGCCTCTTCTAAACCCAGGAGTGAAGAGCGGCTGCTTTGGGGAACTTCTGGTTAAACATAGCAACTAGAACACACGCTTTCATCTCTGTTTCCCTCCAAAAATTTGCCAAGATGATAGCATTAAAAGAAAAACTTGCAAAACTAAGAAAATAGAGGAGGAAATGCAGCAGATAATAAATGTCTATACAATTTCTAAAGCTGAGGAGCAGATGGACCAGAAGTAACCAGGAACAAAGCCAGCAGAGAGGGAGGAAGTTAAGAAGAAGCAAACCTACCTGTACTGCAGATCCCTAGAAGGCTCAGGAATTGGAGACTCCCAGCAGATACAAACTACTACGTATGAAAAGAATATGAAAAAGAGAATATACACACACACATACATACACACACACACACACACAACCGAATCACTTTTGCTGTACACCAGAAACTAACACAATATTATAAATCAACTATACTTCAATTTAAAAAAAAAAAACAGTAGATAAAAGGAACTTAGAGAAAGAAGAGACAGTAAAGAGAACAGAAGAAAACATTTAAAAATCTATAAACATTACCCTCGGAGTAAGGTAAGATAATTGCATCCCTGAATTTGAGAATAAGAGACTCTATAAAAAATTAAAATTTGGAAAATAATAGTTTTTTGAAAAACATGACTTAAAAAATTTAAACCCAATGGGAATATTTAAGGACAAAATCGAGGAAATTCCCAGAAAATGTGAATCAAAAGAAAAATAAATGTAAAAAGGAAAGATAAGAAAATGAGAGAATCCATCAAAGAGGATCAACATTTGAATAACAGACATTCCAGAAAGAGGAAGCAAAGATGACAAAGAGGGTAAAAATAACTAAAGAAACATCACATGAAAATTTCACAAAACAGAACAGAGGCCTCCAGTCTGAAAGGGCCCCTCAAGTGTGTAATGAATGAAAACCAAAGCCCACATCAAAGTTCATGGTCATGGAATTTCACTGCACCAAGGAGAAAGAAAAGATCCTAAAATGCTTTGGAGAGGAGAAATTAGAAATGAGATCACATGCGATTTTCTGAAGCTGTCAGGAATCAGAATGACAGTGATTCTCCCAGTAGCAACACTGGGAGCTAGAAGACAATGAAACACAGATTTTAAAGTTCTGAAGGAAAATTATCTTCAATATAGAATTCTGTGCCTCCCCAACTTATCAGTAAAGTATGAGGGTAAAAGAAGGGCATTTTCAACCATGCAGGGTCTGAAAAAAATGTACACCCATGAACCTTCTCTCAGGAAACTACCAGAAAATGAGCTCCACAAAAATAAAGAAAAATCAGAAAGAAGACAATATGGGATCCAGGAAGTAAGGAATGAACACACAAAAAGGAACAAAAAGATGAATGAGAGAGGAAGTGTAATTGGAATACCCACATGATTCATCTGTGACTAACCATCATGAGAATGTAAACTTTGAATACGGATTTGAAGGGTAGTTAAAGAGTGTTGGACAAATCTCTCTGAGCCTCAGTGTCCCCAGGTGTAAGATGGGTCCTGGAAGGGTCATCAGGAGAGTTAAATAACCCAATAAATGTAGAAGTTAGCTGGCGCATATTCGGTACTGAACAAAGGGTAGTTGTTGTGATGACAAAGATGCCTTTACTTTCATCAGCTTCTCCCGGCAGGAGCTTGGGTGTTCCTTTGATTTTGTCAGGGTTATTGTTCCAATAAAACACACTGGCAGGAAAAATCATTCTCTTGGAAAAGAGTATTTGCCCTTTTAATATTTTATCCCTGATGTGCTTTAGAAGACAAATGCACTTCAGTGTTCTAATTAAAACTCCCTCCAGCGCAGCGTCCGAGCCCGTGAAGCGAGGTCAGGTCCTGGAGCTGCTCCGGATCGATGGCCCGCGGACGCCCACGCGGGGCTGCGGCGGCCCAGCGATTTCCTGCCATCGCTTGCTGCGCACAAATGAAATCACTTCCAGTGACCTAACGTGCGCTTCTGCCGCTCGGAAAACTGAATAAAGAGGCCAAGAGGCAGCAGTATGAGAAGCCCGGGAGAGCCGGTGCTCTCCAGCTGCGTCTCTTGGGTGACCAAGTCCAGGGACATGTGAGGCTGGAGGGGCGTTTGCCAACCGGGAAGGTGTCAAGCTGTCCGGAGACACAGCTGCCTCCCCCCAGAGGTTGGAGGACGGTTCTTCCCCGGCTTGTGAAGTCATCAGCGGCTACCTGGGGGCCAGGGATGGGCCTCAGAGGGGTCTGCAAACGCCCTGAAATTGTCTGCAGGCTTTGGTGGGAGTGTGCAGGTATCTGGGGAGATTTCCAGACGAGCTGGTGCCCCTCAAAATGAGGCATTGCCTTAAAGAGCTGACAGCTTCCCTTCCGGGGCCCTGAATATCACCAGAGTAAATAAGCATTGGGAGCTGAGATGTCCTTGCTGGGCGTGGCCGTGGGTATTAGTTTATCCACAGCCCCCTGAAGCCCAGGATGGAAGGTGTCAGTCCAGCTGCTTTTCTGTTTCCCTGGTCTCCCTGCTGCAGGTCCAGCCCTGGACCCAGCCTGACCCTGGGGGGAAGCCTGCCCCCAGCCCAGCCCTTCAGCGGGGGCAACCTGGGCCCCACACAACCAGGGAAGAGAAGTCAGAGAAGAAAAGCCGCTCTTTGAGGTTAGCACAGTGCTAGTCACTTTAGAGCATCCATTTACGTCTCACAACCCCTGGGACGTGGATATTATTGAACCCATTTTCTAGAGGATGAAACTAAGGCCCAGAGACTCTCCCTTGCCCAAGGTCACACAGCTACCCGGCTGTCGGGTCAGGCGTGAACTCAGCGCTGTCCCCAGAGCCATGGCTTTTACTGCCCCGTGACTCACGAGGTCCTTCAGGATCCACAATCTCCATGCTGGCTGAACCATTGCATTTTATGTGCGATTCCCCCACAGCAATATTTCTTCACACATTTCAGCATTTACACGTCTGGTTTCTGCTGTCTGGAGTTCCCTCTCAGCCATTGTTGACTTCAGAAAAATCTACTCGCCCATCAACACTCAGTTCAGTTTTCCTCTGTGCTCTGAAACCCTCCCTGCCCTCCCCCCAACCTCCAGCTCCCTCCACAGCTGATTTAATTCAGTCCTTCTTTCTACTCAGCTCCCAAAGCAGCACGCAGATACTTTTATTAAAGAACATAGCATATTGGTTATTTTCTTCTGTCTTTTTCATTAAAATGGGAACTCCATGAGGAGAAATGTTTTTGTCTTTTTCATTTTTGAAAACAATGAAAAATTATATGCAGCCTTCTTCTAGCTATTCAGAGTACTTTTAATTCCCCCAATACTATAAGCCCTCCACACCTCCCTGCCTTCCTCCGAGCAGCCGCCCTGAACCGAGTACAATACCCAGTATACAGAATGCGCTCAATTAAAGTGTCTGGAATGTTAGTGGTTGAAAGGATGGATGAGTTGTTTTCCCCTGCTAAACACAGTTCCTTGTCAGTGTTCTCAAGCCTGTTGTGAATGAGGCACGACTTTTCAAAAGATGGCACCTTAGCTCCTGAAGTAATCTCTGCTGTTCATTGAAGGGGACAGGGAGAGGTGGAAAGATTACAGAGCCAAACCTCTCCAGCCCTCTTGTGGTGGCAGAAGGAAGCAAGAATGAAAACAAGAGAATGAGCCTCTCCAGGGAAATGTCCTCAAAAACAAACAGCAACCAAATCGGACAAGATAGATTCATGGACATTTTTATTTCTTGATGCAATTGGACAAAAACAGCAGGTTTCCATCCTCGCTGCACTCACTGCACTGGGGCTTTATTTATTGCCAGCTTCGTGGTCATGTTCCTCTTGCCTCAGAAAGAGATTTGCTGGAGGCTGGCTCCTTTCCCATTAAGGTCACCAGAGAGCTGCTGGATGCTGGGAAATAGTTACTTCAGCAAAATGTCAAGGAAGATTTAGTGTCAATGAACTCTGCGCTGTGCCCCTCAGTGAGGAGCAGAGAGCTAACCAAGACCACACACGAGGAGCCCAGGGCTGCAATGCAAAGGCAAGGGCAGGCCGGACCAGGCCTGGGAGACCAAGTCCTGTTGGGCAAGGAAGTGCCTCTCCAGGAACCCCAGCAAGTGGAAGAGGCCCTTGAGGGTGAGAGTCCATCATGGTCATCCCTACAGCCAGCCGTCCAGCCACAGCAGGAGCCCCAGACATCCTGTTTGCCATCAATTTGCAGAAATTACCAGCAAAACCCAAGGAGACAGTCATTCAATGACAGAAGAGGAGCAACTACAGTTGGCAGCAAGGAACCAGATGGACACGCTCTGCTCGACTTCAGTAGGCCCCTGAAATGTGCTTTCCCTTTGTCTGGACCAACAGCAGGGCCTGGCCAGACCTCCCACCTCAGTGCCTTCCATTGTCAAAGGGACTTTTAAGTTCTTCCCCCTGGGAATATCCTTCAATGTGTCACAGTGGTTTTCAGGCCACAGGAAGACCACCCCCTCTGAACAGTTCATGCATCAGGGGGACCTCCAGAAAAGGGACTTAAATTGAAAACCTTTCTAAGTTTTTGCAAAGTGCCCAGAAATCAAACTGGTAACTGAGTTCATCCCCTGTTCTTATCTCCAATACAGCAAGTTTATTGCTCCACATGGTACGTCCACATGCATAGATTCCCAGTAGATAAAATCCAAGCCAGTTCACTCCTTCACATTTGGAAAAGGATGTGACACACAACTCAATAACAGTCATTCAGTTAGCCTCCCGAACACCCCCCTGAGTGTTAGACCTGTGAGCCCAAGCAAGACACTCTCTGGACCTCATTTGCTTCTTCCACACAATGAAATGGCACTTGGCGGTCCACAGGAACAACTCCAACCCACTGACATTGTGAGTGTTGCCTCTCTCACTAGAGGCAAATTGATTTTCCAACGACTCACTTCCTTCTAGGTTTTTTTAAGATAACAAGTTTACAAAAATCTCTGTACCTTCGTCTCAACTTTGCTGTGAACCTACCTAAAACTGCTCTAAAAAAATAAATGAAGTCTTAAAAAAAAAACCAGAAGAAACCAAAAAGTGATACATATAAAAAATTCAAACAAAATAGGACAGCACACAAAATTAAAAAAAATTTTAAATCATCCCAAATACTATTAACTAGATATACATATCATTAATATTGTTAAACATTATTCTAGACATCTCTTTGTGCATGTATTCAGATAGAAGTGTGGATATATGGAGAAAACTCTAATTCAAAAGGATACATGCACCCCAACGTTCAGAGCAACACTGTTTACAATAGCCAAGACATGGAAGCAACCTAAATGTCGGTCAACAGATGATTGGATAAGTAAGACATGGAGTGTGTGTGTGTGTGTGTGTGTGTGTGTAGTATTCCATCACATATATATATATATATGTATATGTATATATATATATGTGATGGAATACTACTCAGCCATTAAAAAGAAGAATGAAATAATGCCATTTGCAGCAACATGAATGGGCCTAGAGATAATATACTAACTGAAGTATGTCAGAGAAAGACAAATGTCATATGATATCACTTATATGTGGAATCTAAAATATGATACAAATGAACTTATTTACAAAACAGAGACTCTCAGACATAGAAAAAACTTATAGTTACCAAAGCGGAAAGGAGGTGAGGGAAGGATAAAATGGGAATTTGGGATTAGCAGAGACAAACTACTATATATAAAATAAACAGCAAGATCATACTGTATAGCATAGGAAACTATATTCAATATTCTGTAATCAACCATAATAGAAAAGAATATGAAAAAGAACATATATGTATAACTGAATCACTTTGCTGTACACCAGAAACTAACACAACATTAAATCAACTATACTTCAATAAAAAAAACAAACCAAAAAAAATGTGGATAGGTAGATGGAAATAATTTTTCAAAAGTGAGATTATTGTCTATATGTTCATTTGGTAAAATATCAAATTTAATATTATTTTAAAATTTAACATGAAAAAGAAATAGAAATGAAACTGGAAATGTCCTCTCACAAAAAAAAAAAAAATATAGTGACAGTTGTAGTGGCAAATGGTCACAAATTCTTTGTCACTCCTCCCATGAGAGGTGTTTCTCCATGGCCTTGAATCTGAGCCTGGCCTGTGGCTGCTTTGACCAACAGAATACTATAAAAGTGACGCTGTTCTGATTCAGGGCCTCGCCCCTAAGAGAACTAGAAGGGTCTACTTTCTTCCTCTTGGAATCCAGCCACCATGCTGCAAGGAAGCCCAAGCAGCTGCACAGACAGGCCAGCAAGAAGGAGAACTGAGGTCCCTGCCAAAGGTCACTGCTGAACTCCCGGCCAACAGCCAGCATCAACTTTGCCAGCCAAATGAGTGAGCCGTCTTGGAAGTGCCTCCTCCAGCTCCAGTTGACACCAGGTACACTAGAGATAAACTGTCCCTACTCTGAGCCCTGCCCAAACAGCCAAATTGTGATCAAATACATGATGGTTGTATTTCAAGCCAGTGACTTTTGAGACTGTTGGTTACGTAACGATAGATAACTGAACCAAAATCCCTCGGTGGGTAAGAAAAAAGGTGAAAAGTTTAAGAATTAGAGTTCCTCAATTATGTATTTCACTTTTAGAACATCTTAATTGACTCTAGCTATTTTTAAAAATCCCAGGATTATTTAGTCTTAATTCCATATGTAAATGGTAAAGTGTGTACCATGAGACTTTTTACTACATCTTCTCAATTCCTAATTTCATCACTTGGTTGATGGATTTTTAACCTCATGTCCTCCCTGTCATTTGGGGGGGAGGGGAGAGTTTATAGAAGAGTTTATAGGTACTATCAAATATTGTTTCTCTAATTGCTTTGCTCTCCCTGTCTTTTTTGCTTTATATTTACTGTTATCTCAAGCTTTTTTCTTTCTGTCAACTTTTCTCAGTTGGTACATGGAGATAGAATTAATACTGAATCACGTGGTGGAAAGGTTATTTCCTTTTTACTCTCTTTCAGTTCTGTTTAAATCAAGAAGTCTCAAGTCAATGCTAGTATATCTTCAACATGTTTCCAAAAATGTCTAATCTTCCTTTTTAACAAAGAGAGAGCAGTCCTTAAGGTTCAGCACCTTTAACAGGCAACAATGTAGAGCTAGAATTTAATCATATTCATTTATTTTCATAAATTTTATTTTATTCTATTTTCACAAGTTATATTGGTTTCCACTTACTGAGGTGATATAGTTTTTTTTTAAATAAATTTCATGGGTTAAAAAAAGTGAGCTGATTTAAAGAAAATATTAAGTATATGATAGAAGAGATGGCACCTGAAAGGGGCAAAAATTAAGTCTGTGATACATAAATGCTTGGCCTTTATGAAAACCTTTTCTTTATCCTGTTTAAAAAATCTAGACTATTATGGGATTAACAGATACACACTATCATATATAAGACAGATAAACAAGGATTTACTGTAAAGCACAGGGAACTATATTCAATATCTTGTAATGAACTAGAATGGAAAAGAGTAGAAAAAAGACTATAGATATATACATATATATGTATAACAATCACTTTGCTGTGTACCTGAAATTCATACAATGCTGCAAATCAACTATACTTCAATTAACAACAAAAAGAAAGACACTAGATCATTCCCCATTCACATATGTATAAATAATAGAAAAACTGAGATCAAAAGTTTAAAAAGTCTGGACTCAACTCTTCTATTTTCGATTTTGTTTAAAATCCATTCCCAGCCTGTGCTCTACCCAGCAGGGGTATCCTATCCCTTATGGGGGGAATCCTGGATCCTGTGCTTCAGTGTCAGCCCCAAATTGTTCACTTCCCCACTTCACTCACCTATCTACCCGAGATGAAGAAAGGGGAAGGCATCTGTGGGGTCAGCCCTGCGTCAGTAGTGCCCACAGCAGGAGAGGAACTTTGCCTCAGGGTCCCTGTGCTCTTCTGACTGGCTTCCTGATCCCCTGCCTCATCCATTTTCTTGTCTCCCAGAATGCTGAGTTCCTGGTTGTTGTAGGGTAAGGCATGTGTGTGGATAAAGTTGTTCTGACTCCTCTCTTCATTGTTCTCTCAGGCTGGAGCCCCTCCTCCGCTCTCCCTGTGACATTCCCCTGCTTCGCCTCTTCACCCCCTCAGACCACTTTTGTCCAGACTGAGGGAGGATCAGAGAGCTCTCAGGATTGTGTTGACTCCCATCCCTTCCCCAGTAATAATTCTGACTGGGACGCAGCCTCACTGAGCTTCACCAGCATCTTCCATGTCTTCCTTTGACCATCTAATCTTGAAGTTTGTGGCATGAATTTGTAACTACATTATGGTTTATTTGATGTGGTTGGGTTGTTTTGTTATTGCAGTTTCTGCTGGTGTTTACATTTAATTTTTGCTGAGGAAGAGTCTGTGATCTTGCTTTTTAAAATTTCTCTGTTTCCTTTTATTTTTTGAAGATCATTATCATCATTTGAGCTACATTTAATCTAACCAGAGTGTTGGCCAAGATTTGGGGGCACAATCAAAATTTTTAAAATCTGAGTCTCCCCCAAGGTGTTGCCAGGCAATGTAGTTAATGGAAAGGGTGTAGGCTGGATTTTAATCTCAGCCCTGTCACTTCCTAGCTGTGAGGTTTAGGGCAAGTACTTAACCTCATCCAGCCTCATTTCTTCACCTCCAAAGTGGCCAACATGGTGCCTGTCGAATAATAAATACACAGGAAATATTAATCCCTTTATCTCCTCTTTTTCCAGACTCGGGATAGTAAAAGCCAGCTTTGTTTGTTTGTGTATTTATTCTAGGGACAAAGATGCAGGTTGAGTGTAGAGACTTATGAATCCAGATTAATCCATGAGCAAAAAAACCCAGCCCCTGTTTCCTGTCTCTTCAGGAGCCCTGAGAGAGAGTCATAGGTACCTAGGAGCCCTTTGAGAGCAGATTCCATTCTCCTCCCAACAAAATGAGCCAACCGAGTCAAAGGCATGTGAGAGACAAAGCCTTTGACTGGGGGGTTCCAAGAGGAGCACTGACTGATCCAGCTGAGACCAGTCAGCTTGTTGATTTTTTAAGTCCTCTAAGCACTTTCTCTCTCTCTCTTTCTCCCTCATTCAAGATCATACACATTCACACATAAGTGCACATACACATCTGAGCACTCACACACACTCTAACATATGTGCAGACACACTCAGACACACCACACATGCACACACACATACACCCTCACTCACTCATTAACACATTCTTGTTAAACTCTTCTCCCTATTAAAAGAAAAAAAAAAAAACACTCCAGCTCTTAGGCATCAATTAATAGTATCTCCTCAGTCACAGAAATGCTCTGAAATGTTATCCTATTTGTTATCACAGTGGCCTGGAAAGTAGCCAACTCAATTAAAATGTAGGGACAGCCAACTCCAGGGGTCAAAAGAAGACAGCCTGTGTGAGAACAGGAGAGTAATTGATTGCATTCATCCTTCTGACCAAAGAACTAAATTTACAGTCTGCTAAATATATTTGAATCAATAGAAGTCAAGCCCCACATTTTCTATTTGAGTTTTAGAAATCTCAGATAAGATCTTTACCGCAGGTAATAGAAACTGAGTTCATTAAAAACACTTGTTAACCTAATTAGGTGACTGAGCTAAGTACCCATTCTAAGTCGGAGGACGGGTGAGTGAGCAGGCAAGTGAGGTGGGTGGCTTAATTTCCCTGAGATTGCTGCTGGTGGTGATTTATTTTAGAAAGCCACAGCTTTAATTAAGTGTGAATAGCATCTGATTTATCACGTGTGCTTAATATGCTGTAACCAAAGTATTATTAAGTGCAAAGAGCCCTAAAGTTCCTGTGAACTAAATCAGCAGTAAGTCTGTGTCGCTGGGCAGACACAGCAGAGGCCGCTTTATTACCCTGAAATGTCTTCCACTTCATTTAGATGCTCTTGGTTGCAACGTCATCCTTTTTGAGTACACTCTGGGAATCTCAGGAAGGATGCTGCTAAATCTAATCTACACGTAAATCTAACATACACACAGCAGTCCTGGCTGAGTCAACCCAGGTTGCTGTTTCAGAACTGATGGGCTGGTGACCCCTGTGGCGTCTATTTGCATGGGCTGATGGTGGGAGGAGTTCTGGAGGGCCAGAGGTGCTAGTGTAGCAGAGAAAAGGAAGGAAAGGGGCAGTTTCTGTCCCTGCCACAAGCCTCCTCCCCTTGGCCAGCTCCTGCCAACTGTGCGGGTTAACAGACTAGATTTGATCTCCAGCGGAGAGAAGCGTTCGGACAGAAAGACAAAGGAGCAGCTTTAATGAAAGCCCTGGCAAAATTCTGGGCACAACTGAGACTGTGGCACCCAAGCACAGCCAATCTGGGGGAGAGGGGTCATTGCCCCTGTTTCTGTACCACAGCATACCAGCGGGGTCTGGCAGGGGCTGTAAAACTGCAGGGAGCAGCTGCAGTGGAGACTCTTCATGGCCCAGTGGCAGCAGACCTGGTCTCATGAGGGTCACCAGCAGCAGCAGAGGCCAGCAACCTCCCTTGAGGGTGCACCATGTGCACCATGGGCTTCCAAGAGAAGATCAAGCAAATGAACTTGAGGTCACTCCTCCTGAGTACCTACGAGCTGTCCCTCGAGACTCACAGAAACAGCTGGGGGAGACTGAATGACCATTGGATTGAAATCCTTCGTTTTTCTAGAGGTTCCAATGTCAATGTCAAAGTCACCTCTTTTGTTCCATCCACTGAGTGAAACCTGAGACAGACACACACACACAAACACACACACACACTCCACAATCAGTAGACAAATTATCCAAACCTTTATGCTGATAGTGTCAGGTGTTTCCTGGCACATGGAATGGAAGCAGGAAAAATATGTGCTACTTCCAGGCCCATAATAAACCCCACTTGTTATGACCTCCCCCCTTCTCTTTTTCCATCTCTCAGCTGAATGGAGAGGATTCCAAGAGCCTAGATAGAGGAGGGCACACAACATCGTTCACAAAATGGCAGGAGCCCGTCCCAGAATTTGTCCACAAAGAAAGCTACCAGACCACAAATATTCACATTGATGGAACCCAGGCAAAAAAAAATAAACTTTTATTGTGCTAAGGCACTGAGATTTGGGGATTGTTTATTATAAAGGCTAGTGTTGCTTTCTTAACCTATTATACCAGAAAAGTATTATTATCCCTAATCTACCAATGAGGAAATTGAAATTCATAGGGATTAAGTCAGTGGCTCTCAGCCAGCAGTGAGTTTGACTCCCAGGCGACATTTAGCAATACATGGAGATGTTGCTGTCACAACTGAGGGAGGGGGTTGTGAGTACTGTTGCCACCTAGTACGTGGAGCCCAGGGATGCTGTCACATATCCTACAGTGCACTGGACAGCCTCCACACAAAGAATTTTCTGACCCAAAATTTCTTTGTGTTGAGATGGAAAAACCCTGGGGTAAGTGAGTTGTCTGAGGTCACTGATCACGAACTAGTAGGTGGCTCGGAATCCCAGTCCTTTCTCAGTTTCAGGGTGTCTCTATCTGGAACTTGCGGAGGGGCTGCCATGTCTTAGTGGTCAGTATCCCCACGTCACTTCTTCACATAGTCTGAGAAGGACGTTCACTCCTGGGACTGAA
The DNA here is from genome assembly GCF_036321535.1 of Camelus dromedarius. NCBI lineage: Eukaryota > Metazoa > Chordata > Mammalia > Artiodactyla > Camelidae > Camelus > Camelus dromedarius. Next base: position 18,851,899 of record NC_087444.1, read on the forward strand.
AAGAATCAATGGAAGAATAAGAAATGCACATCTACACGTATGTGAATGAGTTTTATGGAAGACTGACACTGGTATTTCTTACTGAATCAACAGGGACCAGAATATTGCTTGAAAATAGGTAAACATGTTTGCAGTCTTAACCAGATATCAAGCCTTAGAAATTTTAGATGGAGAGAAGTTATCTCCATTTCACCACTAGGGTCCTTGCAGCCTTTTACATTATAAAAAAACAAACAAACAAGCAAAAAAAAACCACTATCAATTTTTTCTGCTTCTAAAATTTTTTAAAGATGTCAATTAAAAAATAAAAATAATATGTAATAACTGAATCACTTTGCTGTACACCTGAAACTAACACATTGTAAATCAACTATACGTCATTAAAAAATTTTAAAAATAATGTTTAAAAATAAATAAATAAAATAAAAATAGAAAATCTCCTTGCTATCCCTTCTGCTGAGGAAGTCATGATAAGTATTCCATTTTTATTTCTATGTATGTGCTAATGTGATTGTTAACTTTATGTGCCAACTTGACTGGCCACTGGGATGCCAAGATTAAACCTGATTTCTGAGTGTGTCCGTGAGGGTCTTTCCAGATGAGATTAGCATTTAAATCCATGGGCTCATTAGAGTGTACTGCCATTCTAATATGTAGGCATGATCCAGTCCACTGAGGGTCTCAACAGAACGAACGGAGGAGGAAAGAGAAATTCACCCTTTTTTCCTTCCTCACTGTTGAGTTGGGACATCTTGTTACCAGAACAGGTCCCTTTGCCCAAAGCACAGCAAGCCAAACGCCGAGAGGCCGAGGTTTGTAGCCAAGAAAAAATTTTTTCACAAGGCGGCCAAAACTCCCTAAAAGCAGGGGCTGAGATATTTACGGGGTAGGCATGGGGAAGGTGATTAGAGGCAGGGAAAAAGTGAGGTAGTCAGTGTTCTGCGCAGATGCATCTGGGTTACGTGTCTCTGCATATTCCAAATGGAAGTGCTTAGCCTGCTTGTAGGGTGGAGTTTTCCAGCCCTCTCATGTCAAGAAATCAGTGGTCTCAGCCAGCCCCAGCCGACTCACACTGGGCAAGAACAGACTCCAAGTTCCTGTAAAACAATTGGGCTACCTGAAGCTGGGAAGATACGCAATTAGAGGGGAAAAATAGAAAGAAAAGAACAACAACAAAAAAAACTAAAGTGAGCTCAATTAATGAAGGCAGTTTATAAGCAAAGGGGCTTTAACAAGATTTTCCCTTATCTGTTGTTCTCTAAGACAAGCTCAAGAATTTCTATTAGTTGCCAGCTCCTCTTAACACTGTGGAATGTAGTTCCTCCACTCTCATCTTTACAGCACCTCCAGCTCCCCTGGCCCCTCTCAAGCCTTCAGACTCAGACTGAACTACACCATAGGCTTTTCTGGGTCTCCTACTTACAGATGGCAGACTGTGGGACTTCCCAGCCTCCATCATTGTGTGTGCCAACTCCACATATATGTATATATTCTTATTTATCTCCTATTGGTCTGTTTCTCTGGAGAACCCTCATACAGCTAGCACTTCTGTATTTTTAACTAAGACATATTTCCATACACACACTAGAGATTGCTAGAGTATAATTCATGTTCTCTTCCTTCTGAGAACACATCTGGAATACATTTCCTAGCCTGCCTTACACTTAGATGTGGTCATATGACTAAATCTAGGCAATGGGACATGAGCAGAAGTGTCGTGCTCATTGTCTAGGCTGGCCGTAAAAACCTCCCATAAACGCATGCTTCTAGCTGGTAGGGATGGAGGCAGCCCCATGTTGAAGATGATAGGGCTTTCTTCAGTCTGACCTCTGCAGGGCTGCTTGGAGGAGAGTCACCCCAAGAACGTGTTCACCTGCTCAGGATTGTTATGTGAACAAGAAGTATACTTCTACTGTGCACATTAGGGGTCTATTTGTTATACTAGCTAACATGTTGCTCATATAACACTTTAAAATATATCTCAGACATTTATCCATGTCAGTACATGTACTATAATTTCTTATCACCCATACTTTATTCCCTGCAACTTGACTTTTTGAAACTGAAAGATATCTCATATCTGAGAGAGGCAGTTCTCAAAAAGTTTCCATTAAATTCTTGGGGCATCTAAGAATCAAGGAAATACCACAAATCTTACTTTTTAGGGCTTTAAAAAAATAATACACATGTATTGTTGCTGTTAAAAATCAAAATAGCATCACAGGATTTTAAAGGAAAAGGAAAAGTCTCTGGTACAACCAAATGGTCAGACAGGACAGTTCTTCACTGGAAGCTCCAGTTGAAATAGTCTTGCTAATGAAGGAGCAGTTACGCATAATCAAAAATGCTGGGGCTTGAAGAAACCTGAGCTCCTCAATGTGAATTAGTAGGGAAAGCACTGGTTTAAGTAGTTCAGTCATATCCAGGTTTAATTCTGGAAACTACTCAGGCTATATTCAATAATTGCAATGAAGATTTTAAAAAATATTTTATCAGGGGAACTATCCAAACAAAATAAACTTGAAAAAGAAATTGGAGAATATTTCTATGAAGGACTTAAGTGGCAAGGCATGAGATAGAGACATAAAATCAATTTGGTGTACCATCTCCAAAAAGATTGAAAATCCCTATTTTTAAGGCCATATTTCATTCCTTTTCACAAAGAGCTACTAAATTCTTTACCTTCTTATCTCCCATCAAGTTTTCCACGTTCCATAAAATTCTTTAAATTACAAAGCACGTTTAGCATCATAAGAGAAATAGAATGTGAGCCTAGATTCGTGGATCAGAAGACATCTCTCTCCTTAAAGGCTCTGGAAATATTATGCACATACAAAGGGCTTTTTTGCAGGACTGGCTCCATGAAACATTAAACATGAAAAAATAGGCAAGACCCACTGGAGTAAAACTTAACATACTAAAATCAGTTTTCTTTATGAACTGCATCTGCTGTTTTCTCCCCAAGGCAACGAGGGGTTTGTGGCCACTAGACAACTCTGTTTTGCCTCTTTTGATGGTTTCTGAGGTCCTTGGAATCCCTAAATTATTCTCTCTGAAATACATTGTCTTTGGTAAAGCAGAACTTTTTTCTCACAGAAAGAATTGGTGGTTTAAGAATAACTTTTTGGATATAAAACAAAATATTCATCAAACCTTGCCTCCCAATCTCCCAACATCTACTTATTAAAACTTGCTATCAAAAGTCTTACCATGACAAATAATGTTCCCAGGTGATGCCAAAAGTAACTGATTTACATCGTGATTTTTATATTCCCAGTCCAGTTTTTCAAGTTCCACAACTCTTTATGTTTGTACAGAAAATGACCTCAGGGACTTTCTTCCTTCTCAATTACTAGTAACACTATGAACATACAATATTCAAAAGTGGACGAGTCTTGGACTAGAATTCACTGCAGAGGACATTTTAGGGTGGCGCTCACAAGATTTGACAGTCACTTTCAGAAGCTTTCCACCTAATGACATTTCTGGTAAATAAAGAAAATGTAGATTCTTTGGAAGAAGATGTGGTTTGTAAAGCTGGCTGAGCCAATGCCTTCAAAATAAGAGAGCCGGCCGGCAACTCACTATTAATAGGCAATATTTATACCCTCACATCATGTGGTTTCTCTGCTGGTGAGAAATGAGAACCATTTGGTTTTTCTTTCCAAGTAATAACAAGTCTTGTTCAAAGACACTAGTTTTATTTAAAGCTTTGAGACTTGGGGGAGTTTTTTCCTTGGGTTAAAAAAAAAAAATAAAGTCAGCATTAAAAGACTTTTCTTTCTTTACTATAAAAAAGGAAAAAACTCTTATTCTCTCAAAGTCCTCAGTGGAACTTGTATTTATTGGAGAGTAGATAAGAAATTGTCATCACTCCACCAATTTTGTCTATCTTGCTTTTTCAATTTTTATTGCATTTATTTAACAAACATTTATATATAGTGTTTACTTTGTGCTAAGCAATGTTCCAAGCAAATAACATATATTAACTCCATTAATCCTCATGATACTTACATAAGATTTTCCTGATTACTTCTTCTTTTCCCCCAAACTTAAGATAACAATGAGTTATTGCTGTAGGTAGGAGTCATATTTCAACTTAAGTCTTTTTGTCCTTTGGGATTATCTCAAACAGGTAGAAATAAAGAAAAAAAGAACACCAACCTTTAAAATATGATTTTGGGATCAATATCAGATAGATCTGAGAAACAGAAAAGTGTTCCAAAAGGTAAATATTTAACTCTGATAAAGCTTATAGTTTGGGAAATTTGTATAAAAACAGGCTAACTTCCAAACATACAGGCTAACCAGCTTGTATTTATTGTGTTTAAAAAAAATCAGAAACTTTTGTCACAAACATATCATAAAATGTGATGCTACAGATCATATACTAGAATTAATAGCGTGTAGTTAGTAGTTTTTACAACACTTACTTAAACGTTTAGGGAAAACATCACCATGTATTAGAATGCTGTCCTATTTGAGTGAAGGCCAAGGTCCTAGTTTGGTCTTTGAGTTCTCAATATGTCTTTTTTTTTTTTTTTTTTTAATTGAAGTATAGTCAGTTACAATGTGTCAATTTCTGGTGTACAGCATAATGTTTCAGTCATACATATATATTGATATATTCGTTTTCACATCCTTTTTTATTAAAGGTCATCCATGTGTCTTGAGTTGTGTCATTTACAACACCCCACTTAATGAAACTTGAGTGGCCAGATGCATTCCTGTGAGCCAAGATCTTATTGCTCATCTCATGCCTCAGTTTACTTTCACCAGCACAGTTGTCACCAACCATGACTCAGAGAACACTAGATTTACACAAAATAAAGCCGTCTAAGAAAACAAGTTTCAGAAATGTTTCATATTATGTAGCCCTCCTGGAGACGCACAGTGTACCAAAACTCTGAGAAGATCAGCGGTAAATGAACTGGTTTGATTTACTTAACAGAGCCTTAGTGGAAATGAAGCTAGAACCACTGGTTCACCTAGTGAGCTCCGGACAAGCTGCATCAGTGTATGAGGACAAGCCCATTGCAGAGTGTGAGGTTGGAACCTGCATTCAGGGGAAAGCCGAGGGATGGTTTCTTGGGGGTTTGTTCGGTGGTGGTGGTCTCTTTTGGTTCTTAGTTGCAGCACTTTGGGTTAATTATCCTTCTCAGTTCATGACCTGTGATATTGGGATTTAGAATAAGAAATATATTTCATATCTAATATAAAAAGTTCTTCTCCCCTTTCCTGGCACAGAGCTCCTAAATCTCTTGCAATTTCCTAAGTGATGAGTGATAAAGGTGTCTTTTGTTATTCATAGTAAGCCCCTTTCAATCACCTGAGTTTATATTAATAAGGTGAATTTTGGAAAGCCCCTAAGTTTGGAGGCTGTTTGCCAGGGAAACTAGCCTTGTGCATAGAGGGTTGGTAGCTTCACACCAACCCCGCACTGAGGAAGGTACAAGGACTGGACATGGAGTTAACCACTAAAGTCCAGTGATTTTGGCCCAATTAATCAACCATGCCAATGTAATGAAGTCTTCATAAAAATCCAAAAGGACCGGGCTCAGAGAGCTCCCAGGTGACAAACATGCGGAGGTGCTGGGAGAGTGGCATGTCCAAAGAGCTTCCATCACCCTTTTGCACACACCTTGCCCTATGCATCTCTTCTCTCTGGCTTTACTTGAATTATATGCTTTTTTAATAAACTGATAATCTAGTAAAATGTTTTCTGGAATTCTGTGAGCTGCTCTAGCAAATTAATTGAACCTGAGGAGGGGGTTGTAGAAACCTCCAATTTATAGCCAATCAGAAGCACAGGTAACAACAACCTGGACTTGCAATTGGTATCTGATGTGGGGGAGGGGGCCGGGAGGCAATCTTGTAGGGCTGAGCATCACGTGTGAGATCTGACATTATCTCTGGGTAGATAGTGTCATAACGGAATTGAATTGTAGTACACCCAACTAGTGGCCAGAGGCCGATAATGTTTGCTGTGGGAGCAACCCACACAAATTTGGTGGCCAGAAGTGAAGTATGAGTGTATTGTGAGTTGAGGAGCACAAAGGACTAGTTTTCTTTTACATGACCCATTTCACCATAATCAAAGCAAGACCCTTCTCTGCTTTTATTTTTTCAATTCACCCCTGTTTTAAAATTTACCTCAGGTTAATTTTAATCGGTCATGGTAAGATACACAGACACAGAAATGACTCTCATGAAGGAAGAAGTTTTGTACTCACAGGAGGGATGCCATGCAGCACAGGGCCACACAGGAGGCACCAGAACAAGTCTGGAGGCAGAGGGAGCAAGGGGACAACATGGGCAAGAGCCTGTATTGTGGTTTTCAAGGGACGGCAAGGCGAGGCTGGGTAAGCAGGCTTAGGACTGGCTAGTTTGAATAATTTCAGCAGGCTCTGGGGTTCGGGGGTTGTCTCTTGCAGCCTGGTACCAGCCGTGGGGTGATTGGAGCAGGTACGTAGTGGTCCTGTGTGTAAGAGCCCTATGAGAGCCTGAAAAAGGAGGTGTTTGGAGAATGGGCACTGGGTCGATTGACCTGTATATGAAAGGTGCACTCCCTGTAAGTCGTTTGTTCTCTCTAGGAACTAGCAAGCCCTGGGGTCGGCAAGACCCCAGATACGAAAACGTCAGAAGAAAAAGACATGCTTAATACAACCCCTAATTTCCACTCCCACTCCCTTCCCCCATTACAAATTTATTCTAAAGTATTTGATATATATCTTGATTAAAATTATAAATATCTTTGTCAATATGAAGTGAGCTTTATGTACGTGATTTTAGTTTGCATAGATACTATTGCATTAGTGTCCTTTTTCACTCAACACTGTTTTAAAAAGCCATCTATGTTGCATTTTAATCACCCTAGTTTTAGCAGGTTGCATTTAGCTGCAGTATAATACTTCTTAGGCTGCACTTGACTTATTCGTCCCTTAATGGAGGATTCTTAGTTGCTTCCAACTCCTCTCCAGGAACAATATTTTAGTGTTCCCCTACATGAGAATTTCTCTGAAGAGCAGCTACTGTGTTGCAGGGCAGATGAACACCTAATTTCACTAAGTACTGCAACTTGGCTCTCCCGAGTGCTCACGCCAGTTTATACTGAAGCCACGTGGCCTGGGTGGGCGTCCTCATTTCCCCACGTGCACGGGCATGGCGGAGTTCCACATCATGGTAGAGCATCAGCGTGGTTCCAGCTCTAAATTACTGCACCAGACATAGACAAGCAAGGACAAGAGGAGCTGCCCTGCATTCAGTTCTCCTCTTCGACTGTTTCACGTTGCCCTCTGTGCCAAGAGGTGAGATTGGGAAAGCATCAAATTTAACTTCCTGCAGCATCGCCACAGGCTCAAGGGGCCCAGTGTGGTCTCCAGCTGGCTCTGATTTGTCGACACAGACTCAAGCTATGCCTTAGGGCTTCTGAGACCCAAATGTGGCTTCACCTGTGAGTGACAGTTTACCAATGAAGGAACCAAGAAGGACGAGGGACCTTGTTTTAAAGACAATGTAGCAGCTTTTGGGGTTAGGCAGAGAAACAGATCTGTGAAATTATTACAAAACCAAAGAATAAGAAGGCAACATAAAAGGCCTGTGCATGGAATCTTCCGACTTTAAGAATCAGATTTTCTCAAGAAATCAAAGAGTAATATTTTTAAAATGCCTCATTCTCACACGCAGAGTGAAATACTGAAAATGAAAATAAAGGCTAATTAAACTATAGAAAGAGACAGATATCCTTGTGAAACACCACATAAAACATTGACCAGCTTAAACTGGTTTTGCCTCCTTAAATGGGCTGCTGATTAATCAAACCTGGAGCTACTTTACAGAGACAGCACTACGCATGTGCAAGAGGGAACCCAGGTCTCCAGGATGACCTGGAACCAAGAATCTTCAATCTAGGAAACTCAAAGAACAGACATGTTGCCACCAGAGCGCTTTAAGAAGTCCTTCTACAAGGAAAATCTGGCTTTCAGCAGCACCAGTAGCTCATGAGGCTAATTCAAGACTAGCCAATCAGCTTCCAAGTTTGAAATTCCCCTAACCCCTTAAGTTTCAGCCCGGACCCTGGCTCAAGGAGAAAGATTTTAGAGTTTTGCTTCCTGTCTCTTTGTCAGTCAACCTCGCGATAAAACTCTTTTCTCAAAGTTCAGCTTCTATGCAGGTTAGGTAGCGAGCCCTTGCTCGGTAACACTTTGAAGGAGAGTTGAAATCTCAGACGGTTAGTTGGGCTGAAGCAAAAAGAGGATGGGGAGAGTTGGGGAAGAAGTTTTACACGTTACTAGATCAGAAAGCGTGGCGTACACCCAGGGAAAGCTAACAGAAAAAGTGAGATTAAGATCAGAGAGAGAAAGCTGGAAAATGTCACCAGAAGCAGCTGGGGTCTGGGAAACTCTCAAGACGTCCCCCCTTAAAACTAACACCTAAAAGCTCTGCAGAGAACCATTGGGGGAACCGTCTTGTAGGCTGGGACGACTAGACCAAGTAGCTAGGGAAATCTGGATCAACTTAAGGGAGGAACACCAGGAATTCATGTAAGAGGCTGAGTTTCAGGGTCATGCAGTCATCATGGGGGGAGATGAACTGGGGCCTGTGTCCTGAGGGAATGCACATGTCAATCTGTGGAACTGCTACTCATGGGACACTAAAGGAAGACCAAGTACAGGAGGGAGAGACAAGCCAGTAATAGACCGGGCCTGCATTGCTGCTGGCCTGGTGGGAGACTCCTGGGTGGGAAGACTTTACAGGAAGGTGAGGATGGTCATAATCTGTCAGAGGACCTTTTTGAGCACCTTTAGGCCTCACTTCCTATCTTTCTCTCTGGGACATTTCAAACACAAAAGATTTCCTACCTTTCTGGGAGATTTCAAAAACAAAACAAAACAAAAAAATTCCTACCTTTTCTGGGAGATTTCAAAGACAAAAAAGATTTCCTATCTTTCTCTCTGGGAGATTTCAAAGACAAAATGATGACTTATCTTTTGTAAATGACAGAAAAGGGGGAAAAAAGAGGGGTAGCATCTAACTCCAGCCAGCCATGCAAGCTCCACCTGTTTAGGGAACAAAACAGACCACTTAAGATACAGGTTAAACTGTTAGAATCTCTCCGAGAGGAGAGGGAGAACAGAAGAGCCAGTGAAATGCCAACAGTAGCTCACACCTCTATTTAAAAAAAAAAAAAAAAGTAGCAGAAATAGATGCCAGAACATGGAAAGCCAGGAGAGAGGGTCCTGAGAGCTAGGAGTTAGGGGGCTTTCCCCAGCCCAGGCAGCGGAGCACCCTGTGTCCCACCAAGGGTGGTGGTGAGCGGTGACTCACCAGGCCAGTCTCAGGAGGCTGTGGGTCTTCAATGCTGGAGCACTTGCTTAGAAAACCAACCACAGCTTCAGTTCATTAATCTGTGGTAAGGTGAAACAAACCCAGAGACGGAGAGACGCTCTTTCCTCCTGCGGAGTTTAGAACTCAGATATTAACTCCACCAGCAAGCGGGCCCGGGAGCTCCCCTCTGCACTCAGAGGCTCGCCATCACAGGGTTGTCAAACCCAAGTTCCTGTGCCCTACACACAGTGAGGCCAAACAAACCAAACTGTCAGAGCTGAGAGCTTGGGAGCAGAGGAAGGTTTATTGCCAGGGCCATGCCAGGGGAACAGGGTGGCTCATGCTTCAAAGACCCAAACACACTGATGGGTTTCAGGGAAGATGTTTTTTACAAGCAAAGTTTGGGGAGACAGCTGCAGGGTGTGTAAACCGTCCTCTGGTTGGCTGGTGTTGAGGTAACGTGGTGGTCCAGGAACCTCAATCAGCCTTCTGGTTCCAATCAGTCTGGGGTCCACGTGCTAGTGCTCAGCCTGAAGTTCCCAACCTCCACCTGGGTTGGGGGCCTTGGTTCCTGTAGAAGAACTCAGATCTGTATCATCTTGTTATGCACATCCCCCGAGGAGGGGCCAGGCCCAGGCCCAGGTCCCATCCTGCACTACTGCTTCTGTGTTCCATCTCTCTCATTAGTAATTGTTTAAATCTGCCCTTGGGAACTCAGGGGACGTCTAAGAGACTGAAAGCTTTTTTCCTACCAAAAGCAAAAGGGGGACAGAGAAAGGCTTTTACGCCCAGGAGAGCCCCACAGGGTCCTGGTCAGTTCCAGTGCCCAACAGGACCCCCCCTACCAAGCCACTATCCTCATCTCAGTCACCACACAAAACCAGCCCCCTTTCACCCCTGAGCACCCAGACTCATCCTCCTACAGCTCTGACATTCCCTTCTCTCAGGCTTCCCTAAATCTTCCTCTGTATCTTCTGGGACTTCAGCTGCCCTCGGCCAACAACCCAGATCCTCTCCCTCTTCTCTGTACAGCTGGGTCCCCCTACTGCCGTCTGATACCTGGCTCTCCCACGAGGATGTGGCCTCCCCTGAAACCTTCCCGCTGGGCCTGGAGGAGGGGGAGGAGTTCTCCACACTTATTTACAGGCCGCTTCCCCCACTCCTCCCTAAAGCCCTCAGCTCCTCTGACTCAGGCAGGAATAAACTACCCAGGGGCTCCATTCACACAGCCCTCCAACTCGCCCCCTTCATTCCTTGAAGAGTTCAGCCCTGGGCTCGCTGTCTTTCTCCACCACTCCTCCCTTCACTCTTAGGTTTCCTTCCAATACTCTGGCTTCTCAGCTGCTTGACCGCCTCTTTTGCAATGACCTTATTTCCTGCTGAACCTCAGCCACCCACTCCCATGGCTGTATTGCTTGTCATTACCAATAAGTTCACCCCTCCCTGCTCTGTGCTTGTAACTGCAAGCCTTCTCCTCCTGTGCTCACCACTTCCTACTGCCTATCTTTCCACATCATTCACTCTAATAACCCCACTCCAGAGAGAATTACTGATACCATGAAAGATAAGAGTTCACTACAGATCCTAAGGCATTTTAAAAATAAGGGAGTGTTATAAACAACTCTATGCCAATTTGACCACTCAGTTGAAATAGAAAAAAAATTTAAAGAGATACTATAAAAATGACGTAAGAAATAGAAATTAAAATATCTGCATCAAAGAAATGTCACTCCCGTTGACAAAGTCGATCTAAGAAAGAAATGATTTGCACCAAATTTGAAGATTATAACCTGGGAAGAGCATCTCAGAAAGCTCAGAACTGTTCTGCTATTAGAAATCAAGGCACAGTTAGAAGTCTTTTGAGACAGGGCTGTACATCAAATGATGTATTATTGACAGTTTACATAACCTGAACTTAAGCATCATCCTGGTGGGTCATGTGACCCCTTATAAGATCAAGAAGGAGTGTTATCTTTTGAGGAGCTGTCTTGTTGATGCGAGGAGAATGTCGCTCTTTATGGTTGAGCAGGTATTCCTGCCCGTGGGGGAGTTTCGGTCAATGCATAAAGCAAATACACTACGCACAGTGTAGAGAGGAGGCCAAAGAGCAGAGAAGAACTTTTTTGTTTAAATTTTTCTTGTCTTGCCATAAAGTAGGAATTTTATTTCATAATTTTCCCCTGTTGATCACTGATTTCTTCTTCAATAGAAAGCATTAGGTGATCAAATATTTGGTCCCTCAAAGTTAGGATGGATGCTTGCCTGCCCCAGTGTCCATCATGACCTTTGACACCAGCTTGTAATAGCCCAATTCTTTTTGGGGGGTTGTACTAGCAAGTGTTCAGCAAGGATTGACGGCCAATTGTAGGTTGTCCAATAAGGACTTTGAGCCAATGTTCTGCATGTGTGCATTGTGTATGCCCAATTTATAGAGAACTAGAGTGTATCTATAGTTTTAATTCATTCAGACATCATTAATCTAGTACCAGCAGGTGACACATGAAAGGCAAATTATCGCCTTAAGTTCCACAAACTGTAATTTAAATTGGTGGTAGGAGTAACAATGTCATTAGCGAAAGTTTAAACCAAAATACTCCTGAACCAAACCATCTTCCTAGTTTTTCCCCTAAAGTGGGAGGATGGTTCAGAGCAGAAACTTGACTCTTTTGGGGTCATAAGATGAGTCAACAAATATCGTGGCCAAATGGTCATATCATTGGAAAACTGACAGAAGCCAACATGCCCGAGATAAAGGCAGACTGACAGGTTGGCAGGGGCTGTTTCCAAGCCTGCCCACAAGTAATGGGAATATTGCTCTTTATGGTTGAGCAGGTATTCCTGCCCATGGAGGAGGTTTGGCCAATGGATAATGCAGATACACAGTGCACAGTGTGGGGAGAGAGGAGGCCAAAGGGCAGAGACGAATTTGTTTAAATTTTTCTTGTCTTGCCACAAAACAGGAATTTTATTTCACACTCCTAATTAAAATCCTTCCCGAAATGAAAACTCTAGTTCAAACAGTGAATTATTCCAACACTTAAGGAGAAAATAATGCCAATCCTACACAAACTTTCAGGAAAAAAAAAAAAAAGGAATAATCAATTGTCATCTCATTTGGAGGCCAAACATTACCTTGATGTCAAAAAAAAAAAAAAAAAAACCCAGGAAAAGACAAAATTAAGCTGTAGACCAATATTCCTCATGAACATAAAGGTCAAAATTCTTAAAATATTAACAAATCCAATTCAACAATTTAAGAGGATAATACACTATGGACAAGTGGAACTTATCCCAGAAATGCAAGATTGATTTAAAACTCACAAATCAAATATAATTAACCATGTTAGAATTAAAGAGAGAACTTACCTCAGTTGATGCAAAGAAAGCATTTGGCAAAATTCAACCCCTATCCATGGTTTAAAAATAAAACCAAAAAATTCAAACTAGGAACAGAAGGGAACTTCCTCAACCTGATAAAGAACATCTATGAAAAACCTACAGCTAACGTCATACTCGATGAAAGACTGAATGCTTTCAAATACGAGGAATAAGACAAAGCTGTTCATTCTTATCTCTTCTATGCAACATTGTACTGGAATGCCAAATCAGTGCAATGAAAGAAAAATAATTGAAGTATATAGATTAGAAAGGAAGAAATGAATTACCTTTATTTACAAATGATATGTTCATGTACATGGAAAAGCCTAAGGAATCTACCCAAAAGCTTCCAGAATTGAGTTTAGCAATGTCACGGGATGTGAGAAACATTTGAAAATCAATTATATTTCTATAAATAGCAATGAACAACTGGAAATTGGATTTTTAAAATACCATTTACAATAATATCAAGAGTGTAAGATACCAATGGATAAATTTAGCAAAATTTACTTTGAAATTTACTTGTACACTGAAAATTATAAAACATTGCTGGGAGAAATTAAAGATCTAAGTAAATTACCAGAAATGCCATGTCCATGAGTCAGAAGACTCGATATTGTTAAGATGCTACATCTTCTCAAATTGATCTATAAATTCAACACAATCTAAATTTTTTAAGTAAACTTTTGGGATAGAAATTGACAAGTTGATTCTAAAACTTATATAGAAATGCAAAGAGCCTGTAGGAGCCACGTAAGTTTTGAAAAAGAACAAAGTTGGAAGACATGCACTACCGAATTTCAAGACTCTCAGCGATCAAGATAATTTGTTATTGACATTATTCATGTAGAATGATAGAATATAAGAAAATCTAGAAATAGAATTTCAACCACTTTGGCAAGGTAATTCGATGGGGAAAGGATAGTCTTTTCAACAAATGGTGCTGGGACTAATTGATATGCATATGGAGAGGGGAATGAACCTTGATTCTTACATTACACCATACAAAAAAATTAACTTGAACTGGATCACAGGTCTAAATGTAAAAAAACCAAACAAACAAACAAACAAACAAAAACAATGAAATGTCTTAAGATAACCACAGGAGAAAAATCTTCTCAACCTTAGGGTAGGCATAGATTTCTTAGAACACAGAAAGCACTAATCAAAAAAAAAATAATGAATTGGACTTGGTCAAATCTAATACTTTTGCTCCTCAAAAGACCCTGCTAAGAAAACAAAGATGAGGACCGTCTAGAGTGGGAGGTTTCCATAGGTCACGTTTATAAGGCCATAGACTCAGGAAGCTTTCCTATCCAATGGAAGAAGACTTTCTTTTTCCTTTTCTTTTCCCTTTTCCCTTTTTTTCCCTTTCCCCTTTCCCCTTTTCCCTTTTTTCTTTTTTTCCCTTTCCCCTTTTCCCTTTTTTTTCCCTTTTCCCTTTCCCCTTTTTTTCCCTTCTCCCTTTTCCCTTTCCCCTTTTTTTCCCTTTCCCCTTTTCTTCTGTGAAAACATAATGCATTTATTTTGAGAGCTCTTTTTGTGAGGGGTTAAAAGAGGCTTTGGGCTGGGGAGGGTTGGGTGGTGAGGATGGAAGAGCAGGTGCCCTCAGTGCTCATCCAAGGTCTGGGAGGACTTCTTGCCCTGGTGCGTGTCTTCTGTGGCTTGGGGGTGCTGGTCCTGGGAAACAGCTTGGGCCAGATGTTGGGCATGACATCTCCCTCGGGGATAATCACGTCTCCCAGCAGACAGTTGTGCTCCTCTTCCTGGCAGATGGCCACCTGCAGGTGCTGGAGTGTTAACTTTCTCCTTCTTGTGATAGGGGCCACGTTGCCTGCCAGCTGTAAAATCTAGGCATGGGTCTGGTCACTGGCCATGGTGGGGTGTTGTTGGTGACCTTGTGGTGAGTCTTCTCATGGGCCTTGTGGCCGGTGTTACCAGAGTCCGCCACGCTGCACAAGTTACAGGAGTGAGAAGGTCTTGCAGGGCACAGAAATGGAGCTTCTGTATTCTTTGTTTGCTTATTTATCCATGTATGTTGAGGCCTGTATTACGGATCCTCACATCATCTCTTCCTTCGGTGCAGCACATCCTGTTGGGTCCTGAGCAGCCTGGGCTCCTGTCAGTGTGGACATAACCTCTTGTCCTGAAGCCCTGGCTCCAGTCAGCTGCACAGGAAGAAGAATCTGTTTGACAGCTTCCTGGTTTGTTTTTCCCAGCTTTGTTAAATTGGATTTTACTGAAGATTGGCCACTATCTCTCTACAAAGGTAGAGCAGCAGTAATCTGATGCTTGCCCACTCCTCAATCTGGGTTTTACACAGCTGGGTGATGAAGCTAAGTGAGGATGACCCCTGGGAGCACTTGTTACCAAAATCAAATTGAGCCCTTGACCTAAGTATGGGTCTGTGGGTATGTGTGTTCACTTATTTTACAAAAACAATGCATGTTCATTATTTAATCAGAAAATGCAAATTATCCAGAACTTGTTTGCAAGTGACAGAAACCCAGTCTAAATAGCTTAAGTCAAAAGATCATTGGGCCACGTAACCAGCTCACCCTGAAGTATGAGGACTGAGAACAGCTGGATCCCAGTCTCCAGTGACAGGTCCAGGCTTCATCTCTACTGTCAGCTCTACTTCCCTCATTCGGTGGGTGAGCTGCATTTTTACCTACTATTCACTGCTTTCTCCAGGCAACCAGTGAGGACAAGCCACCCAGAGGTCACATCTTTCCATTCAGCAACTCAAGAGTAAAGGAAAGCACTTTTCCTAAAATGCATCTCAGGCCAAGAAAAATTAAGGACTGATCCTGCCTGAGTCAGTGCCTTGATCCCTCTGCTGCCAGGGGTATGAAAAAGTACCCATCACCATTGTAATCTCCTTCATGTTGAGTGAGAAGAATGTGTATGCCCATTGCCTGTCCCTCCTTAGAGAGCACTGCATCGCACTGCCACAGCCTAAACTCGTCTTCATGTGGTCATTTGCTCTCTCATCCACTTGTTCACGAGCAGCCTGCTGCGTGCCGTGCCCTGCACCAACTGCTGAGGGCACAGGATTAGACATAGCCCCTGCCAATAACTATTGAACTGCAGGACCTTCTACAGTTAAAGGATCGTCTACAATCAGGGGCACTTCATGGGGCCACCAGGAGCACTAGTGTGGAGATGAGTTCTAGAGAAAAAAATTCACTTGTACGAGATCTAAGAACTTCAAAATACATTTGCTTTACTCTTGGCTCACAAGAGTATGGATTGTGATTCTCTAGATCTCAACCAAATTAACTGGTCTCCCTACATCCACACCCTTATGTGAACTTGGATTATTTACTTCTCTTTTTTGGGGGGTGGGGGGAGGGTATTGGTACTTAAGTTTATTTTTTTGATGGAGGTACCCAGGATTGAGCCCAGGACCTCATGCATGCTAGGCATGCCCTCTACCACTGAGCTATACCCTCCCTACCTTAGTTACTTAAACATTACTCAAGCTTCCAAAGTTAAACTCGGTATCATTTGAAAAACTAATTCCAGCAGAAGTTGCTCGTTAACTAATGTGGACATATAGGGAGGAATGGTTATTGCAGTCAAGCAGAGCAGGAATTGGGGAGACTCTAATCATCTCAGAAAATTTCTATTGTATATTTATAAACTTGTCTTTTCTATAATTAGATTGTGTTCAGGAATAGCAATGAAGTCCCCTAGCTCTTCAACTCGTAAATACTCTTAACCTCCCTGGGTATTAAGATATCAAAAAGCTGTATTTGAAATGCAGCTCTGAGCTGTAATGTATTCATCCCAGCATGCTATACAATCTTGCATTTATGTCTTTTGTTCTGTGGATGATGTTGTATGGATAACAATGAAGACGGAATCTTAGTGCCAACTATTTTGTGCGTGTAACTCAACCTTTTCTCTGATCTTGTAAATTAAGCGTGGAGCTCTTATAGCTAGTCTGGAGCCAACATCTGCATTTTTCAAAGGAGATAAAATCTTCAACATAGGCACACAGAAGATGCAAGCACAAATATAAATGTATCTACACTTATACATGACTTCAAGACAAATTGAAGGTCATTTATTGACTTCGGCAAATGGAATACTCATTGCAGAATTCCTTAAAATAACAAAGATGGCATTAATTTGGTGCTAAAATTAAATTGAAAATAATAAATTCAATTTTGTATGCAATAGCTGAGGAATGCTTCTGTGTAAAGACAGACATACTAGTTAGTAAGGGTTTGACAATTACATATTTGTTTTGTCTAGGAATGGTCCATTCAGAGGGCCACCTGAGCCCCAATCTCCTTTCCAATTCTGTATGAGCCCATACACTTGCTGACTACCCTTCGGGTCTTGGATCCAAATTAACATTTGGTTGGTGGCAGTTGTAGGGAAAAACGTAGCACAGCAGATTGGAAATTTACAAACCTCCTGGAAAAGCTAGTTGCTAAGCTTGTGTCAAATCTGCCTGAGTAGGCTGTGGCAGCTGCAAAATCGAGGCACCCTGGGGTGCAGATGGTGCTCCTGTCACATGGCCAAGGGTTGGCTGGATCCCTCACATCACAGAGCCCACAGCCAAGGAAGCTGGGCCCTACTTGTAGAACACCTGCACCCCGCTCCAGCCACCACCACTGCCACTCAGGGCTGCATTCTTGACACAGGCCTGGTGGCAGAGAAGGGGCTTCTACTCCAACATTTACCATAGCATACTATGGCATGGGCTTAGAAGGAGCATGCTCTCCCAGCAGCACATAGAATCCTTAGAAAGTCTTAGTTACTACCCAAAATAGACACCTCCCTCCAGCAATGCAAATCCTTCCCCATCCCACTCAAAAACTAACACTGTCTAATCTGGCATCGCTGGCCCCTGCTAATCTGGGTCCATCTGCCTCCAAAAGCCTGCACAGAATTTCACCTTCCAACAAGCCCTTCTGGCTCCTCCACACAGCTCAGGTTAGCCCTCTACACTGAGGCTTGTCAGTACTTACAGGCGCTTCTGACTTATTCACCCAGGCCTTGATTCACTTCCTCACTTCATACATCTTTATAGAGCCCCTACTACGTGCTAGGTGCTGGGGCTGCAAATTGTCAGAAAGACCTGTATTAGTAAACAAGATAAACAACGTCCAGCGTTTTAAGACTTGCCATTTAGTCAGGAAGATCAGCAAACAGGCACATAGGTGACAGAAGCTGACATTACTTGGGCACTTGGGAAGACTCCTCAGCAGATTTGCAAGTCAGTTCATGGAAGAATTGATGTCTAAACTGAAACCTAGTGGGTGCTGGGCAGGTCCAGGGTAGTGTGGCAAGGGAGGGTGCAGTAGGGACCCAGGCAAAGAGGACTCCAGGGACCAAATCCTAGAAAACTGAAACAAGTTGCAGAGAGGAGGTGGGGCTATAATTCTGTGTCTCTTGTTTTTGTTCTGTATGTGCTTTTAAGTTTGTCTGTGTTCTATCTCATGGACTATTGTCTTCTCTGAAACACCCAATTCATTTTTGTTTTTTAGCTTTTATTGATTTTGCACATTTTAAACATTTTTCTTGGAAGGTAACTAGGTTAATTTTTTAGTGGAGGTACTGGCGATTGAACCCAGGACCTTTATACATGCTAAGCACAATCTACCCCTGAGCTATACCCTCCCCTCCCAGAAAATACCCAATTCTTAACATAGAGCTTGTAAGCACAGGCAGTGCAATGCTCCACTAAGTGTTATCAAATAGATTACAACTCTTTGTAAATGTGTTAAGGCACAGAGATCTTTCTGTAGCGCCCATAAGCTGTCCGTCAGGCTTCCTGTCAGTGAAGACAGCCCGAGCACTGGCTGTGGAACAGACTGCTTAGTGCTTAGAGAACGATGGCCAGAGTGTACCCACGTCCTTTATTTCTGGAATGACTACATCTGGTGAATAAGAAATGACACCCCATCTCCCCAAACTCTTTTTAAGAGGTAACAATAATTCACATTCCAGAGAAGGGAGGAAGAGGGAAGGAGCAGATTTGAGACATTTTGTAATTCATCAGTGGACGTTTCTCAAGCCTTAGCTTTCTGGGCCTCTGAGAAGGATTCAACACCCATAACCACAGCATCCTCCTCAAAGCATGCTCCCCTCTTGGCTTCTGAAACACAACACTCTTCTGCTGCCCTTCTTGCTACTCCTTCTCAGTCTCCTTGGTGGGTTCATCTTCCACTCAGCCGGTAGGTGCTGGGAGGGCTCAAGGCACATTCCTAGGCCCCCTTCTCATCTCACTTGATGCTCTCTTGCTTGTGGTACAATATATTTAAAGTGATGAAGGGGGAAAACCAACACCAAGAATATTCTACCCAGCAAGGCGCTCATTCAGATTTGATGGAGAAATCAAATTTTTACAGACAAGCAAAAGCTAAAAGGGTCCAGCATCACCAAACCACCTTTACAAAAAATGTTAAATGGATTTCTCTAAGCAAAAACACGAAAGGCCACAACTAGAAATATTAAAATTATAAAAGGAAAAAAAAAGTCATTGGTAAAGGCAAATTCCTAGTAAAGGTAGTAAATCATCCATGCACAAAGCTAGTAGGAAAGTTAGAGACAGAAGTGGTAAAATTATTTATATCAACAATAAACAGTTAAGGGATACACAAAACAATGAGATGTGAAATATGATATCAAATAGTAATTATGATGGGAGGAGAGTACAAATGCAGGATTGTAAAAATGCATTTGACATTAAAGAGATCAGCAACTTAAAATAACTATATATACACCTCAGGGTAACCACAAACCAAAAATATATAATAGATACACACACACAAAGGAATCCAAACATAACACTAAAGACAGTCATCAAATCATAAGAGAACAAAAGAACAAATCACCAGAGAACAAAAACAACCCCCAAACAATTAAGATGGCAATAAAAATATATATATCAATTACTTTGGAACACTTAGTCCCTTTACTTTTCATCAAAAGATATACAGTAGCTGAGTGGATACACAAACAAGACCTGCATCTAAACTACTAAAAGATTCACTTCAGATCTAAAGACAAAAGTGAGGGAATGGAAAAAGATACCGTGGCTTTCTTTTGATTTCCATTCACATGGAGTCTGTCAAGTGGAGCCTCAGTTCTTGTCCAGATGGCCTCTCATCCTCCTCTAGGCTACTTTCCCTGGTCATCTTAGAGCAGCATGCCAATGGACAAGACAGGAAGCTGCAGGGCTTCCGGAGGCCTTGTCTCCAAAACATACAATGTCACTCTACCACATTCTCCTGGACAAAGAAATTCATAGGAACCAGATTTAAGGGGAAGAAAAAGACTCCATCTCTTGATGGGATGGGCAGCAAGGTCACAGGGCAAATGGGGAATGTGTCCAGGGAAAGAGGATGTCCTTCTACCATAGCAGATAATTTACTAGAGGAAATAATCAGTGGGTTATCTGGATATTTTAAAAGGCAAGGTTTTAGAGAATGACACTCACAAAGAAAATAAACATGGTTATCAAAGGGGAGAGGGGGTAGGAGAGGGATAAACTAGGAGTTTGGGATTAGCAGATAAAACTACTATATACAAAATAGATGAACAAAGTCCTACTGTATAGCACAGAAAACTATATTCAATATCCTTCAATAAATCATAACAGAAAAGAATATGAAAATTAATAAGTATATATAGCTGAATCACCTTTATGTACACCAGAAAGTAACACAACACTGTAAATCAACTATATACTTTAATAAAAACCTTAAAACATTTTTAAAAAAAAGGGGTGGGGGAGAGAAGCTAGGATAACAATACATATCAGACAAAATAGAATTTAAAAAAATACTGTTCCAAAAGACAAGGACATAACATAATCAAGAGATCAAGCCACAATGATATAACAACTGTAAATATATATGCATCCAACATAGGAATACCTAAATACATAAAGCAAATATTAACAGACATAAAAGGAGAAATTGACAATTGACAGTAACACAATATGGAATTTTAAGTCCCCACTTACATCAATGGACAGATCATCCAGACAGAAGATCAATAAGGAAATGGTGGCCTTAAATGGACTTAAGAGATATATAGAACACTTCATCCAAAACCAGCAGAATGCTAGGCCACAAGACAAGCATCAGTAAATTTAACAAACTGAAATCACAAAAGAATCTCTTCTGACCATAGAGCTATGAGACCAGAAATCAACTACAAGAAAAATGCAAAACACAAACACATGGAAGCAAAATAATATGCTACTAAACAACCAATGGGTCACTGAGGAAATCAAAATATACAAATAAACCTGGAGACAAAAGAAAACAAAAACACAATGATCTAAAATCTATGGGATGCAGCAAAAGCAGTTCTAGGAGGGAAGTTTATAGTGATACAAGCTTATCAAAGGAAACAAAAAAAAATCTCAAACAACCTAACCTTATACCTAAAGGAGCTAGAAAAAGAAAAAGCAAAGCCCAAAGTTATTAGAAGAAAAGAATCATAAAGATCAGAGCAGAAATAAATGAAATAGACAAAATAGAAAAGATTAATGAAACTAAGAGCTGGTTTTTTGAAAAGATAAACAAAATTAATAAACCTTTAGTCAGACTCAGCAATAAAGTCAGAAATGAATAAAAGTTACAACTGACGCCACAGAAATACAAAAGATCACAAGAGACTACCATAACAACTCTGTGCCAATGAAATGGACAACCTAGAATAAATGGACAAATTCCTAGCAGTGTACAATCCCAAAGAATGAATGAACCAGTAAGAAACAGAAAATATGAGCAGACCAATTATCAGTAATGAAATTGAATCAGTAATTTAAAACACTCCCAACAAACGAAAGTCTAGGACCAGATGGCTTCACAGATGAATTCTACCAAACATTTAGAGAAGAGTTAACACTTATCCTTCTCAAACTATTTCAAAGAATTTCAGAGGAAGGAACACTTCCAAACTCACTCTATGAGGCCACTATCACCCTGATACCAAAACCAAAGATATCACAAAAGAAAATTACAGGCCAATATCACTTATGAATATAGATGCAAAAATCCTTAACAAAATACTAGCAAGTTGACTCCAACAATGCATTGAAAGGATTACACACCATGATCAAGTGGATTTACCCCAGAGATGCAAGGACTTTTCAATATCCACAAATCAATCAATGTGATATACCATTTTAACACACTGAAGAAAAACCGTATGATCATCTCAATAGATGCAGGAAAAGTTTGATAAAATTCAACATACATTTATGATAACTCCAGAAAGTGGGTATAGACAGAACATACCTCAACATAATAAAGGTCATATATGACAAGTTCACAACTAACATCACATTTAATGGGGAAAAGCTGAAAGCATTTCCTCTAAGATCAGGAGCAAGGGAAGAATGCCCACTCTCACCACTTTAATTCAACATAGTTTTAGGAGTCCAAGCCATAGTAATCAGAAGAAAAAAATGAATCCAAATTGGAAATAAAGAAGTAAAACTGTCACTGTTTGCAGATGATATGATACTGTACATAGAAAGCCCTAAAGATGCCACCAAAAAACTACTAGAGCACATCAATGAATCTGTTAAAAGATGCAGGATACAAGATTGATATACAGAAATCTGTTGCATTTCTATACACTAACAATGAACTAGTAGAAAGAGAAATTAAGGAAACATCCCATTTACAATCATACCAAAAAGAATAAAATATCTAGGGATAAACCTACCTAAGGAGGCAAAAGTGTAGTCAGAAAACTATGATACTGAAAGAAATTGAAGATGATGCAGATGGAAAGATAGACCATGTTCATAGATTGCCTTGGGTAGTATGGAAGAATTAATATTAAAATGGCCAATCTGCAATCTCTATTAAAATACCAATGGCATTTTTCACAGAACTAGAACAAATAACTTTAAAATTTATATGGAAATACAGAAGACCCTGAATAGTCAAAACAATATTCAGAAAGAACAGAGCTGGAGGAATCACACTCCATGACTTCAGACTACTATGAAGCTACAGTAATCAAAACAGAATGGTACTAGCACAAAAACATACAGATCAATAGAACAGAATAGAGAGACCAGAAATAAACCCACACACTTATGGTCAATTAACCTACAATAAAGGAGGCAAGAGTATACAATGGAGAAAAGACTGTCTCTTAATAAGTGGTGCTGGGAACAGCTACATGTAAAACTGAACAGCTACATGTAAAAGAATGGGATTAAAACATTCTCTAACACCATATCCAAAAATAAACTCAAAATGGAATAAAGACCTACATGTAAGATCGGATACTATAAAACTCCTAGAGGAAAACATAGGCAGAACACTCTTAGACATAAACTAACAATATTTTTTCTGAATCCGTCTAAGGCAAAGGAAATAAAAGCAAAAATATACAAATGGGACCTAATTAAACTGAAAAGCTTTTGCAAAGCAAAGTAAACCACTGACAAATACTTGCAAATGATATGACTTATAAGAGGTTAATATCCAAACTATATCAACAGCTCACTCAACTAAACACATACACACACACACAAAAAAAACAATTTAAAAATGAGCATAAAATCCGAATAGACATTTTTCTAAAGAAGACATACAGATGGCCAACAGGCACATGAAAAATGCTCAACATTGTTACTCATCAGAGAAACACAAATCAAAACCAAGATGAGATATCACCTCACACTTTTCAGAATGGCTATCATCAAAAAGACCACAAATAACAAACGTTGACAAGGATGTGAAGAAAGGGGAACCCTTGTACACTGTTGGTGGAAATGCAAATTGTTGCAACCACTGTGGAAAACAGTATGCAGGTTCCTCATAAAACTAAAAATAGAACTACCATATAATCTAACAACTCTACTCCTATACTTGAAGAAAATAAACTAATTCAAAGATATAAGCACCCCAATAGTCATAGCAACATTAACTACAATAGCCAAGATATGAAAGCAACCTAAGTGTCCATCAATAGATAGATAAAGAAGTGTATGGGGGGGAAGGTGTATACACAATGGAATAGTACTCAGCCATAAAAATGAAATTTTGCCATTTGCAACAACATGGATAGATTTGGAGGGTATTATGCTTAGTGAAATAAGTCAAAGAGAATACTGTATAGTATCACTTATGTGGAATCTAAAAAATAAACTTGTGAATATAATGAAAGCAGACTCACAGATATAGGAGAACAATTAAGTGGTTACCAGTGGGGAGAGAAAAGGGGAGGGGCAAGGTGTGCAGGTAGGGAATTAAGAGGTACAAACCACTATGTGCAAAACAGGCGACAGGGATATACTGTACAGCACAGGGAGTAGAGCCAGTATTTTATAATGACTATAAATGGAATAAAACCTTTCAAAATTGTGAATCACTGTTGTACACCTGATGCTTATATAACATTGTAAATCAACTCTACCTCAGTTTTTTTAAATGCGCTCTTCTTTGGAAATGTCTTTGCCATCTCTCCAGTGGTCAACACTTGACTGATAACTCCCAAATCTCTGGCTCCAGATGAAATGGGCTCAGCGTTTGTCATTTTTGGCTGCTTTGTAGCATCCAAACTCTTCCCTACTCATGGAGAATTCCCCTTCTTATAAGTCTTGGTGGGAAGCAGAGCTGCACTCTGCCAGAGGAGCTGGAGATGTCAGGTGGTAAGGCTTCCCCAGCTGACTGAGAAGCTGGAGGTGAGGCAAGTGACCCAGGCTCAGCCAATCAGAAGTTCATTCAGGGGCTGAGTCGAGGTCTCTCCGGGTGACAAGAGTGAGGATGACAACATGGCAGCAGCCTCCTGGGACCAGTGCTGGGGTATCAGGATACAAGATGCAACATGCCATGTCAGTAGCATCTACAGTGGCAAAACGGTATTTCCCCCCTCACCTGCCTGCAGGTGAGATGTTGGACCAGGTTCTGAACATACAGCCTCTTTTTAATTATTTCTGTCCAACTTACAGGTCTGGCTCTGCAGGCCTCCTGCTGATTCTGTGAGCGACCCAACATCCATTCAGTAAATCTCTTCCACGTAAGCCAAAAATCAGTTTCCATTCTGATGGTGGTCCATCCATGACTGGCCCTACTCAGCGGGAAGTTTCCAGGTGGCTCTCTTCTGTTCCACCTTGGTCAGGGGCCTAGGCTTTTCAGTTACTGTATCCGTGATTTCATGCTATGGCCCCCAGACACCTGGAAGTTGCTGAGACACTTTCAGGAGGTCTGCAAGGTCAAAGTTATTTTCACAAAACTACTGAGACATTATTTGTCTTTTTCACAGTGTTACATTTTCACTGATACACAAGCAATGGTGAGTAAAATGGCTGATGCCTTGGCCCAAATCAAGGCAGTGATACCAAATTGCAGTAGGAGCGTTCTTTCCCATCACGCCCTCGCAGAAGAAAACAAAGCCAGCCAGGTGCACTTAAGAATATCCTTTTTGAATAAAATGCCTAGAAATAAATTTAACCAAGAAGTTGAAAGACCTATCCACTGAGAACTAAAAACATTGATAAAGGAAAATGAAGATAACTCAAAGATATGGAAACATATCCCATGCTCTTGGATTGGAAGAATTAATATTGTTAAAATGGGTATAGTACCCAAAACAATCTACAAACTTAATGCAATCTCTATCGAAATACCCATGACATCTTTTCACAGAACTAAAATAAATCCTAAAACTTATATGGAATCAGAAAAAAAAAAAAAGAATTGTCAGAGCAATCCTGAGGAAGAGAACAAAGCTGGAGGCATAACCCTTGCAGACTTAAGGTAATACTACAAAGCTACAGCAATCAAAACGGCATGATATTGGCACAAAAACAGACATCCATACAGATCAATGGAGCTGAATGGAGAACCTGGAAATAAACCCACACACTTATGGTCAATAAATGTATGTACTTGCCTCCTTTGTCAGACAATTAGAGAGGGAGGGGGATCAAGATGGTGGAGCAGAAAGACATGGAGCTCAACTCCCTCCCAACAAACACATCAAAAATACATATGTGGAACAATTCTCATGGAAAACAACTGAAAACTAGCTGAAGATATCTTATAAAACCAAAGCTGCAAGAAAAATCTCCACGTAACTGGGTAGGATGGGGGAGGAAGGCATCAGACTGGCACCTTTTGGAGGGATCTGAAAAGAGAAGTTTCACACAGGCAGAACCTCGCCCTGGACAGCCCCCTTGTCTGCTGGGAAATCTGTGGGGACAGAGGGTCCAGAGAAGCCTAGACTCTATTCAACAGGAGTGCATGTGTGCTGGTTTGCTAACAGTCAGGGCGGAGCGAGACCAGAGCTGGTGGCTGCCACGTCACCATGCTTCCTAATCCAAAGGGGTGAATGCCCCAGTCTTGCCACAGCCTGGCACGAGATCAGGGAAGACGTCCGGTCTGTCTGCAGAGACAGACCAGGGTAACTGCAGTGTGATCCGGGCCAAACCATGTTGCCAGCACATGTAAGGGGTGGTGGGTCAAACTGAGCAGATGCTGTCAGCACTGGCACTGGGCTGTGCCACAGATACACTCAGCAGCAAAGGGCACTGAATCTCAGGCAGACAGTTCCTGGGAGAAAACTCAATCTAGCTGCGCAGAGACAGCCCAGAGGGCCTAGGGTGAGGTCCAGGGGGAAGCACGGAGCCCACTGTCAGTGTTCACAGGGGTGGCTGTGGACCCACCATCAAATGGCAGGGGCAAGCCTGGTCAGAGCAGACTTTGTCAGGACACACACTGTGGTACCATAGCCACCCAGAGTGGCTAGGCGCTAAGTGTCAGGCAGACAGGCCCTGGGCAGAAGTGCTCAGTGGGCTGTCTTCCTGTGGGAGCACTCCAGCTCTGCTCACTCCACATCACAGCTTGGAGCTGGAACTGGGGTGGACAGGCCCTGGGAGAGGTCTGGCACAGAGGCAGCCCAGGTTCCAGGTGGCAACACAGCCACAGCCACCTCAATGCTTGCAGTTACAGGCCCCTGGCCCCCAGCTCCAGCCTGTGTCACACCACAGCCTAGCACTAGGTCTGGGACAAACACAGTGGAGAAAGGGATGTGACCCTGGGCTGCTTCTGGGCAGAACCATAGACATGACACCTGCAGAGGCAGCGCTTAGGTTCACTGTGACCACACAGGCCTCACGTGCTTCAGCGGTCATGTCCTTTGGGGCAGGGCACACGCTCTCAGGGCTTTTACGCCAACAACTGGGGTGCAGGCCCTGCCCACAACAGGGTGGTGACATCCATGGAACAAAGAAGGCCCCGCCCCTCGTCAAGTGCAGGCTCTGGACACAACACCAAGCACAACCACTGTCAACGGGCCAGCTGAAACCCATACCAAAACCAGCCCTCGCACCAAAAATAACAGACTCAGTCTATGCAGGGACCCTTCCACGTCAAAACATCCCTTCAAGACCGTAGTAGATAACTGTCACTGTATGAGTTTAGAAAATGTTAGCTAAAATGCAAAAGCAGAGGAACTAGTCCCAATTAGAATAACAAAAGAAATCCCCTCAGAGAACAAATAATGAAAGAGACCTCACCATTCTACTAGACCCCGAGTTCAAAAAGGAGGTAATAAGAATGCTAAAGGAATTAAAGAATGCAGATCACTGTAATAAGGAACTAGAAACTATAAAGATGAACCAACCTAGAAGTGATGAACAGCAAACTAAATGACACAGAAGAACAAATAAGTGATCTAGAAAGTAGAATAATGGAAATCACCTGATCAGAACAGCAGGCTGAAAATGGGGGGGAAAAAAAAAAGAAAGGCACTTACAAGATCTATGGGGTAACATAAAGCATGCTACGCATAACGGGAACTCCAGAAGGAGAAGCAAGAAAAGGGGATCTGCAATGTATTTGAAGAAATTATGGCTAAAGATTTCCCAAACCTAAAGAAGGAAATAGATATCTAGGTACAGGAAGCACAGAGAGTCCCAAACAACACGAACCCAAACAAATTCACATCAAGCCATATTGTCATTAAAATGGCAAAAGTTAAAGGTTCTAAAAGGCAGCGAGAGAAAAAGTCACATACAAAGGAACCCCCGTAAGTATCAGCTGATTTCTCTGCAGAAACTTTGCAAGACAAAAGGGAGGTGCATGACATATTCAGAGTTCTGAAAGGGAAAAAACCTGCAACCTATCATTTAGATGGAGAGAGGAAGAATGTCTCAGATATGCAAAAACTAAAAAACTCAGCAATACTAAACCTACTCTTAAAAAAAAAATACTGAAAGTTCATGCACCCCAGTGTTCACAGCAGCACTGTTTACAATCGCCAAGACATGGAAGCAACCTAAATGTATGTCCGTTGGCAGGTGATTAGATAAAGATGTAGTGTATATATCCAATGGACTGCTACATTATACTGCACACCAGAAATTGACACAACATTGTAAACTGACTATACTTCAATAAAAATATACAACCCCCCAAAAAGTCATGCACCCCAGTGTTCATAGAAGTACTATTTACAATAGCCAAGACATGGAAACAACACGAGTGCCCATCAATAGACAACTGGTTTAAGAATATGTGGCATATATATACATACACACACACACACACACACACACACACATATTTTATGACAGAATATTACTCATCCATAAAAAAGAACAAAACATTGCCATTTGCAGCAACATGGATGGACCTAGAGAATTTCATACTAAGTGAAGTCAGACATTATAATTAGCCAGTAATATTTTAGGCAAAGCCAAAAAATTATAATCACATTCATCAGTTTACCCAGTTCCATATAACTAACCCTTTTCGCTAACTTAAATTTTATGAAATCAGTTCTTATTAAACTTTCTAAATTTCTTACCCAGTTCAGCAGTATCTGAAAGTTATCAGAAACCTATACCTGTCAGGTACTGTCCTTTCTATGAATCTTCTTGAAGATGAAGCATTTTTGCAAAGCATCAGCTTAACTGTCTGTGAAATGACAAAAGACTTAAAGGCAAGGTTAAAAATCTAATTACAATGTTTTTGACAAAGAAGCTTAACCAAGTTTCTGTGCTATACAAACATTTTAAGATAACTAGAATTGACTGATAGCATTATACCAGGACATTTCCAAATTTCAGGAACTTTATATAATTTCTAGAATTTCTGTATTAATAACATTTACCCATACAGTATAATCTGAGGAGGCTTGTCACTCATTTGACAATGCTTCCCATGTAATTTAGCATATCAAACAATTCTAGTTAAGTATTTCTCTCTGAGGTGCCTTAGGTGCCTTCTGAATCATCCCAAAGTTAGCTGAAGGTCAAAAGAATTTTAATTAGAATTTGATAAGAAGCGTGTCAAAAATATCAAAGTTTACATTAAAAAACACTCAGTCAAATATGATCATAGGTCACTGAATATTTTATTCACTTAATCAAAATGACAAACCATTTCAGGCAGAGGTGGAGGGTAGCGTGGGTCAGGGCAGGGGGCCATGGATCTGGGTAGGCTGTGGCTGGAGTCAGATGGTGGGGGGCTGTGGGGAGCAGTGGGGGCGGGGCAGGAAGGAAGCCAAAAAGTTGGGGAAAGGGAAACCAGAAGTTCCAAAGAAATTTTTTTTTTTAATTTCAAAAGCAAATAGAGATCACATAAAAGCTAAGAAGTTCACACAATCTGCTATCAAAAGCAGCATTCCAAGAAAACTTAGTTCTCTTAACAAAAAGGAACAAAATCTATTCGTGTAGCAGCCTACTTTTAATAACAAAATCCACTTACCTAATTAAATTTAATCTAATCCCAGCCCAACGATGCACAAAACTACTTTTTCAGGGCAGGCTCCCTTTATTACAAACCTTCCATAAATTTCTGTATCCATGTTAGTTTGTCCCTTATTTTTCCATCCAGAAACAACCAGCTCTAGGATACAAATTATACTTTTCCTTTGAAAAAAATGTCTTTTCATTTTTCAAACCTTTTCCAAAAAATACACATCTTACCTTTCTGACATACTGAAATGTTCCCCTTATTTTAGTGGCTTTAACTACACATTATCATTTTAACCCCTAAAAACCTTAATCTCTATCAAACACCAAGAAGCAAGCAATTGTGTGCTGTCTGTCATACCAGTACCTCCTGACTGGAACTTATGGACATAGTCCATAACCACTATTTGAAATGACCTAGATGTCAATGAATTCTCATCATTTAACTTAGTAAAACTCAATGTGGGGCAACTGATGTCCTTCAGAGTCCAACAACCCCCGCTTCTGGGCTCTCCAGGAATGTCTGCCTGTGATCCCTCAGCAGATACAGTACGTTCTTTACTGAGTGTGTTTGCCCTAGTGAGCTAACAGCCCTAAGTGATGCCTAATCTCACAACAGCTCGGGCTGGCTTGTGCAGCCCACCTTATCAGAGTCATAGACCCCACCGCCCTTCAAGGACCCTAAACGTCTTACTTCACTTGTGCACAAGCAGACCTTATAAAAGACCCCAACAAGCAGCCCTCAGGGCTCACACAGGCACCTCTCGTCTGTGTGGCCCCTTGTTGTCTGTAGCAGCTGTGACCTAATAAGCTCCTTCTCTATTCTTACCCTTTGCCTTTGGTAAATTTTTACCACCCGTGACACCAGCCACCTTATCCCGCATCACTCAAGTTACCAAAGTTCTGGGGAAAAATACTCTGCATAGACATACCCAAGACATAATTATTCCTGAAAGAGTTCACCTGAAAACTCTTCTTTACGTTTTGGGGGGACATGGTGGGGTAATTAGATTTATTTACTTTTAATGGAGGTACTGGGGATTGAACCCAGGACCTTGTGCATGCTAAGCACGCACTCTACCACTGACATATACCCTCCCACTATCTCATTTAC